>NC_041382.1:460604951-460623141 GCF_002162155.2 Triticum dicoccoides | reverse complement strand
AGGGGTGCCCGTGGAGGGGTGGTTGAACAGGACCCCGTGGTGTGGAGGGCTGGATGAACAGTAGACGGTGGAGGGGTGGTTGAACAGTAGCCGGTGGAGTAGCGCGCGGTGGAGGCTGGATGAACAGGAGCCCGTGGAGGCTAGATGAACAGGGGCCCATGGAGGCTGGAGGAGGTCGATGGTGGAGATGAACAGTATCCCGTGGAGTCCCGTTTTGCTATACGCCACACCCCTCCCGATGAACAGGACCCCCGTTTCGACCGTAGCGCTCCAACACAAGTCCGTTTCGTCCGTTTTGCGGTACGCCACACCCCTTCCGATCAACAGGACCCCCGTTTCGACTGTAGGAGGTCCGTTTCCTCCGTTTTGCGGTATGCCAGACCCCTCCCGATGAACAGGATCCCGTTTCGAACGTGGCCGGTCGAACACAAGGCCGTTTCCTCCGTTCTGCGGTACGCTAGGCCTCGTTTCCATCGCCTGTTCCGTCCAAGCCCTCCTAATGAACACGACGCATTCTGTTGCCTTCCCATGAACACGACACATTTCGTTGCCTCCCCATGAACACGACGACGACGCTGTTTCTCCGTTCCGACCCAGCCATGTACACGAGCCCTGGCCGTACGTATGCGCGAGTAGGCGTTCGAGACCCCGCCCGTATGAACTCATACGTGGCAATATTTTCTTTCTTGCACCCTGGCCGCTGTACGTACGTGTACATGCTACATGCGCGCCTCTACTATGACACGTGCACGCCTCTACTATGACACGTGCGCGCCTCTACATCGACTAGTATGTACGTACACGTTCGCGACCGGAATGACAACGCTACGTATGATTCGAGCAGGTGGGTCCCGACTGTCAGGCACTTCCTTGCCTGCGAAGATGTAGCTGGTGGGTCCCAGCAGTCAGGGGGGAGAAATACGGTGGCCCGTCCGGTGGGTCCCCGCTATCAGGTGGAGGAATAATTATTTTGCACGTAATAAGGAGGCACTTCCTTGCTGCGGCCGTGGACCTAGCAGTCAGCCTCTCCACGTACAGTCCACGTCCGATGGAAGTCGTTCCTTGACCACATTGACCATGCCGCGCCGAGAGCACCAGGGCGGTGGACGACGGTGAGTCCTAGGAAGGGGACGACGTGGAGCCGGGGAAGATGCAGCAGTGGATGCCCACGCGTAGAGTACGAGGGTTCACTGGTTCGCTGTGGTGTGAGGCTGCCGTCGCCGCAAAATAACAGGGGGTGTGGGTGAGTAGAGGGATGGCCTGGCCAGCGGTGGGAGTAGTAGGGGTGGTGAGGCCTCCGCCGCATCGCAGCCGGCCACGGGAGGCAGGAGCACGAGGCACGACCGGCGCTGGTTTGGGCGGTTGGAGCAAGAAGACCAGAGATTGAAGAAGCACTATGGCCGTTGGATGGACATCGTATGGTCACTGGAGCTAGAATCATGCATATTGACTAAGTTGACAAAGCCCTCCGTCCCCGTCAACTTAGTAGGCCCACAAGTCAGCCTGCCACTATACTGGGTCCCAGCTAACAGGGGGAGTATTCATTTTTTTGTGCGTAATAAGGAGGCACTTCCTTGCGTGCGAAGATATAGCTGGTGGGTCCAAGCTGTCAGCGGCAGTAATGTTTTTTCGTCAAATACAGAGGCCCTTTTGGTGGGTCCCTGATGTTAGGTGGAGGAATCACTATTTTGCGCGTAATAAGGAGGCATTTCCTTGCATGCGGCCATGGACCCAGCTGTCGGCCTCTCCACGTAAAGTCCACTTCAGATGCATGTCGGTCGTTGACCACGTTGACCAGGCCGCGCCGAGAGCACCAGGGCAGTGGACGACGGGGAGGCCTAGGAACGAACGACATGGAGGCAGGGAAGACTTGGCAGTTGTTTCCCACGCGGAGGGGAGTACGACTGTACGAGGGTTTACTGGTTCATCTTCCGTCGCCGGAGAATAACAGCAGGTGTGGGTGAGTATAGGGATGGCTAGGCCAGCGATGGGAGTACGGTGGGGCGGTGAGGCCTGCGCGGCAGCAGAGTCGGCCGCGGGGAGGAGGGAGCAGGCAGTTCCACTGGCGCCTATTTGAGCGGCTGGAGCAGGAAGAGCAGAGATTGAAGAAGCACGACGGCCGTTGGATGGCCATCCAACAGTCACTGCTTGTGCGTCAACCTTTTTTTTAGGAAAGCCTCAAATCTTTGGAAAACAACATACAACCCATCTGCCATTATTTCTAATAATTTACAGCCCATTTGCTAATTATTAAGGTTTTTTTGGAGCCCATATTCTTTTTGTTAGCATTACAGCCCATATTGTGGCCACGGTTAAATAATTATACAAAATTTTGCATATTTCGGTGCGGTCCGAACTGTTTTTAATCCCAAAATTTCGACTCACATTCAAACTGATTTTAAAAATAAATGTATATCAATATAAAATCCAACAAATTCTCCACGCATAAAAATTAATGTAATTTCAAATCTCGAAATAAAAAAAGATATTTGAAACTAATTGTCGGTTTGATGTGTTTTAAAAATGTACAGCCCATTTCTCATTACTAATGGACCATTTTCTCGGCCAGCCGAATGAAAGCTCTCCTCGTCTTGAAAGATTTGCAGCCCAACAGGCCTGACAAAGCGACTTACTTGGCAAATCACAAAAAACTGGGCTGTGGCCGTGGACCCAGCTGTCAGCCTCTCCATGTACAGTACTCTTCCGATGGAATGTCGTTGACCACGTTGACCACGCCGCGCCGAGAGCACCGAGGCGGTGGACGACGGCGAGGCCTAGGAAGGGGACGACGCGGAGCCGGGGAAGACGCGGCAGTAGATGCCCACGCGGAGAGGAGTACGAGGGTTCACTAGTTCGGCTGCGGTGTGAGGCTGTCGTCGCCGCAGGGCCTGGCTAGCGGTGGGAGTAGTAGGGGGCGATGAGGCCTCATCGGCAGCACAGCCGGCCACTGGAGGCAGGAGCAGGCGGTCTCCCCGGCGCTGGTTTGGGCGGCTGGTGCAAGAAGAGTAGCGATTGAAGAAGCAGCAGGACCGTTCGATTCAAATCCAACGGTTACTGCTGCTAGAATCGTTTGTTGACTAAGTTGACAAGCCCTGCGTATGCATCAACTTAGTAGGCCAACCGGTGCTCCCCAGATGTCAGTGGGAGGAATCATTTTTTTGCGTAATAAGGAGGCAGTTGATTGCGTGCGGCCCGGCCAGCGGAGGAAGTAGGGTGGGCCGGGGAAGCCTGCACGGCATCATAGTGGGCCACAAGAGGAGGGAGCAGGCAGTCCCGCCGGCACTAGTTTAGGCGGCTGGAGCAGGAAGATCAGAGATTGAAGAAGCACGTCGGCCGTTGGATGGACATCCAACACTAACTGCTGCTAGAATCGTGTGTTCACTAACAAAGCCCTGCGTAAACAAGTCAACCTCGAAATCTGCGGAATGTATAGCCCATTTGCTATTATTTTTATAATTTTTACTCATTTTCTAATTCATATGGAATTTATTGCAGCCCGTTTTCCATTTTTAGAATTGCTGGCCATTTTCTGGTCAGTACCAGGGTCAAAAAATTAACTAAATACGTGGGAAATTTTGAAAATTCGCAAATGTTTGCTGGGGAACGAAATATTCTTAATCCAAAAATTAATAGCCATACTAAAAAAATTAAAAATAAATTAGTACTATGTCATGTTAAATCCAATGAAATACGTATAAGATATCAGTGAAGAACAAAAACAAAAAAAGAACCTTATATCCCATTTGCTATAAATTTTTTGGAATTTTCAACCCCTTTTGATATTACTTTTAATAGACATTGACCATACTCTTAAGCCAGGCCGGAATGCATCCCTCCTCGTCTTGAAAGATTTGCAGCCTAGTAATTCAGAGAAAACAAATAGGCCTAGCTTGGGTATTCTTCAAAAAGAAATATTGGGCTACCTATTTTCCCAAAGAACTGGTGCATGAGCATATAGCTTTATTTATTTACTTATTTATGTTTAGGGGACCATGAGCATGTACCTGGGTCGGATTCATGTGAGAGCCTCCCTTCCAGTTAATTATGGGCTTCTCTATTGGGCCTTCATCAGTGGGCTGCATGTTATCAACAAGTGGAAAATGTGTTCTGAGTTTCAAAAAAATGTGTTCCGTACGATAAATAGTATGCGCTACGTATGGTACGGGGCACTAAAGGATCAAACCGTGCAACGACTTCCAAAACATTGTGTTTGTTGTTCTAACAACACATTTATTCAACCAACAGACGAAATATACTACTGATTGTACATTGAAAACAACAGCAGCAACAACCAGGGCTGGGGGTGCAACAGAAGCAGTAAGCAGGCCAGAAGAGTGAAGACGCGACTCTCTCTTCCAAACCAAACATCAGCCATCATTACAAAAGGGCTACCAAAACATAACAAGTGTATGCATCAAACTAAATAAAGATCCTACTACACCAAGTGTACGCATCTAACTAACTGGCTCAGTTAGACGTTACTATTTTTTTCCGAAACGAAGGCAAAATAATTGCCTCGTTGATTAATTAAGAAGAGAATTTCCCGGTTAATCTATGGAAAATCGGGCTAAAACCGAAGACGTTACTATTTATTAAGCTGCAGTGGAGTCACAGATGGAGAGGAGTGGGAAACTTCACTGGTTCGGGTGCACGGCAGCACAGTCGCGGTGCCGCCCACGGGAGACAGGAGCAAGAACAGAGGTTGAAGAAGGAGCACGGCTGTTGGATTAACATCCAACAGTCCAACTGCTAGAATCATTTATTGATTAAGTTGACAAAGCCATGCGTACACGTCCGCTTAGTAGGCCCACAAGTCAGTCACCAAATCTGACGCGTCCCAGCTGTCAACGGGATGAATAATTTTTTTCGCAAAACAAGGAGGCACTTCCTTCCGTGCGAAGATACAGCCGGTGGGTCCCAGCTGTCAGGTGGAGGAAACATTTTTTCAGCTTAATAAGGAGGAACTTTCCTTGCGTGCGACCATGGACCTCGTGGGTCCCAGCCGTCAGGCTCTCCACGTAAAGTCCTCTTCCGATGACTCTCATTTGTTGACCACGCCGCACCGAACGCAGCGAGGCGGTGGACGACGGCGAGGCCCCGGACGGGAACGACTCAGAGATGGGAAAACGCGGCAGTGGAGTCGCAGATTGAGAGGAGGAGAAGGGTTATAACTGGTTCTGTTGCGGCGTGGGGCTGTAGTCTGTGGAGAATAACAGGAGGTGTCGAGGGGTGGAGGGATAGTCTGGCCGGCGGTGGGGTAGCGCTTCACAGTGATGCGTGCTAAGCAGAGCCGCTAGCCGCCGGAGGCCAGACCAGGCGGTCCCGACGACGCTGGAGGAAGAAGACGAGAGATTGAAGGTGCATGCCGGCCGTTGGATATAAATCCAATGGCTGTGGATGACACGATCATTTGTTGACCAAGTTGACAACGCCCTGCGTAGGCTTCGACCTATTGGCCCACATGTCAGCCTGCAACAATGTGGCATATATTTAACCCATGTTTTCTAGAATGTACAGTCCATTTGCTGGGCTGGGTGAACAAATAATTTCGCGTCAATCAGGCACATTCATATTTTTTAAGAAATCCCAGTCCATTTGCACTTCCTTGAAATACACGTATTAGGTGGGCTCGTTATATATACTCCCTCCGTCCAGAAATACTTGTCATCAAAATGGATAAAAGGGATGTATCTAGATGTATTTTAGTTTTAGATACATCCCTTTTTGTCCATTTTGATGACAAGTATTTTCGGACGGAGGGAGTATAATGTTATGTTAGAAGGAGCAATTAATATCAAAGAATAAACCGGAGAGGCACATTTTTTATATATATAATTAAGAAATTAGCGAGTTATTGCTCAAAATAAAAATGAGTGCGTTATTATTAAATTGGTCCTTAAAATCTTCGCAAGCTTTTGTACGCAATCACCAGGATTTTCCTTGCCCGCGAGTCAAAAACAACCAGGATTTTCCTTGCCAACTTCCGTTAAACATTTACTTTTATAAGTTGGATGTTTTTATAATGTATATATAAGTCTCTATAAAATATACGATAATAGTAATAATATAAATATATATAATGTGATTAGAAGGGAAAACATAAATTGTACACAGCATTACTTTTATAAGAGACCTGCGTTTTATACCCCAGAGTAGGCATACTAACAAGTTCACACACAAATACAACAGAAAAGGTAAACATTCATATCAAACTCAGGTTCACAGGACACGTTCATATCCATAGCCAACATTCACAATCAACAACTCAAAAGATTCATATATACACAAGCTCAACATATCTATGCATCCAAATGATTGATAGATCACACGACAATATTCATACATAATTTACAAAAAGATTCAGATATACACATGTTCAGTATGTCTATGCATCCAAATGATTGAGATCACAGCCAATATGATCCATGGACGAACTTTAATTACCTAGGGTACAGACTGGTAAATGGTGTTCAATCGGAGGTACTTCTTGCTAAAATTAGTTCTTGTACGAGTAAACTTTCGAGTACATAAGAGGCAGCACAGACAGTCTGAACTTTGCTTGTAGGTTTATACTCAAATAGTGGCCTCGTGCCGAGGGAGGTTTGATCAACTTGGCCACTACTTTCATCCAACCATTTTACTGGGTCATCTTGGTCCTGTATCTCGCCAAAACTCTACATTGAAGACGAGAAAGGAGGCGGTTGAGAAAATGAACCACCCAAATTTTTTGTGTAGTTCAACTGAAATGGAGCATCCTTGGCGTGCAGACTGATTAAGTGCCAGATGAATATACGCGTCAACCAACTTGTCTGGAATCTTTAGACTCCATGCCATGTAGTTCGCTACCATATGTGCCGATAACCAAAAGGCACAAGTTGGGACCAAAGACTAGACTGCATTTTTTGGGCTATGCACCAAGCAATATTTTTGGCGTTCACTCTCCTAACACTTGGAGTTTGACAATTGGTTGATGCCGGTTGATACTCGAATGAATATAGGCACTTCCTGTCAACATCGATGCTTGTCTGAGTGAACTTTGGAGTACATAGCAGCAGCATAAGTACATGTCCATCTGATCATTTTGTGCAGTTCTACTGAAATCACCCGATGTAATGATTTGCATGCGAGTTCAGGATCCAAATTACTCCTTTATGAAATCGGCAAACAGTAGCACAATACCAAATTACCAATACATATGACAGGCACAATAATCAGGATAAAGACCAGTACCAACCTGTGTGAGGTAGCATATCAATTACTATTTCCTTTGACTGGAAGCCGAGATAAGCCAAGCGACTGACAGCAAAGGAAGAAAGCATGCGGAGTTTAGCGACTGACAGGAAAGGACGGAAGCTGTCGAGGCAATGAAGCACCCAAAGTTTTTGTGCAGTTCCACCAAAATCGAGCATCCCCGTTGGCACATATATTGAGAGGGTGAGATTACTGTAATAGTGGGACTAGTTTATGAAACATACACTAACAAATAGAAGCACCCTCATTATCTTAATGGGTAAAGTTAGCAACATAGTAGTCTTGCTTAAAGAGAGGTATTAGTTTATTTAATCAGTGCCAATTAGCTCAACTCAACACTCAAAGCATTGCCATTAATCATAGGTTGCAAAACTTTAACGTGCAAAGATAAAGGAGTTTCTCATGACAGTAGCACGATACAAATAGAGATGACAGCAAACTAATATGGATGAAGGCCTTAGGCCCGTACCAACCTGAGAAAAAAAACTTATTCATGTAGTCCCATAAGAGATGATAAAGCACCCACTGGAATCACAGAATAGTATATATTTTTGTGCACTTCAAATGTATGGTTGAAATCACTCTTGTTTACCAGTGCTGAGATTATATCGAAAGATTATCAAGAACTTCCAGCAAAGTTAAAGCATTGGCTGGGATACAGTTCATTGTATTGTCTTGTGTAGTTCCATTTAATGTATGATTGGCACAACATGATCCCTGTTTGCACAAGTAGGAACAAGGTGAAACCTTCATTATCTTAGTGAGAAAGGATAGGAAGACATTAGCATATTACTCAACCAGTAGCATCAAATTCATGATGGACAATACGCAAAACATTGCCTCATTGAACCAATGGCAATAAATTAACATGCAAAACAATAGCACTATTATGTCATGACACTAATAATATTCCCTCCCTGCTCCACCACATGATTCACCTCCATAGACAAATATACACACGTACATGATTCAACATAGCGTCCTACTAAAGATTTGTTTAACTCCAACACAAAAATTAGGCAGTAATAAATTAGTGGTACTTAAGTACTCCTAATTAATTAAGAGAGACAGCAGAGGTGGAAGGGCTCCCTGGAGGATAGTCTCACATGTAAGGTAGTCATTGCCGGAGCCCTTGAATGGCCTCGACTGAGGCCTCTGGCTTCAGCAAGATCGCCTTGGCACTGTTTATTCTTCTTCTTCTTCCTCTTCATGCTCTGTTTCTCTTTCTCCTCACCAGTTGGTAAAACCAAGTACATGATTGGCCTTCTAATTCAGAATTGGTTTTGTCAGTGAGGGAGTACAAGTGTACTAGTAAAAAACAGCATTATTTTCTCATGGCAGTCGGAAAATAGAGATGAGCACATGCATTAAATATCATTCTTACCTAAAGGAAGGTTATGGCGCCAATATGGATGATGAGGATTGGAACACAGATCTCCCTTTGTGCAGTTCCACCAAAATGAACCAACTGTTCCATTCTGACATTCCAGTTAAACAGCACAAAAGTCACTTCTTTTAAGAAGAGTTTTGTGCAGTGCACCAAAAGGTCACAACAGCAACCAGGTGAATTGGATATCCCTGTTTGCACAAAAAGGCACAGAGGAAACAGTCAGATTCTCAAACAATTACAGGCAAAAACATTTGGCTAAACTTGTCATGGCTTATAACAGTGGCATGGCTTCATTTTTACCAGGGACATTAGATTAAGAACAGCTAAGGCTGCGTTCGGTTCACATGTTTGGTGCAGGATTTTCGTAGGAACACAATTCCTACGGTATTCTTTCCCTTCCAACCGTTCGGAACACGGGAAAGGTGAATAGTGTTTCATGGGAAAGCTGGTCTGGTAGTACTGATTCCATAGGATTAGAAACATCCACGCGCTGCTCATTTTTTGGGCAGAAGCCCGAGGCAAACGCTCGCTGCCATGCGTTAGACAGGTTGCTGTGCTGTGTTGCCGGAATAAAAAAATCAACCTATGTGTGGTACGTGAGGTGAGGACAAGAGTAGTCACTGTGCAGCTGAATAAACAAATAGAATCTCATACTGCCAAGCATGCTACTATAAAAAAACAAATATGTACATTTCGTAGTCCATCCGAACACATTCTCTTGAGAGTTTCCTCCGGTTCGCTGTTCCATAGATTTATACCTACATTCCTTTCCAATTCTCTATTTTCATCAAGACCTATGTTTTCTGCCCCTTTATTCCGAACGGAGCCTAAATATTTGGTATAAGGGCATGGGACAGTGGGTGCACCAGCAGTCCAGCACCATGTACGTAAACAGGGGCATAAAGTGGTGATTCATAGTTTGTTGCCCCGAGAAACAAACATCCAAGAAACATATCTGGGTTGGTCCCATTTTTGTTCACTCTAGCCACCTACTCCTATGTGTGGATAGCAAATCTAGTCCTGGTCATGCCACTGTGTACAGCGTTACCCCTATATTTCCCTTTTTGACCAAGAGACTGGTTGGATGACCAGTCTGTACTACTTTCACCCCCTTTCCTTCCTGTTTGTACCAAGTCCGATGTACATACTAAATTCCCCCACCCCCACTTTATTTCCTGTTTGAACCAAGTACTCCCTCCGTCCGGAATTACTTGTCATCAAAATGGATGTGCCTAGAACTAAAATACATCTAGATACATCCATTTCAATGACAAGTATTTTCGGACGGAGGGAGTACAAGATTCGACTCCATGAAGTAGCTTTACCTCTAACAATAGAAGAAAAAAATATGTGACGTTGGACCATCCGATCGAGAGGGGCTAAGAGGTAGAAAATGATGCACATGCAGCGATGTAGCGAGCTGGGGAAGTAGAGCTAAGGCGGTTTCGAACGAAGAAATACCTGAAGGTCGTCGGGATGTGGATAGGTGGGCGGCGGGAGGCCGGATCCACCCACAGGCAACGACGAAGGGATCGGAGGACCTCCCGCGCCGGCGCTCGGCCAGAGATAACAGTGCGGCCGGCAGTGGGTCTCCTCCCTCGCTGTCGACGACGGCCTAAACGCTGCCCCTCCTCCCCTTCACCGGCGGAGGGGGATACGTCTGGATCTGTAACCAGCGTTGAGGATAGAAAACCAGTGTTTTTTGAAGGGAGAAAGACGGTGTTACTACCCCTATCTTGTTTAAATCTAGAGAGGATGAGAGTGTGTGAATAGAGCAACCCTAGCAAGCAAGCGCGGAGGCTCCGGCCTATATATATGTAGTGAGAAACCCTAGCAAGCAAGCAACCCCTATCTTCGTTAACTCGTACAAGACCGAGAAATTTGATTACTACAACGCCCTCTCCCTCGCGGACTTAGCTCCGATGCCTTAACTGCACCTGCCTTTGGCTGCATGACAGGAGGGCCAACCACCTGTTGGGCCCACCTGTCATAGACGCAAAGGCAGGAGCAGTAAGTTGAAGCTTTCGCTATCCCTCCCGCACGAGGTGGACGGACATGTAGCAGTGGATTCGATACTGTAGAAGTAAGAGTAACATCATTATTGTTCGTCTTCTCTAAGAGGCGAAGAGCCAAGCACAACCCAAACGTGGCAGTTGCGAATGCTCGCGTGGTGCGGTTCCTTGGAGTACTAGTCAGGCTCTTGCATGAGACAAAATTGCTATTGTTTACCAATTAAACTCCATTATCCATTGGTTGATACTCATTCTGCATAGGTCCACGCGCTTAGCACCGTTTCCTCCTGGGGTCACCAATGTTTATTTGCTAATTAATAGCATTGCATGCTATGAACTAGCCATTGCAAGTCATTAAAAGCATGCACACCTCTCATCTCTTATTGGTTGATATGTCAAGAAACAAGGTAGAAGTTAATGCACCGTGCCTAAGTGTTTTGGGACTATTTGGTTTTTGTAAGATGACTTACACACCTAGACGGAGGGAGCAGTATAGCCCTGTAAACCGGAAAGGAGTATTTTCCTTTCTAGAGATTTCAACAAGTGACTAGACTACACCGTGTGCAGTACTCCCTCCCTTCCGATTTATAGGGCTCAAATCTCAAATCTCATGAACCAAGGCATTTTGCGATTGGAGGAATGTATCTTGTACTTTACAAAACTACCCTAATTAAACTCATGCATCAATTATGTAGTTCTCTCATTTTCCTCTCTGCCTTGGTCGCGGTGCACAATATTGACCACTCCTATATGACTAGCCGCTCTATCTACATGCGGGACATTTCAAAGCATTCGGGCCCGCGTGCCATCCACCAAATCACAGCGAGGTGCTACAGTCGAGACTCACCTGTGACCCCGGTGTGGCCGTCATGACCCGTCATATCACAAAACCCACACCTTTACCAGCAGTGGTAAGGTGGCCTCCAAGTTGGACTGGACGAAGCAATCATCATTTCACCGGAACGCTCATTCAAGCCCTTTCTTCCCTTTCTTGAAGAAAACCTCACTCCAGGCTACTCACTTCTGCCATTTTTCTTCTGTACCGACGAAGGAAAGGTGGGCGAATCAGTTATGCTGCTATATTTTCATTCCAAGAATCTTCTTTTTGTGAAGCACCGACTGATTCTCACATCCTATTCTTTTCCCGTTTTCATTGCAATTGTGGTTTCCTTTCGATTGCTTTTTGTTTGTCAGTTCATTGATGGATCCTGGAGCACTAGGCAAAGAGTTGTCGGCGGACAACCCACTGGAGACAGTGATCTCCAGGAAGCGAGCACCGACCAACGAGTTGACCATGTTGGCGGGCCAACCCATGGAGACGAAGAACTCCAAGAAACAAGCATTGGCCAAAGAGTCGAGGACGTTGGCGGACGAACTCCTCAAAGGAAGTTGGAAGAACAGCAAGGGCCCCACCGTGCCTACCCCAGGAACTCTGATTGCCACCTATGTGAGGCTCAAGACCGAGTTTGAGGAGATAGTCGCCGTTGAGAAGCAGTATTCCCCTGGCAAGGTGATGGCCCCCATTGAGGACGAGGAGATGGCCCCCGGAGGGATGAGATCCCCCAGTGAGCTGCACAAGGTAAAAAAATAATGGCTTATTACCATAGTTGTGGTTTTTGATTATTTGCAATGTGCTTGCTAATATGTTAGGGTTGTGCAGGTGCCGGTGGACGTCCTTGATGATTCCGATGTTGTGGCCCGTCCTGTTGGCATCGCCCCGGAGATCGATTCCGATGCCGTTGTCCATCCTGTCGACATCGCCCCAGAGATCGATTCCGATGTCGCGGTCAGTCCTGTGGACATCGCCCCAGAAATCGATTCCCATACCGTTGTCCGTGTTGTGGTCATTGCCCGAGATATTGATGACAAGAAATAGTTGGTCGCACTAATCCTTCAGGGTAGTTGCATTGCCTTGTGTTTAATTACCAGAACGATGCGTGTTATCAAACCATCTTAGGGCTAGTGCACTGTCTTGTGTGGGCGGATCTTGCTACTTTTGTTTGATAGTGAATCATGCGATGAATCATGCGAACCCTCTCCGAGTTATGGAAACAGATGTATCCTCACCAGCTTTTGATGTAATATATGGCATGATTAGATGTAAGTTTGAACTGTTTATCATATCAGCAGGGCTTGTTCGATGATTCTTGGTGTTAGTAGGCTAGCTACTGTGCGAGCTATAGTACTTGCAAAACACTCACCGAAGAGAAACATTGGGGCTGATGAGCTCGTGGTACACTTATACTTGTCCCTCGTCGATCGACCAATAGCCCTAGTTCCTAAAATTGTAGGCTTAGCGATCGATGACCTAGGCGGGCTAGTTTGGCCTAGTGGTTTCAGTGATATGACGTGCAACACAAAATCATAGCAGTGCAGAGACGTACTCCCTTCGTTCCAAAATAGATGACCTAGGCGGGCTAGTTTGGCCTAGTGGGTTTCAGTGATATGACGTGGTACAGTGCCGTCCAGTCTTCGCGTGTGGTAGCAGTATTGCGGGTACAGTAAGTTTTCTTGAAGAAGCGGAATTCAACAAAGTCATGATGGTTCCTTCGTCCTAACAACTTACAGTGGGAAAGGTTGGGCATGCGATACGACCAGGGTAGACCAGGATAATTTTGTGCATGGCAGGTGGACCAGGATGGTCGACGTCCCACATGTCGGCGAATGAAAGTATTCTTTCCGATATAGAGGACGAGCAACGAGTATTCATTGTTTATTTTTGATGAAAGCTATTGTCTCCACTGTTACGACGGAGGAGTGTGAAACACGGCAACCCAGTGAACTTGGCATGTGCACCACTCCCTCCTTCCTCATGTAATGCCCAGGTTACAGCTTTTTCTCACTTTCTCTCTATCTATTTCCTCTCAAATGTTTTTACCTTTTTTTAAGACACAATTGTTTTTATGCCTTTTTTAGAATTATTTTTTATACCTAGGAGCACGTGTAGAGACGGGCTCTTGCGGAGCCCACTCCTTGACTTTGTCAATGCCTCTCTCTCCTCCACATAAGGAGTACTACTTGCTATGCATGCATCCGGCGGGCAGCTGGCATCTTGAGGGGCCACCGCTGTGAGAGCGGGCTCTGGAAGCGGTCCGGACTCTAGCATAATTTTGGTTTTTACATTATTTCTTTCTCCATTGACACGTAGGCCCGCGTAGATAGATAAATAACACGAGATGATGAGGCACATGCAGACTGTTTGACTGGTCAACCAGACAAATATGGAGCTATACACTCAGCCAGGGACCGTATAATCACCATATCTCGTATACAATGATCAAAGTGAGCTATCAAGACAAGTTTGATGACCGCCAATGCATTTTACTCGGTAATAAATGACCAGGATTGAAGGGGAATCCAAATTTGCTTCGTCTTCTGTCCTTGAGATCTTGACAAACCAATGCACTATACGGTTGTCCGGCCACTCCACCCCAGAGCTCTCACCAAGCGTCGTTCATGCCACCGTGCCGCATACTAACCGGTAAGGCAGTGATGGCATCCCTCCGCACTGAGTTCCTCACCGCCCACGACCGCACACAAAATGGTAGGGAAGCGATGGCATCCCGTCGTGCCGAGTTCATCGCCGCTCGCGACCTCACAACTATGTGGGAGGAATTTGAAGATTCCAAGGCCGAATGGGCGGTAGAGCAAGAGGCGGCCAAAGCCGCACAGAGGGAGCGGAAAAGGCAGAAAGCACTCAAGAAAAGAGAGGCCCGCCGCCGCAAGAAAGAAAAGGACGCACGCGCTGCTGCGGAGAGGTCGGCGGAGATCCAAGCACGGTGGGGTGTCGCCGACAAAGTCGGGAAGGAGAACAACGGCGTCTGGCCAGCATGTGAGAAGTAGTAGTACTAGTAGTTAGTGTGTGTGTGTGTGTCTGAGTACGAGCATGTACCAGTACTACTAGTTACTACTGTAGTTTTTAGAGCAAATTACTAGTACATTAGCCTAGACTAAATGTAAAAAATCCTATCCTAAGCATCAAATGGCATCTCTTTCTCTATAGGAATTGAGATGCATGTCATCTCACTTTCTATGATTTTCATATGCCTATCCTATGAACGAAAGGAGGCCTCTGTTGGAGTAACTACTGTAGCTAGCAGTACTGCTGGTACAGTAGTTTTCTTCAAGAAGCGGAATTCAACGAAGTCATGATGGTTCCTTCATCCAAGCAACTTCAAAGTGGGAAGTGGGCCTGTGATTTGACGGCTCATTAGTCATTGTTACTGCGGCGCGATGACCTGGGTGACTCCCTTGGAGTACTGCGTGCATGGCAAGTGGACCAGGATGGTCGACGTCCCACATGTTGGCAAACGGAAGTATTCTTTCCGATAACGAGGAGCAAGGAAACCGCGTGGTATAGTATCACTGCTGATTGGTTCGCAAAAAAAATAGTATCACTGCCGATTTATAATTATTTTTTATTTCTGATGAATGCTAGCGTTTCAACTCTTACGACGAAGGGTGCCAAACACGGCACGTGCTGGATGTCCCACACGTCAGCAAAAGGAGTGGGACATGAACAACATGGTAGAGCCCAGCGTAAAAAAACAGCATGGTAGAGCGTCTCCACTTCTTCCACTTCTGGGTCGGAGACCACACGTAGTAGTACTTAGTGGTATGAACGATACAAAGTGCAACCTAGAGACAAAGACACGTCTAGTTGGAAGGTCTCGGGGCATACACGTAAACAAATATAAAAGTTAATATGTGCCTCCAACTAATATAGTAGTAGTAGAGTACTTAGGCACGTACTCCATAACATCACCATGCATTGCACGTACAACATTTAGTGGTAGTACATAGTAAGAGACAAATGCCGCCCAAGAGTTCCCTTCTCGACCTACTTTTGGGTGTTTGGTGGAGTGTATGGAGGGTGCATGAGTCCACACTAGTTTAGCACAAATACACTAGAAGCATGCATGAAGAGAGCATGCATGAAGAGGGGTGTTGAGTTGAGCATGCATAAAGAGAGAACAACTATGTTGAGACGAGAACGCAACCAAACACACCCTATATGCCACGCATGTTCATACCATTTGTGCCTTTCTACTTCACTTACTGCGCTACATTACTCAGGTTCGTACGTCCACTCATGGGTACATGTTCGTCTCGTAGTTCCAGTCCCACGTGTTCTTCATATAGATGGAACGATCCTTGCATAACACGTGCACCTTGATGCTAGATGTCTTGCGTGTTGGCAAAAGGATGAACAAAGCTCACATAAAAAAATAGAGTGAAAGAACATAGATTCTGGATGACCGAGAAGGAGCAAGGAACCTCGTGGTGGAGCGTCTGCACTCATAATATTTAATATTATTCAGCGATATAAAATTAACCAATCATCTCCACAGTGGACTGGAAGAGTACGAAACACGGCAGCCCAGTGTAGTATCATACTATTAAATGGCTAACCCATGCTATCACCATATTTCTTGGCTTCCGTGCGACACCTATCTCTAGTAATCCAGCAACCTGTATCGCTTCTCCCTCATCGTCTCTATCAAAGTGCGGCGGGCTGGCGTTTCTGCCGTCTATTGAGGTCGGTTAACTATCACATGTTAGCGACATGCCAAGAGCATTCTAAAAAAAATTCCTTTCATGTTCCGTTTTCAAAAAGAAAAAAATCCTTTCATGTACGAATTTTCCTGTATGCTTTGAGCAACTTGCATGTCCTATACTGCTCATGTTTGATACTCTAACTTAGCTAGAGGTTAGACTAACTCATGACTAATCCTGAACTAACTGTAGCCAAAGAGGTGTTTGGGTGACAGAGTTAGATTGACAATAAATTCACTTCATGGAGAGAGAAAAGAGATTTTTCAGTGGTCCCAATGAGAACTATCTCCAGTTAGCACCTCTTGAGTGGGATAGTTTTTTTAGTGGGTTCCGTGCAACTTGCTCCAATTTAAACCCTCATGCTTGGATAGTTTAGGTCTATTTGAGCCCCAACTAGCTCAAACTAACTCTAACCCATGGATCCAAACAGGGCCTATGGCCAGTCTCGATGCAGAGCAGTCGCGTGCACTGAGAAGCGGCACTCTCTCGGCCGTCGCGCCACTTCAAAGTCGGCGCCAGTGAGAGGTTGCCTCCGCTCTGGCCGGGCATTAATGCGGCACTGACGCTCCAGGGCGACACTGGCCGTTTCACGCGGGAAGCGCGCGCTGGCAAGGGAGTATAGGTTTTGAACCATTTCAGGTGTAGTACTGGTAGTTTCCAAAACTACTCAATTATTGCACTCAGTTTCCTAAGAAATCGTGGTAAAAAACGTTACTCCACAGCCCGCTTCCCTTCTCCTTCCTCTTCCACCACCCGTGCACGTCCGCGAGAAGCGACCGGTCAACCCTTATATAGGAGTGCTAGCACAAAAAGATGCATGCATGACCACTAAAATTTCCATATTAAAGCGCCGCTCCGGCGGGAGTATGGCGTATGTTGTTACCTTCGGCCGGCCCATGGCTACCGGGCGACGGCGACCAGAGAAGAGGCGGCGGGAGGGGAATGAATGCAGCTATTGTTTGGGTTCGCCTTCCGGCTTAAATAAATGCGCAGCATCATGTGTACCCGCGGGTGCACAAATTGTAGCATACGTGTCTGCTTAAGTGGGCGTCACGTAACTGGTGTGTGTGTGAGAGAGAGATTTTGAGAGACAGAGTGGTGTGTGCGACTCTACTCTTCGGACATGTACTCAACCTTTTGCATCGGGATATAAGTATAATGGTATTTACTTTAGCTAGTGATTTATGTGGCCATGTTAACGCGGTTGTGTCAAAAAAATGTCACTTCCTGCTCGTGATTTGCGTTATATAATTACATTGTGATTGCACGGAACATCAATATGCATTTTTTTACAGAACACCTGTTGTGATTGACCCATGCAGGAGTAATCCCATGTGTAAAAACTAATGATATCTCAAGAATTTTATTGGAAAACTGGTATCTCGAGAATGTCATCGAAAAAATGAAAGATGGGAGATAAGGCGAGGAGGAGTGGAGCGTGGTGGTGACTGGTGGTCGGAATGGGCGGAGGCATGGGGATGGACGGCACCGGCAGGCGGCAGCGGCCACCATGCATGCTAGATTGTTCCAGAGACTTATTCCTTTTTTAGTTACTGAGCAATGAGGTTGCGGGAGATAATGATGTGGAGAGAGGTGCGGGTATCTTTTGTAAAATTATCATAGTTTTCTTTCTATCCTTAGATATAGATCATACGGTCTGTATTACAAGATGGCAGGCACACCATCACCACCAACTCATTTTTATAAGGGTACAGATGATAAGTTTGCTGACTACTAAAGTAAAGTGGAATTTGTCCATGTTATGCAAGTAAATAAAGGTGATTGTTTATCATACGGGTAAGGTTGGATGAAGGTGGTAGGAACAAATGCTCCGCCTAGAGCATGTGTGTGAGAGATGGAGTCTTAGTGTGTGTGGGGTGTGTGTGTGAGAGAGAGAGAGAGACAGAGAGAGAGGAGAGAGAGATGGAGTCTTAGTTTGTGCGTGTGAGAGAGAGAGGGAGAGAGATGGAGTCTTAGTGTG
>NC_041382.1:460551208-460604418 GCF_002162155.2 Triticum dicoccoides | reverse complement strand
CTAGAAGGAGATTGTTAAGTGTGAGTGTGTGTTTTACCCATCCAGGCGGAAGTTATGTGCACAAAAGAGGAGAACAATTCGATGTGGCGTTAGGACTGAGGGTAATTAACTACGTATGGAGACATAGAGACCTTGAACATGCATGTGTGAGAGCTATACATGTATACCTGGGATGTGTGTGTGTGTGCGCGCGCGCATGATCGAGATAAAAGAAAGAAGACATAAGTCATAAGATCAATGACATGGGAGAGACGGATCGGTATGACAATATGCATGCATGTGAGAATGCATGGAAGAAGTCCCGATAATTGAGCATGTGTTTTTGTCTTTAAGAGATAGTGGTGTGGGCTGGAGCATGCATCTATGGCGAGCAGAGGGAGTGAGGCACAACGATTGTGCAAAAGAGACCAACCTATAAATGCATATGTATGGAGAGACATATATAGTGTGGGTGATAGGAAGCAAGACTCCGTGCGAGAAAGAAATGTTGACGGAGAAACTACAGATAGATACAGAGATGGAGATGCTAGCTAGAGGGACATCCGCTAGTTTGGGTGTTGGAGATGACCGTCGGGTGGTTCAAAGGGTGAAGTTATATATGTGTGTGAGAGGGCACTTGACTGCATGTAGAGAGAAACATATGTAGTGTGTGTGATAGGAATCAAGAGTGAGGGAGAGAAAGAAGGTTGATGGAGAAACAGATAAATAGAAAGATAAAGATGCTAGCTAGTGTGTGTTAGAGATAGGAGTCGAGTGGATCAGAAGGCTGGGTTATGTATGTGGGTGTGAGAGAGATAGAGAGAGGGTGCATGTGAGTCGCATACAAACAGATATCAGAGAGAAATGAGATCCAGAGAGACGGAGTTTTGTGTCTGCGAGAGAGAAAGATATTTCACAACGAGAATGATAGCTAGAGAGACATAGAGGGAACGCGAGATATCTCTAGGGAGAGAGGGTGTGTGTGAGCGACATACAAGAGAACAATGGAGAAATATGAGACCCTGGGAGGCAGAGTTTGTGTTTGTGTGTGAGAAAGAGATATTGAAGAGCAAGAGTCGTAGGTTCTCATATCTAAGGAGCGAAAGACATCTCTGTATGAGGGGTGTGCGATTGGCACACATGGGAATAGTAGAGAGAAATGAGACCCCGGGAGACAAAGTTTTGTGTTTGTGTGAGAGAAAGAGATTGCACATGGAGAATCATAGTTAGAGACACATAGCAGGGAGCGAGATATACTAAGAGAGAGATAGAGTGATGAAGGTCGAGGGAGAGAGTACCGTCAGTGTGTTACGAAGATAAAAGATCATTGTCGACATACAGGTAGCATGAGAGATACCTGAGAGACGATGAACGTGTATAGGTACAGAGAGATAGTCCTATATAAGCATGAGTGATAGATATATGAGACGAATATCTGGATTAAAGGGGATCCAAATATTTAAACTGGAGATCACGACATCGATAATATCATAACACAAATTGGTGTATCAAACATGCATATTCATTTGAATTTGGGCACACGTGTAATGTTATATAGTTTATCAATATTGGTGATCCATAGATTCTTCAATTACAAACAATGCATGGTTTATATGCAATTAATATCTAAACGGGATTACACTATATGTTGCGTGTGTGAAACACATTATACATGTTTGAGAAGTAAAAAAACGCATGAAACACACATTAATTGGAGACAGTTAGCAAGGAATGCATACATTGGATTTCAACAGAAAGTGGTTTCAAATATTTGAAAATCCAAATTGATGAATACAACCTTATGAATCTGAGATCATGCCATTTGTAAACCATATTTATGTATAAATGGTGTTGTGCTTTTGAAAGTATATATAAAAAATGATGTATATAGAATGTAATTCCAATTGAAAATGGATCCCGCCTGAAAAAAATAGAATACAAACGTGATTCGAATTGAGTTAGCACAGTAAACGTGCACTCTTCAAAATTTGAACGAAGCGGGGAAAGTCGCAGTAACCGCCCGAAACCAAAATCTGCGAGATGGAAATCACTACTGCCTATCCCTGCCATGCAAAGCCTATATGCTGGATTTCTATAGGTTTCGATAGGGGTAGGTTTGTAATTTCACCCAAACGTGACGTAACCGCCTCTCAACCGGGTTCATACACGGTGGGTGCCAAAACACAGTGTGTCCTCGGCCGAAATCGACTCCCTCCCTGATTCATATTCATACACGGTGGGCGCCAAACACAAACTCTCCTCGGCAAATATTTGGTGTATGCGAGATTACTGTCCTATCCCCAACCGACTAGTGTTGCTGTGATGTAGTAGAAATTTGAAACGGGGGCTAAGTTTGTAAATTTCCTCGCATTTGAGACAAGCGCGCCCTGAATACATGGTTCCCCCTTCCTCTCTACCTCCCTTTTCCCCATTCGTACTCCATGGGCGTCAAAACACCCTCTCCACCCCACCCTCCTCCGTCCGCCGCTGTCCGCCACCCCATCCACCGCCGTCCTCCTCCACCATGCCGGAGCTGATACCCCGACGCCGTCGTCCATTACAAGAGACCTCTCTCATCCACGGCTTCGGACCGGGATCCTTGCATCCCGTCCTCTCGCTTCATCCCCGCCGTCGTCCACCTTGCCGGCGCCGCTCCTACGACCGTCTCGTCCACCGCGCCCCGCCGCCACCGTCTACCCTCCTAGATCTGCTTCCACGCCGCCGACAGCCATCGCTACCGCAGCACCGTCAAATTCTCAGCAGATGCGTACATGGCGCCGCACCAGAGGTGGTACTCTTTTGTATCTGCTCAACTTATTTATTGCAGCAAGAAAATAGATCGTCACTGCTTTACTCTGAATTCTTATCTTGGTTGCGAAGTTACCTTTGTCAGGTTTGCACCTTCAGATCCGCCATGGCACGCTCAACACCATACTCGCAATGCTTATGGTTTCCCCTTTTATATTCCACACTAGTTAAATCACAGTAGACTAAATTTCAAAATTGGGTCAGTCGATTTTTCAGAGCTCGTCGGAGTTCGCCGGTGCGATCGAAGGGGCTCGGGTGGGGACAGTGGTTGTGAGGGCGGTGGTGGGGCCTCGTCGAACGAAGAAAACTCGACGCGGGTGGGGCGGGGTGGGGGTGGCGGAGGAACACAGGCGGTGGGGCCGGTGGTTCGGCCGGCGGCCCGTGCGATGTTCTGTATGGGAAGCACAGTAT
Organism: Triticum dicoccoides; assembly: GCF_002162155.2. NCBI lineage: Eukaryota > Viridiplantae > Streptophyta > Magnoliopsida > Poales > Poaceae > Triticum > Triticum dicoccoides. Next base: position 460,601,220 of record NC_041382.1, on the reverse strand, counting down.
GTTCCTTGTCAGGAAGGGGAGCAGGGACACCTGCAGTCAACAGCTGATAGAGCTGGCCTGTACGTGATCGATAGGCTTTCAATTACTAGCGGCAATACAACACCGTAATTTCCAGCTAGTTCCACTTTCCCGATTTATATATCCTGGTTATGGTGTACCCCTGTTATGTACACTATGATCTGCCTAGTTGCTGTGTGCTCTTGTTATCATGGTTTGGCAATAATCTCTCTATACAGTATATTATGAACCTATCATCTGCCAAGTATCCTTACTTCTGGAGCCTATTTTTTGTGTACTTGTGCCAGATTATATAAATGCACGCACCATATTACAGCACACATGAGCTCTCTCATCAGAATCCAGTGATAGCACACAAGTGTTTACAGGGGCGCCCCTATATTAGAATATCATCTGCATTACAAAGATAATCTCACAACTATTTATGTTTTCATGGTTCTCAGATATTATACGCAATTACAGTGAATATCATAATCCGTGCATCAGAAGAATATTGTGGAACACTGCAATGACTTACAAAATTGGCAGCAAGGCATTGAGTGCCATTCTGGAAGCGATGAAACTCGTACGCTCACCACCTGTTGATTCTTGTTCAGAATATCATCCTAATGACTATTCTAACCTCGAGGAGTCAAAGGCAGATGGCCTGTCCTGTTCACCCATCAAGGTGTCTGTTCTAATTTGGCAAGGTTTTATTGATTGCACGTATCTTGCATATGTTGTCTTGCATTTCTTCTACTTTGTTGCACCGCCATCTGCTTAGTTTACTCATCATATATGTCAAGATGCCATGCCCATCCATTATCAATACATATTCCATCTGTCATCATACCATGTTTTTTCACTCAAATGATGTTCTTGTGCATCAGACATCAAAAAGGAAGAGGGTGATTGCCGAACCTGAAGGAACACCAGCAAAGTCCTTGAAAAACATGGTGGTGCCAGAGAAATCAGACAACACCCCACTTATATTGGTTGTACAACCAGTGACAGAAAACATAGGACCGACTCCAGCAGACTGTACCCATACTTCACTGGCCACACCACTAGCCCCACCACACAGGACCTGCACTCCAGCAAAAGGTATACCGATTTCATTTGCCATAGCACCAGCTGTACCACAAAAAAATCCCACTCCAACAAAAAGTACAGCAAGTCCACCGGCCGAAGACCTATCCCAACTGCAGAGACGGCCAATTCCTGTAGATTGGAACCCCATTCCATTTATTCCCAGTTTAAAAGACAATGCTTTCAATGTTGTTAGGGACTACGTGCATATATTCCCATCATGGGAAGATTATTGTGAAGACAAACGCCATTTTCACATCTTCTTGTCCAACTTACGTGTAAGTGCTATTATTCATGGTTATTATTTTCCTGTTTTCTGCTGATTGAACACATCAATGATTTACATTACATTGTTGTAACTAGGCGAGGGTCAATCTTGATAGTCATGACGAGCAAAGCTTGCTTGTGCTTTTCAAGGAAGCATTGCAGCAGCATCGGTGTTACCTGAGGAAATCACACTTTGATGGCAAGTCTATAAACGAATTTCCGATGAAGTCTCCTGTGCTAAATTTAGAAGACATTGAATGGAAAAACCTTGTTATGCACTGGTCTCGTTCCCAGGATGAGGTACTGTCTATGAAATCACATGACAATTTGAACTTCTACTTTTCTGCATGTGCCTTACGGATCTTTTTTGCAGGAAATCTGCTCGAAGAAGAATTCCGGTTTGACAAGAACGACAGGATATCGCAAATATGCTTCCCGCTGCTTTGCTCTTGTTAGTACCTGTTGTCCTGTATCACTATACTTGCATACATACCTGGTTCATTATGTGACAGCAGTATGCATGATAGCTTGCTTATCAATTGTTCGCTCCAAATTATCTGATCTGTATGAATGGTTACATTAGTGTAGAATATATCCAATGCCAATGTTTTTTTAGCTCTGCATTGTTCTTGTAAGTACATGTTATCCTTTATCAGTGTACTTATAATGACAGGTAATTGTTCATGTACCATCACTCTGCAGCTTATTTTCCTCTGCCCTCCATTTTCTACACATCAGATCTATATTTACTCATACCATAAGGTTGGTACTGAAGAAGTTTAGCTGTGCATTGCTCTTGGCTGTACCTTTTGCCTGTATCGCTGCACTTACATTTATAGCTACTTGGTTATGTAGTATCACTCTTCATCTTATCTTAAATATTCTCCATTTTTTCATATATTATCACATCTATATTTACTCTTAACAAAATGTAGAATAAAGGCAATGCTTTTGAAGAAGAATCTGTGGTAAACTTCTTGAATTGCCCCCCCCCCATCAACATGGACAAGGCCTTTATAGATCATGTCTTCACCAATAATGTAAGTTTGTCCATCTCAAGCCTTCAAACTTTGTTGTATATATTTGGTTAGGCATGACTGCAACAGCTGTTTATTTTTGGTGTTTGCATCAAATTGCTTGTTTAAAGTTTATTATATGTAGTTCATAAACAAAAGTTTGTCCTTTCTCAATTTAAGTTTTCAGTTGTACAACCAAGTTCCTTCTTCATACCATGTAAATTAAACTATACAGAGCAAGTGATCTTCTTTTGCACTGCATGTATGCTTCTGTTCTTCATCCGTAATCCAGTGGTGTGGTGAACCTACCCACTACAGCACAATGTCATATTCTGCAATGTCTTAACTATGAACAATGTCATATCATTCTACTATTATTTAAACCGTCTCTTTATTTGCCAATCTGAAATGGCATAAATTGACAGCACACTAACCACTGATACTTATGAGTTCTTGATCTGTAATCCAGTGGTGTCGTGAAGCTGCCAACTCCTTCATAATGTCATTTCCTGCCATGTCTTGACTTGAACAATACCATATTGTGTTAATGCAAATTTAAAGTGTGTCACTTTATTCGTCAGTAAGAAATGTGATGAATTGTCAGTACTGATACTTCTATGTGCAAAACCTGTCATCTGTCTGCTTATTTATCTTTCAGAGTGAGGAAGATATAAGTGTTGAACAAGCGCAGTCTCATCATCTTGCTTAGTAGCTTGCGCTGCAGCTCCCCAGCAGGCCTAACCTTTCTTGAACTCTATTGAAGTGCTGTCAGTTTTGTATATTATTTTGTCGGCGTGTTTATTTGCACTGGTGGCGATCTTTGATGCCCAGTGTATGTAATCTGCTGTCTGCTTGTGCTTTATTATCATAGTGGCGAACTTTGATGCCCAGTGGATGTAATATGCCGTAATTTCTTTATTGTATAGTCTAGGTTTTTTCTTATTCACGATGCTGCAGTTATTTTACTGTGTGTGTGTGTGTGTGTGTGTGTGTCTATATATATATATATATATATATATATATATATATATATATATATATATATATATATATATATATCCTGTCTTCGCAGTAAATCGGCCAAACCATAAAATTACGGTACATAATCGGGCCGTCATGCAATCACGATGTAGGTTGGGCCTGAAACGTGCCGAACAGCTCACGGGCCGGCAACAGCCCGAAATGAACCCCGGCCCATGATTGTGCGAATCAAATCACGGGCTTTTAACTGGCCAAAAAATTATCTCGGTCCTTGTTTGGCCTAATCAGATATCGGCTGCGAGCAGGCTGGATGCAAACCGGGCCGTAGTTAGGCCCAACTATATGACGGGCTTTTAACAGGCTGAAATTAATATAGGACTGAAATGTTAAACGGGCCCTTAACAGGGCAAAACTAATATCAGGCCGAATTACTAAGTGGGCCTTTAGCAAGTGGGCCCAAAAGCATAGTGTCCAGATGACGGGCCGAATCTGATATGGGCCATAATTGAGCCCAAAGCCTCTTAAAGGGCCGGACCTGATCTGGGCCGTAATTTGGCCCAGAACGTGGTAGGCCTTTAACGGGACGGATCTCATATGGGCCACTATTAGGCCCGGAGCGTGGCAGGCCATTAATGGACCGGATCAAATATGGGCCGGCATTTGGTCCAAAACATGACAGGCAGTTAATGGGCCGGCTTACTAGGGTCCTCAAAATCTTGTGGGCCTACAGCTGGGCCGGCCCATTAATGTCAGAGAAATCTCATGGGCCTTTAGCTGGGCCGGCCCATTATGATCTGCAAGAATCTTGTGGGCCTTTACCAAGGCCGGCCCATTATGGCACACAAAAATCTTGTGGGCCTTTACCTGGGCCGGCCCATTATGGCCCGCAAAATCTTGTGGGCCTTTAGCTGGGCCAGCCCATTATGGTCCGCAAAATCTCGTGGGCCTTTAGCTGGGCCGGCCCATTATGGTCCGCAAAATCTTGTGGGCCTTTAGTTGGGCCGGCCCATTTAAACTTGTTGGGTCGTGCCACGTGTCGATGTATCATAGGCGCCTTCTGTCCAGTGAGTGGATGGCATCTCTCCCAACGATGAGCCGACATGTGTTTCCTGATGATTCTACACACGGAAAATCCCCATTGGTCGGGGCTGTTAACGGGTTATCGGATCCAAAACCCGACCCGATAGCTTAACGGTGTTCCGTTATGGTGGATGCCACGTGTCGGTCACCCTTGACGAAAGCACTTCTGTGACACGCGATTTATCGTCATGGAAGTGGACACTTCCATGATGATAATTTTGGTAATGTCATGGAACACTTCTATGATAGCACAGGTATGACTATCTTGATTCTGTCATAAATTTGTCATGGATGTACATGCATGACAAAAAACACGACCTACTATGACAAACATGTATCATCACGGAAGTGTATTTTTTTGTAGTGAGCACCCACGAATCCGTCACCATGCTCGATTTTGATCAGGATTCACCATAGGCGAAAGGCCCATCTCACCGGACGCCGCCGTCCTCCGGAGAGCTCGCCGTCGGCGGCTCCGTACACTTCGGCGACCACGGCGGGTACCCACGGGTTCGGCTCGATGTCTTGAGCACACCCATGTGCTCAGATCCCCGAGGGGTGCCGCCGCTCACCGGCGATCATCACCGAAGTGCTGCCTCTGTTCGGCCGGAGGAGACGGCGCGCGCGTGGACTGGTCAAACCCGACCAGTGGGCCAGGAGGGCCCACTGTCAGTGACCCAACGTTGTGCTAGCTCGTTTTAAGTGGAGTTGTATTCCTCAAAGTACGTCTCCTCCTCAGGAAAGCGTGTTCCATGAAAGCGCAATCCCCGAAGTACGTCTTCCTATTCTGAAAGCGTACTACTGAATGAACCGTTTTCTTTTTCTGTTTTAATTTAAATCCAGAGTTGACCCTAACTTTGATTGGCTCTAGTTTTTAAACCACAGCTCCAAATGACTTGATTCTTTTTCTGTTATTTCTCAAATTTCATCTAGTTTATTTTAATATTTATTTCAAAAATTTCTGAGCAACTTTTATGTACTGTTTTGTAATTTTGTGGTAATTAAAATATTTTGAAAATAGGAAATGGAGGGGAGATATAATTTTCAAAGTTTTGGAGTGCACCCAATCTTTCTGCATGCTCAAGCCAAGCATCTTGAACACATGATATGGTGAATGCATAGTGTTTGTTTGCATGTAGAAGTGAATTATGAATATATTCAACTCATGTGAAATTTGCATAGTATTGGTCATACATGCATGATCCCCCTGGATGGTATTTTATTTTCATTTAAACATGAGGTATATGTGAGTATGGTTATTTTCATCTGCCATATGTACCTGTGTTGGTCCAGGCTAATTTGCAGGAAGAATTAATCACGAGAAAAGTGACTGTGAGACTGAAATCTCATTGTGACGAGAATGATCAGTGAAGGTATGTTGGGACATACCAGGTAGTGACCCTGTTGGGTACTGCCAAGGAATTATGTTGTGCTAACCATTGCAGGAAAACTTAAACCTCCTGAGTTGACCATAGATCGAGTCTTGTTCTGGTAACCACCATACAGGTTCGTGCTACCACTTGTCCCTGCCACAGGCAGGGTGCGGTTCAGTAAGTTGTTAGCCCCTTTCCCTGCACACACCATACAGAGAGGCCATGATGAGGGTTTCCAGGTACCGGCTGCAATGCCAGTCATTGGGCCAGGGGCATGGGTGTATCCGGCTGGGCCGAGAGGGGGGCACCCCTTGTAATCCGTGCGTGTTAATAGTGATCTCATGCTACTCGAGACGATGGTCTCCCCGCCTTAGAGTTTCTCTTGAATGATGCTTTGGGTGATTCCTGGCATCCGAAAAGTTAATCTGGTGTGTGCTGGTCAGGTGTGTTTTCAATCCAAAGGCCGTAATAGGAATTAGTCAGCGTCTCGGTGCTGGCTAAAGAAATCCTATACATGTGGGTAAAAGTACACCCTCTGCAGAGTTACATCTATTCGAATAGCCGTGTCCAAGGTTAAGAACTACAGTCTGGGTTGGTCAAGTGTCGGTCATAGTGTCAGTCTTCGGAGGAAATAATTAAATTGATCATGGTTCGTTCTGCAGGGTAATCATTATCACTGCTATTGTTGACATGAATATTGTTGTGGACTAACCTTTTCCTCTTATGTGCAACTGCGAGTGTCTCTTGGGATGGCTAGACTACCCGAGATACTTGTTTTTTTCTCTTTTCTTTTATGAGTATCACTTGGTATGGCTAGTCCACCTGAATACTCATGTTATTTTCCTATAAGCCCTTTATGAGGCGTCACTCAGACACCCGACCATGGCATTCATTTTCAAGACCTCTCGAGGCATCGCTTTTAGACACTCGTTTGGCATTTCTTTTGAAGACCTCTCATGGTGTCACTTGAGTTCTCGGGCAGTCCTATCTCGCCCGATTCTCTTTTAGACACCCGTTTGGCATTTCTCTTGGAATTCTTCGGGCGGTCCAACGCCCGATGTCCCACTTTATTTCATTGATTTACTAATAGCATGACTTATTTTCTGTATGAATATTTGTCATGCCATGCTTTAATACTCAGTCATCACAGGCATGTAATTTAATTCATCATGAGCATATGCATCCGGTATATCTTTTGTTCTTGATGTTTGCGAGTACATTCAAACATACTCACTGGCTTGTCCCTGGCTATTGTCTTGGCCAGATCATGACTGAGAGTGGAGCACTACGAAGACACCCCCGCAACCTAGGATTCGGAGATAGCAGCCACGCAAGATAGGAGTTATCCAGGTCAGCTGTTCCCATGTGAATGAAGTTCCATCAACATTGGAGATCCACGAGTCGCTTCAATCATCTGGCACTAGAAATCATTGTCATACTCAATGGACCTATAAGGTCTTGTACTCAAATCCTTGTGATTGCTTGGAATTCTGTATCAAGGAAATGTCCACCAGCAATAGTAATCCTGGGGCTGATGGTGACATAAGGGTCGTTTGCTGGGAATTTATGTCCCGGAAATCCGGCCCCCTACAACCTTGGTATTAGAGCTAGGCTGACCACTGGCTAATCCTATCTTAGCCTGGTCATTATCCCTAGGTTTCCACACCGTCCATATCCTTTTCTATCCACAGTCAAGCCCATCCTATCTGATAATCACACAGTGCCCAGCCAACATCTTTTTGACAGCCGGTACCCAACCTATCATCCTAGGCCATAGGCCATGCGCCCGTGGCTGACACCTGAGTTGTCCCATCCACAAGCGTGTGATGGAAGATTCCGCTGGCTTATAAAGGAAGCCTTGCCCTTACTCTGCACATCACAACCTTCACTCGCAACCTGATTTCCAAACCACTAAGATGCCTGGTCCCATTGTCCGCAATGAGACCACTTCATCTGAGCTTCGATATTTTGTTGCCATCCTCGCCAATCTCACTCGTCGTGCTTTTGGCATAGACGAACCCCCAGAATATGTTGTGTACCAGGAACACACAAGTGATGCCATCCATCACTTCTGGGCCACGGTGCACATCTACGGGAGGGGCACCACATCTGAGCGTCCCTACCGGTTCATCGGGAGGACAACCTCCGACGAGCCCCAAGTAATCCAACTTGCAGCCCGAGAGGGTATAGTTCATCTCTGGCAGTTGTCGCCGAGGGTTAACACTTGCCCTTTCTTCTACTACCCTAGTCGTGACGGTTATGGTAGCCCGGCACAGGTCGCCAATGGTGACCATGAGTCGGATCCTGCTCTCGTGCATCTGGTGCGCTACTTGAGGGCGTAAAAGGCACTATTCGATCAGATCACTAATGACCTGATTGCGACCCGCAGGATGCTTGCTCTCCTGACGCCGGTGAGAAGTGAAGCTGCAACCGACACCAACACCCCGATAATGCTGCTTGGGAGGCCAGTTGAGCCCCCAAAGTCTGCTCCTGTCATCTACCCCGGCAATGCCTTCGCCTCCCCGGGGGAACTCCGTCGTCTCTTGGAGACCTACTCCAACGGGATTGTGACCACAAGACCCCACGAGGGGCATCATCGCTATCCTAGCACTATAGCTCCCCATCCTACCCCGAACAACTCCGACACTGAATCTCACGAAGAGGCCTCAACATCTGCAAGACACGCCCGGCTAGATGTCAATGAGGTGGACTGAGTCCACTAGGAGTATTGTCAAATCTTAGTAGTCCTGTTGTCTTGTATTTTCAAGGTAGCAATCGTATGGCATAGTGAGCCAGTAAGTTGCTCATGTGCCATTGTTTTAAATGGTACTATGTGTAATCTAGCGTAAATGGTCGGCGTTTGGCGATAGAGTAAATGCTAGACATGATTGCCGACACGCACAGTATTATGTCACACTCCTTTTGAGAAGTGGTGTCCGAGAATTTGACTTGGACAACCTTATGTCGGAACCAATGCACAAGTCGTACGAGCGCCGCATCATGTTTCCTGACCCATGCACCTTATAAGGGGTCGTATCCATGCACCACACCAGCCACCACCACTCTTGAGCACCGCTCTTCTCCATTCATCCTTCCATGTCTCACCCTGGAGCCTACCTGAGAACTCTAGATACAAGCCCTGGTAGTTTTGTTAAGGTTTTGTGGGATTTGACCCGCAATACACTTGGTTCTAGCCACCCACCCCAGTATGAGTTGTTCAAAATGAGGATCACCCTTGATTCCTCGAAATACTGGGTAGTTGTGCACATCCCACTAGAGGATTTAAATCAAGGCCCTCCATATGTTGTCTTTGTCGGGAGATCCATGCCAACCTTAGGCATGGCTATTGAGGCTGCTTCTTATGAAGCAGTTACCCGTCTTCGATTCACTATACCCGCTGCCAGTGAAAGGAAATACTACTATTTCCCGAGCCGCGCAGCTTCTGGAGTAGAAGCCACGTTTCGTTGTGAACGCATAGAGAGGGATCCAGCTTTGGCCAATCTCATTCAATATGTGATGGCCCAGGAGCATCTAACCCAGCAACTAATGGATTACCTCCATTATCTTGTTGTTCTGAATCCCCATATTGCCATTGGTGGACCACCATGGCCAACTCCGGAAGGGCGTCTTCTTCGTTTACTTCCTTCACTTCCCCGAGAAGAAGAAGAATGTGCTCCAGCACCGGGAACCCTTCCACAAGACCCTATAGATCTCACCTTCGGACCGTAGACGGTCATTGTTGCTCTACCAAGTACTAGTTTACATGTTCCAACTGTTGTATTGTAATTTAGGGCGTATGTCGTGAGTGCATTGCCATGACTGCATTCTACATATGATCATTTGTTGTGATTTGCATTCAGTTCTTCTACCCTTAACAAATCTCAAGGACGATATTTTTCTGAAGGAGGTTAGAGTTTCTAACACCCAAAAATTTAATCATATTTTCATTAAGTAAAATTTGGTCAGAAATAAATTTTTTGAGCTATATGAGCTCAGTTATTAATTTCAGAGCTTTTCTATTTTCTGTTTTACAAAATTCTTCCCTCCATAGAAGATTATTTTTGTGAAATGTTGTGGTCCTTGGTTGTTTTGTAAATCATTTCATTTATATCATAAATAACAGTAGGAAATGTTTTCATAATAAAATCTACCACAAGTAATTCTTTTAAAAACATTTTCAATACTTAAAATGTTTCTGTTGCACTACAAGTATTTTAAATAATTGTTTCCAAACCCACAAAAATTATGAGAGGTCCAATGATGCCTATAAATCACTTTTGAGCAAAAACCTAACTATGTCTTTTGAAAATTTTGAGAGAAACATCCTCTTTTCAATTCTGTCCCATTTTTTTGAGTTACAACTCCAACCCTAATCTTCCTAGCTCCATTAATTCTGAAACTCTGCCATCTTATAGTCCTTCCAGCCAAAACCTTAACTCCATGAGATTAGCTCTATTTTCATCTTTCAAGTCCACCAAACATGCCATTGAAGTTTCCGTCCAGAACTGAATTCTGGTAAAACTTGCACTATCAAGTTTCTCACCTTGCCAAACTAACTTCACCACCATCTCTATCATCTAAAGAGACCCCATCCTGCCAAGTTTCAAATCCATCAAAGTCCTCTAGCTTGCCCTAGCATTCTGTCGAACACCTCCAGCTCATGACAGGATTTGGCAAACCTTTCTGAACTTCATTGGACACTTGATCATTTGGCCGAACCAGCGTGTCCATTAGCTCTCTCACAACTAGTCTCATAGTACTGTTAATTTGCACTGGCATCAGAGGCTCCTAGACCACTATAGCATTTTGTCGAGCACACTATGTGCATGTTCGGAGCATGTCCAGAGTGCGCATTTGGCACGCGTCAGTACCGAGCTGCTGCCACCGATCTGCTGCCTCCCCCTCTCATCCCGATCCTCCTCTGGATCAGCTCGACCACCTGGAAGCTCACCGACACCCTCACTTGGCCCCTAGAGCCGTCGACCGCCGTCCACGACGACCAAGACCGCCGCCCGATGAGTCCCGCACGACCATGTCTCTGCCCGACCCGCGTGGTGCGTCCCGAGCAGCCCAGCTCCTCCCAGGAGTAACTGCGGGCGACCATCGTCCTCACCGGCCATGCTGCCGACCTCAACGGCCTCACCTCCCGCCATAATGACCACTGCCACCGTGCTTATCCTCTGGACACCGCGGAGCCGACCCCTCGCGCTATAAAAGTTCACCCCAGGCTCTCAACGATCCTCACCACACTCCACTTCCCCTCTCTGATCCCCCTCAAGCATCCAAGTGACCGGACGAGGTCATCTTCCTCGACTCCGGCCACGGCACCCGCCACTACCTTTCGGTCGATTTCAATGCCACTAGGGCCTCCCCCTCTCCACTCTCTTCACCAACAACACCCTGGAGCACCCACGAATCCATCACCATGCTCGATTTTGACCAGGATTTGCCATGGGCGAAAGCCCCATCTCACCCGACGCCGCCGTCCGCCGGAGAGCTTGCCGCCGGCGGCTCCGTCCACTTCGGCGACCATGGCGGGTACCCACGGGTTCTCCTCGATGTCCTAAGAAAACCCATGTGCTCAGATCTCCGAGGGGTGCCGCCGTTCGCCAGTGACCATCGCCGAAGTGCCGCCTCTGTTCGGCCGGAGAAGACGACGCGCGCGTGGATTGGTCAAACCTGACCAGTGGGCCAGGAGGGCCCACTGCCAGTGACCCAGCGATGTGCCATCTCGTTTTATGTGGAGGCATATTCCAGAAAGTACGTCTCCTCCACTGGAAAGCGTGTTACATGAAAGCGCAATCTCAAAAGTACGTCTTCCTATTCTGAAAGCGTACTACTAAAGGAACCATTTTCTTTTTCTGTTTTAATTTAAATCCAGAGTTGACCCTAAATTTGACTAGCTCTAGTTTTTAAACCACAGCTCCAAATGACTTGATTCTTTTTCTGTTATTTCTCAAATTTCATCTAGTTTATTTTAATATTTATTTCAAAAAATTCTGAGCAACTTTTATGTATTGTTTTGGAATTTTGTGGTAATTAAAATATTTTGAAAATAGGAAATGGAGGGGAGATATAATTTTCAAAGTTTTGGAGTGCACCCAATCTTTCTGCATGCTCAAGGCAAGCATCTTGAACACATGATATGGTGAATGCATAGTGTTTGTTTGCATGTAGAAGTGAATTATGAATATATTCAACTCATGTGAAATTTGCATAGTATTTGTCATACATGCATGATCCCCCTAGATGGTATTTTATTTTCATTTAAACATGAGGTATATGTGAGTATGGTTATTTTCATGTGCCATATGTACCTGTGTTGGTCCAGGCTAATTTGCAGGAAGAATCAGTCAGGAGAAAAGTGACTGTGATACTAAAATCTCGTTGTGACGAGAATGATCAGTGAAGGTATGTTGGGACATACCAGGTAGTGGCCCTGTTGGGTACTGCCAAGGAATTATGTTGTGCTAACCACTGCAGGAAAACTTAAACCTCCTGAGTTGACCATAGATCGAGTCTTGTTCTGGTAACCACCATACTGGTTCATGCTACCACTTGTCCCCGCCACAGGCAGGGTGCGGTTCAGTAAGTTGTTAGCCCCTTTCCCGGCGCACACCATACAGAGAGGCCATGATGAGGGTTTCCAGGTATCGGCTGCAATGCCAGTCATCGGGCCAGCGGGCATGGGTGTATCCGGCTGGGCCGAGAGGGGGGCACCCCTTGTAATCCGTGCGTGTTAATAGTGATCCCATGCTACTCAAGACGATGGTCTCCCCACCTTAGAGTTTCTCTTGAATGATGCTTTGGGTGATTCCTGGCATCCGGAAAGTTAATCTGGTGTGTGCTGGTCAGGTGTGTTTTCAATCCAAAGGTCGTAACGGGAATTAGTCAGCATCTCGGTGTTGGCTAAAGAAATCATATACACGTGGGTAAAGAGTACACCCTCTTCAGAGTTATATCTATTTGAATAGCCGTGTCCATGGTTAAGGACTACAGTCTGGGTTGCTCAAGTGTCGGTCTTAGAGTCAGTCCTTGGAGGAAATAATTAAATTGATCATGGTTCGTTCTGCAGGGTAATCCTTGTCACTGTTGGTGCCATTATGAATATTATTGTTGACATGAATATTGTTGTGGACTAACATTTTCCTCTTATGTGCAACTGTGAGTGTTTCTTAGGATGGCTAGACTACCGGAGATACTCATTTTGTTCTCTTTTCTTTTATGAGTATCACTTGGGATGGCTAGTTCACCTGAATACTTATGTTATTTTCCGGTAATCCCTTTATGAGGCGTCGCTCAGACACCCGACTGTGGCATTCATTTTCAAGACCTCTCAAGGCGTCGCTTTTAGACACCTGTTTGGCATTTATTTTCAAGACCTCTCGTGGTGTCGCTTGAGTTCTCGGGCGGTCCTGTCTCGCCCGATTCTCTTTTAGACACCCGTTTGGCATTTCTCTTGGAATTCTTCGGGTGGTCCAACGCCCGATGTCCCGCTTTATTTCTTTGATTTACTAATAGCATGACTTATTTTCTGTTTGAATATTTGTCATGCCATGCTTTAATACTCAGTCAGCACATGCATGTAATTTAATTCATCATGAGCATATGCATCTGGTATATCTTTCGTTCTTGATGTTTGCGAGTACATTCAAACATACTCACTGGCTTGTCCCTGGCTATTGTCTTGGCTAGATCATGACTCAGAGAGTAGCACTACGAAGACAACCCTGCAACCTAGGATTCGGAGATAGCAGCCATGTGAGATAGGAGTTATCTAGGTCAGTTGTTCCCGTGGGAATGGAGTTCCATCAACGTTGGAGATCCACGAGTCGCTTCCATCATCTGGCACTAGAAATCATTGTTGTACTCAATGGACCTATAAGGTCTTGTACTCAAATCCTTGTAATTTCTTGGAATTCTATATCAAGAAAATGTCCACCAGCAACAGTAATCCTTGGGTTGGTGGTGACATAAGGGTCATTTGCTGGGAATTTATTTCCCGGAAATCCGGCCCCCTACAGGGCCCGGGCGCACCCTGGTGGGTTGTGACCCCTCGGGGCACCCCCAGCTGCTTCTTTGGCCCATTGGATGTCTTCTGGTCCATAAAAATTCCAAAAAAAGTTTCGTTGCTTTTGGACTCTATTTGGTATTGATTTTCTGCGATGTAAAAAACAAGCAAAAACAACAACTGACACTTGGCACTATGTCAATAGGTTAGTACCAAAAAATGATAAAAATGATTACAAAATGATTACAAAATGATTGTAAAACATCCAAGAATGATAATATAATAGCATGGAACAATCAAAAATTATAGATACGTTGGAGACGTATCAGCTTCTTCTTCAGGCTTCGCGCATTGGCTATAAGTTGCTGTCTGAACCACTCTTGGTCCAGTGGATCCACCAAAATGATGAAATCTCGGCTCCGAGGCTAACCTCCTCCTCAGAGAGGGGGAGGTAGTTACTATCTTCGGAGTCATTGAGGTCCTTGGGATTAAACTGATCCTTGCGCTCCTCCAGTTGAGGAGGAGGTAGTTACTATCTTCGGAGTCATTGGGGTCCTTGGGATTAAACTGATCCTTGCGCTCCTCCAGTTGTCTGGCTGTTTCTCGGGGGCAGGGTCGCCGAGGTCTTTTGCATTGTCTGGGGTGTCTTCTTCTCTGGTGCCAGTGTTGCTTTCCCTGCCTCGACGCCCCTTGGATCGTCGGCGCTATTTCCGGCATATGGGACGCTCCTCGCTTGGCTTGTTGCTCTCTCTCCTAGGCGTGTCGTCCCCATTATTAGCGCCATCGCCGTTGTCCTTGGGGGTGTCCACCATGTAAACATCGTAGGTGGAGGTGATCGTCCATCAGCCGGTGACGGAAGGAGACGTGTTAGCGCAGGCCAAGGCTTCGTTGTCTTCGTCCATGTCGCCGACCTCCTCAGAGGTGTAGTCCAACATGTCGGTTAAGTCTTTGACAGTGGCTACCAAGTGGGTGGTGGGTGGGACATAAAATTCTCGGTAGCCAGTGATGTCTACTATGCAACCTTCTTCTTGTAGACTCGTGTTGGGCTCCAAGCGCAGAGTTTTGTAGGACAGTAGCAAATTTCCCTCAAGTATATGACCTAAGGTTTATCAATCCATGTGAGGCATAGGATGAAGATGGTCTCTCTCAAACAACCCTGCAACCAAATAACAAAGAGTCTCGTGTGTCCCCAACACACCCAATACAATGGTAAATTGTATAGGTGCACTAGTTCAGCGAAGAGATGGTGATACAAGTGTAGTATGGATAGTAGATATAGGTTTTTGTAATCTGAAAGTATAAAAACAGCAATGTAACTAGTAACAAAAGTGAGCAAAAACGGTATTGCAATGCTTGAAAACAAGGCTTAGGGTTCATACTTTCACTAGTGCAAGATCTCTCAACAATGATAACATTATTGAATCATATAATAATCCCTCAACATGCAACAAAGAATCACTCTGATGTTTCTAGCAGAGAATGTAGGACAAAAACATGCACTACTACAGGATGCTGCTAACGGGACACTACTACCAGAGACCCTTCGACGAAACTGTGTGCGATGCATTAATCGCAAACAGGGATGTAAAAAACCCATTAAAAAAGATGCAAAATGTTTGCGATGACGGATGGGTCAAACACGGTTTAGAATTTAGTTGCATGTGCGATGAGGGGCATATAGTTCAGTTCAATGAACTGTTTCCGATGAGGCAGAAGGACATAAACGGTCAGCCAGATGAAGGTGTGTGCGATATACAGTATACGGTCACTCGGATGAAATGTTTGTGATTAGGCAACACAAAAGAAATGGTCAGCCAGATCAAGGTGTGTGCGATATACATCATACAGTTCACTTGGATGAACTGTTTGCGTTGAGCCAAGAGAACAGAAACGGTTCAACTTAACAAGATATGTGTGATATGCGGAAAACAGGTGTGTAATTGGAAACATGTGAGAAGACCGATAACAACATAGACGATTCCTGTTAACAAGCCGTGTGTGTTGTGAGCAAACGATTGCTGGTATACAATTGTCAGTGATTGATGAAATCATCACTGACGGGTTCCATTGTTTAGTCCGTATGCGATGTGATTTGCTCTGTCTATAGAGCATCAACATATATACTTAAAAAGACAACATTGCAAAACCAAATTAAGCATACAATTACACAAGTGACTACACACATAACATTTCCACACACCAAAGTAAGCAATTAGATGCATACTAAACTAGGAGAAACAAGGATCCAATCATCTACTTACTATTGCGATGACGCTTTGATACATCCATTTTGCATCATGTTTTCACATTGTTATTTATGATGTTTTTATGCATAATAATGCTTTTTGGAGTAATTGTAATGCCTTTTCCTCTCATAATTTGCAAGGTACACACAAAGAGGGAGAATTCCGGCAGCTGGAAATCTGGACCTGGAAAAGCTACGTCACGCTACCTATTCTGCACAACTCCAAACAAGCTGAAACTTCATGGAGAATTTTTACGGAATATATGAGGAATATTGGAGCAAATAAGTACCAGAGGGGGCCCACCAGGTGGGCACAATCCACCTGGGGGCGCCCTGGTGGGTTGTGCTCACCCAGGCCTACCTCCGGTGCCCATCTTCTGGTATATAAGTCATTTTGACCTAGAAAAAATAAGGAGATGACTTTCGGGATGGAGCTCCGCCGTCTCGAGGTGGAACTTGGGCAGGAGCACTTTTGCCCTTCGGCGGAGCGATTCCGCCGGGGGAACTTCCCTCCCGGAGGAGGAAATCATCGTCATCATCATCACCAACAACTCTCCCATCTTAGGTAGGGCAATCTCCATCAACATCTTCAACAAAACCATCTCATCTTAAACCCTAGTTCATCTCTTGTGTTCAATATTGTTACCGAAACTATAGATTGGTGCTTGTGGGTGACTAGTAGTGTTGATTACATCTTGTAGTTTATTACTATATGGTTTATTTGGTGGAAGATTATATGTTCAGATCCATTATGCTATTTAATATCCCTCTGATCTTGACCATGTTTATCACTTGTGAGTAGTTACTTTTGTTCTTGAGGTCACGGGAGAAATCATGTTGCAAGTAATCATGTGAACTTGATATGTGTTTGATATTTTGATAGTATGTATGTTGTGATTCCCTTAGTGGTGTCATGTGAACATCGACTACATGACACTTCACCATATTTGGGCCTAAGGGAATGCATTGTGGAGTAGCAATTAGATGATGGGTTGCGAGAGTGACAAAAGCTTAAACCCCAGTTTATGCGCTATTCCGTAAGGGACTGATTGGATCCAAAAGTTTAATGCTATGGTTAGAATTTATTCTTAATACTTTTCTCGTAGTTGCGGATGCTTGCAGGAGGGTTAATCATAAGTAGGAGGTTTTTTCAAGTAAGAACATCACCTAAGCACCGGTCGACCCACATATCAAATTATCAAAGTAGCGAACACAAATTGAATCAACTTGATGAAAGTGACTAGATGAAATTCCCGTGTACCCTCAAGAATGCTTCGCCTATTATAAGAGACCGTTTTGGCATGTCCTTTGCCTCAAAAGGACTGGCTACCTTGCTGCACTTTTGTTACTACTATCATTACTTGCTCGTTACAAATTATCTTGCTATCAAACTACTCTGCTACTTACAATTTCAGCACTTGCAGACATTACCTTACTGAAAACCACACTTGTCATTTCCTTCAGCTCCTCATTGGGTTCGACACTCTTACTTATAGAAAAGAGCTACAATTGATCCCATATACTTGTGGGTCATCAAGGCTATTTTCTGGCGCCTTTGCCGGAGAGTGAAGTGCCTTTGGTAAGTGGAATTTGGTAAGGAAACATTTATCTAGTGTGCTGAAATTTACTGTCACTTGTTACTATGGAAAACAATCCTTTGAGGGGTTTGTTTGGGGTATCTTCACCTCGATCGGAACCATAATTAGCTACCCCTCAACCCACTGCACCTAGTGAAAATATTGAATATGAAATTCCTTCGGGTATGATAGAACAACTGCTACCTAATCCTTATGCAGGAGATGGAACCGAACATCCTGATATGCACTTGATATATGTGGAACAAATTTGTGGATTGTTCAAGGTTGCAGGTGTTCGCACACGAACACGTCACCGTGTACCCTCGACACCAGGGGTGATGCACCGCAGCTCGCGTCGAAGGAGATCTGACCGGCAGCGCGATACGCAGGACAGCCGGCATATGCTTTTGTAGACCCGAAGCCCTGCTTGCCCGGGAGCGACCCCGTCAGGGCTCGTGGCGGCTATGGGTTGCTCCAGGTCGATTCGCTTGCCCCTAAAGCCTCGTGGATCCACAGCTCTCTAGCATGAAGAACTAGCGAAGAACGAGAAGAAATATACAAGGGGGAGATAAAAAGTAGATGAACACGAAAAAGTAGTAGATTGATTTGTTCGATTGGTGTTATTCAATCGACCGTCACCTCTTAGGTATATAAGAGGCGGCTGGACTTCCCGTGCAATATAAAGGTTTGGATTCACGTCCAAAACCCTAGTCAAATTCGGATTGGTTTTATCCGAACTTTCCAAAACTGTTCGGTCTAAAACTGGCTGCACCTTGCGGGTCTTTTTTGTGGGGATAAATGACCTCCAATTAAAATGCGCCCAAAAGCATATTTACTCGTTTCGACGAGACGAAAAACTTTCATGTTGAACTTTTTTCAATTTGAGGCCATCTTCAGGGCCAAATCTCTCGCGCAAAACAGCTAAATATTCACGCAGCTCATCAGACATACCCACACGTGTGTCTGGTTCCGGGCGTCATATTTTGCCCACTGGAGGGCCGCACTGTGCAGGCTCTAACGTTTGCATAGGACCTCGGATTGGGATGACCTTTATATCAAAATTGATCGTTTCGATGAGACGCACAACTTTCATGTTGAAACTTTCTCCATTTGAAGCCATATTAATTGGGTTTCTAGCCATTCTTTAATCTGGTGTCGACATGAGCATCTCTGAACTTGTCATAGCTTTTACATCCGAGCTCCGTTTTAGACCATCTTCATATTCATTTTCATCTTCTCGAAGAGAGCCATCTCATGGTGACCTTCAATAGTAAGTTTGAATTAATCTTGACATAGCTTCAAGCCACTCTTTATAAATGTGCCACTTTTGAGCGTCAACACATGCCCCCCTGTTTTTGTCAAAGCTAGCGTGCCAAAAAATAACTTGTACCAAGTTTGTTCTAAGGACGATGTCAACACTCCATCGGCCATTTATATGTTCTTAGGATGATAAGTATATATTGGCCATGTCTTGTGTGAACTTTTTGATGCAAACTTGGGTGAAACCTTCTCAGCTTCATTAACAATCTAGTGATAAAGTTCCATATATATGTATCTCAAGGTCATCCTCCGAACCATATTGTTCACCCTTTTGCTAGAATTTTGTAGATAATCAACAATAAACTTTCTCCAATCCTTACTTTCGCCTGCATGAAAATTTCATTTGTGGCCGAAGCTGTGGACTTCGGTTCGGCCTTACCTATGTTGACGAGACTAAGCATCGGCTATTGAGAGAAATGCAATACAACATGATGGACATGGTAGCCAGATGCTTGCTATGCCAACTCTCTCCAATTTTCATGTCTAAATATATGAACAATTTTAATGCAACCCAAGGTAAATTTTGCATCTAGACATACCCCAAGATAAACCATAAGTGATTCGTCAAAACATTGATAACCCTTGGATATTTTTTGCATTACTCATAACGAACCAACAAAAGCCTCAATATGTATAACACCTATAGCAAGTAAAAGAGTCAATCTGAATAACAATGCATATTCGGCCTTGATTAATCGTGCATAAAAATATTCTAAGCGGCATGAGGCTTCAAAAATAGTATCATAAAGAGATATATAAACAACACCAACACTTTGGCCA
This sequence comes from Triticum dicoccoides, assembly GCF_002162155.2. Taxonomy (NCBI): domain Eukaryota; kingdom Viridiplantae; phylum Streptophyta; class Magnoliopsida; order Poales; family Poaceae; genus Triticum; species Triticum dicoccoides. The sequence continues at coordinate 460,581,484 of NC_041382.1, read as the reverse complement.
TTTCTATGAATTGAACCATCAAAACACAATCTCCATAGTACTAGAGAGACATGGCTAATATTAATATTATGCATGACATTAATCCGATGTTCAGTAATAAAATTAGCTATGATTTGGCCTCTTATAGATCTCAAAGATGCATAAGCCAAATCATATCCAAACAAAGTATAAGCCCACTACCCAATTCTGCAGCTATGAATTGGTCTATGCAGCATATATTCAATGACATTGGTCATGATGTCTCAACTCCATTCAATCATAATATAGGCATACATATAAATTTCCATGAGCACGTACCTTGTCTCGCTCTCCAATCAAACTAAGGACGATGTTAGAATACTACACCGGCCATGCATTGACATACTCTTAGGACGATAGATAAATATCGGCCATTACCATGTAAACTTCATTCAAAGCACATATAGCCAAAATAAACAAATGAAATGACAAATCAAGTATTTCGGCCCTTTGGATCAGCAACAAACTTGTAGCTAATCTGAAAGTGCAACTATCCCTGGGTGGTTTTGGTAATTCCTAACATATAGCTCATTGAGCTAATGCTATTTCAAGATAAATATTTTAGGAAAGCTCAATGATTGGCATGGCATGGATTAGAAAAGTGGACCCCTCAAAATGCCAAGGACAAAAGGATTGGCTCAAGCTCAAAGCACAAGACTCTACATTTCATTTTTAGTTATCCAAGATCACATTGAGTCCATAGGAAAAGCCAATACTATTAAGAGGGGGTGAGGTGTTGCTTAATGAGTTACTTGCTCAAAATGCTTAGTGATATGCTCCAAAAACCCTCAACTACTTTCTCATATCCACATATGTCCCAAACCAAAAGTTAAACTCGGCCCCACCGAAATGGTCTATCCGGCCCCACCGAGTTCTCTTGACATAGCCACTACCAGAAACCCTGGTCTTTTCGGCCTCACCGATAGGGATCTCGGTCTCACCAAGATGGGATTGTAATCTCTCTGTTTCCCTACATAAAGTTTTTGTCAAACTGAGATGAGGATCGGTCCCATCGAGATTGCAATGCAAACTCTCTGTTTCCCTTTTGTAACGTTTCGGTCCAACCGAGATGAGCGAATCGGTCCCACCGAGTTTGCCTGACCAACTCTCTGGTTAGTCTATTACCAAAATCGGTCTCACCGAGTTTGTGTAATTGGTCTCACTGAGATTACGTTATGCCCTAACCCTAACAAAATCAGTCCCATCGAGTTGACATGTCGGTCCCACCGAAAACCCTAACGGTCACATTATGAACTAAATCGGTTTGACCGAGTTGTATGATTCGGTCCCACCGAGTTTGGTGATTTGTGTGTAACTGATAGATTTTGTGTGGAGGCTATATATACCCCTCCACCCACTCTTCATTCGTGGAGAGAGCCATCAGAACATGCCTACACTTCCAACATACATTTTCTAAGAGAGAACCACCTACACTTGTGTTGAGGTCAAGATATTCCATCCCAACCACATAAATCTTGATCTCTAGCCTTCCCCAAGTTGCTTTCCACTCAAATCTTCTTTCTACCAAATCCAAATCCTGTGAGAGAGAGTTGAGTGTTGGGAAGACTATCATTTGAAGCACAAGAGCAAGGAGTTCATCATCAACAGACCATCTATTACCTCTTGGAGAGTGGTGTCTCCTAGATTGGTTAGGTGTCACTTGGGAGCCTCCGTCAAGATTGTGGAGTTGAACCAAGGAGTTTGTAAGGGCAAGGAGATCGCCTACTTCGTGAAGATCTACCCTAGTGAGGCAAGTCCTTCGTGGGCGACGGCCATGGTGGGATAGACAAGGTTGCTTCTTCATGGGCCCTTCATGGGTGGAGCCCTCCGTGGACTCGCGCAACCGTTACCCTTCGTGGGTTGAAGTCTCCATCAACGTGGATGTACGATAGCACCACCTATCAGAACCACGCCAAAAATCTCCGTGTCTACATTGCGTTTGCTCCCTCCAAACTCCTCCCTTTACCCTCATATGCAATTGTATTAGATTCCGCTGCTATACTCTTAGAATTGCATGTGTAGGTTGATTGCTTGATTTGTGCAAAGTTGCTAAAATCTGCCAAGAACTAAAATTGGGAAAAGGCTAGATTTTTATTTGGTCAAGTAGTCTAATCACCCTCCCTCTGGACATACTTTCGATCCTACAAGTGGTATCAGAGCTTTGGTCTCCATTTGCTTTGATTTCCATAGCTTTTGGTGGCCATAGCCTTGGTTTCACAACCTAGGAGAGTATGGCGTCTAGCAAGGGTAATTACCACCGTAGAGGTCCTTACTTTGATGGTACAAATTTTGCTAGTTGGAAGCATAAGATGAAAATGAATATTCTTGGACATAACCCCGCTGTTTGGGCTATTGTTTGTATTGGCTTGCAAGGTGAATTCTTTGATGGGAGAGAACCGAACCATGAAGCTACCATGGAAGAGTTGAAGATGCTGCAATACAATGCTCAAGCTTGTGATATTCTCTTCAACGGATTGTGCCCCGAAGAATTCAACAAAATTAGCCGTCTTGAGAATGCAAAGGAAATTTGGGATACTTTGATTGATATGCACGAAGGTACCGACTCTGTCAAGGAATCCAAATTGGATGTGCTTCAAAGCAACTTGACAAGTTCAAAATGAAGGATGGTGAAGGTATCGCTGAAATGTACTCTAGGCTTGCTCTCATCACAAATGAGATTGCCGGCTTAGGAAGTGAAGAGATGGCCGATAGATTCATCATCGAAGATCCTAAGAGCCTTGGATGGAAAATATGATACCGTGTGCACATTGATTCAAATGATGCCCAACTACAAAGATCTCAAGCCAACGGAAGTCATCGGAAGAATTGTTGCTCATGAGATGTCACTTACACCCCACATATTGCCGGTCTAGCACTTGTGTCAACCAACTCCTACGACATATTTGAGTCACCAAATGAAGGGATTGGAAGATGCTTCATGGCTAAAGGATCAAAGGTATCACACCCCGAGTATGTTGATTTCAATAGTGATGAAGATGATTTGCTAGGTGATGATGATTTACTTGTTGACAACTCTAGTTATGAAAACTATGATGAACTTGCTATTAATCATGCTAATCAAGATAAAATGAATGAAAATGATAAGAAGGAGATTGAGCGTCTAACTAAAGAACTAAACACTCTTAAGTTAGCTCATGAAACTACCTTGGAAGATCATCGAGAACTTTTAAAGACTCATGAGAAGCTAAGTTTTGAAAAGCTCAACCTTGAGCAAGAGCATGAGCTCTTAAAAGCAATCAATGATGATCTTCACTAGAAAAGTTATTCTTACATTGCCAAGCGTTTACTCTTGTCTACTTACATGCCACAAGTTAAATCTAGCAACAAGAAAAGAAAGATTCTTCATCTAGTAGTAACAACAATCATGCTAAATCCAATTTTGTTGCTTCTAGTAGTTCTCTTGATTCCACTAATGACTCTCTTAGCCAAGTTACACTTGAGCAAGAAAATAGCTTATTGAAGGGAATTATAGAGAAAGGTGTTCACAAGAGCCTTGCCGGAAGTAAGGAATTTGAGGAAATTGTACGCAAGCAAGGAAGACACCGGAAGAATCAAGGTGTTGGTTTTGAACGAAAGTTCAATGCCAATGGAGTTGAGTGGGAATAAGATCAATACCCCAAGATAAAGTTTGTTCCTCAACAAGAGAAGTATGATCCTACTTCTTTCCAATGAACACAAGCTCAAGATGATCTTCCACCACAAGACCACAAGCTAAAAGGCAAGGACAAGCTTCAAGAGGAGATTGATGCATTTGAAGAATCTCCTAAGACCTTGGTCAAGTGGGTTCCCAAGACTACATCAAGTTCTACCTCATCAAGTATGACTACAACTCCAAGGGTTCCCATCAAGATGGTGTGGATCCCGAAGAATAAGAACTAGAGAGTTCTTGAGGGTGACTCCACCAACATACATCACTCTTATCATTTGGCAATAACAAGTGCAAACAACTTCCATATCTTGCACTAGTTCAAGGAGTCACAAACCCTCTTGTTGGTAAGACAAGGGACAAGGTAACCTAATGCTTTCATGGACATCATCTTGTGTATACATCACTCTATGTCTATGGATATCCTTGCTTGTTCCTTGTGGGACTAACCCGTGTAGGTATTGAAAGTGCAACTCACTCCAATGGAATTCTCCGAATACATCAACAATGAGCATCCACATCTTCATTACCTACATGAAGTCATCCTCGACAAAACCCAAGGTTAGTTCATCCCTCTTAGGAGGGATATCACATCTAGGGGGAGCTTTACTCTAAAAAATTGAGCTAAGGCAACTCTAATGGTGTGAGCACAACAATCCTTTATGTAAAAGTGGTAACCCCACTTGTGCTTAAACGATGAGTATGACCTATGATCAAATGTTCTCATTTGACTCCTAAGTCAATATACTCATATATAGATGACCTAGTCATCGCAAATTTCTTGATAGATGCTAGAGTGTTTGTGCATGCTTTGTCACATATTTCTTTTGCCATATTATTGTGTGAGCATGTTGAATGCATATTTTTCTCATTCGAGGACATCCATTTGTTGCTTTGATTGTTTCACTTTTTCTCTTTTGCCAAATGGATGGGCAAGAATGCCTAAGAACTCCCTCTAGCTATCTATGCTTTCCTCGTCTCAAACTCTATTCATGCTACATCACAAATTTTGATCAAGTCAGATTCGAACCACTCTGTGTGAGGAGCACTCGGAGTCCCCGATTCGTCTTAGACTTAAACTTCCAAAACCTCTTTTTGCATTTCGGTCTGACCGATTCATCCTTTTTGGTCCAACCGATATCACTTAGTTGATCTAGGTTTTCAATCTCGGTGCAACCGATTAGAACCTTTTGGTCACACCGAGTTGCAGTAACTGCCTGCAATTTTGCATCTCGATGCCACCGAGTTGTTCCACTCGATCACACCGACAGGGTCAGGTTATATATACTGTCGGGTCAAATTTTGGAATTTTTTTCGAAACCCTTCACCTGCGCGTAACCTCCTCTGCCTCTTCGGGTCTCCGGACCGTCCTCTTGCCGCTAGTGAACTCCCGCCGCTAGTCTCCACCGCCATCAACGGCAATCTGCTCCGCCGTTGCCGCCATAGTGAACACTCGCCGCTCTAGGGTAAGTGTTTGACCCCTTGTGCTGTCTTTTTCACTCTGATTCTTAGCACAAGGACAATGCCATGTTTCTTGCCACGATTGAGATTGATCCATCCAACTAAAATTTCCCTAGATCTAGATTAATTCGAAAATTTCAGGGTTAGCTCTCCACAGAACTCATCTCAGACCGACCGAAATGTAGAAATCGGTCTCACCGATTCGGCCTTGGCCATTGCACGTGCGCTTTTCGGTCCAACCGAAACGTGCAAATCAGTGTGACCCAGTTCAAGATTCTGTCAAACCCTAGCAATCTCGGTGCCACCGAATTGTGACTCGGCCCAACCAAGTTCACTAGTTTAGGTTCCAAGTGTTGCTTCGGTATCACCGAGTTTGTCAATTCGGTAGCTCCGAGATCACTTCTGTAGAGGACTAAACTAAGCTTTTTGACTCAATTGTTTTGCAAAACATCTGTACTTTGTGATGCTCATCTACTCTACCTCATCTACAACCTATTCACAGGGTCTGCTGACAGTTTGCCTGAAGATGTCTGATCAAAGTGACAGTCAGAACAAGTCTAAAGAGCAGGTTCAGTTGAGTGAGGGCACTAGTCCCTCCAGCAGCTATGATAAGGGCAGCAGGAGCACACCTGGTAACTTGCCAAAAGCAGCTACTAGGACAAGGAAGAAGAAAACCTCAGACTTTGTAGATGAGGATTATGTGGCTATTGAGGATGAGGCCACTTCAGGGAAAAAGGTGCTGAAAAGGAGTATGGCTCAACTGCTACAACAAAGACAGGGATGCACAAGAAGGCTCCAGCAAAGAGGATTCCCATGTCTAAGGCCAGAGCCTCAACTGCTGAAACCTCCAAGCCAACTGAAGAGGTTACTGGAGAAGGAAAGAAGAGAAAAGAAAGGGTCAAGAAGACCACTGTCAGAGTGCTTGGTAGATCCTCCATTATGATAGATCCAGAAGAAGAGGAGGAGGAAGAGGATGCTGCACCAGCTCCTAAGGCTCAGAAACTCATGTGAGATGCAATCAGATCAGGGGCTGCTCCATCTAAGCCCAAGTCTGCTCCCAAAGCTCCAGCTCAAAAGTCTGCACCCAAGAGAAGCACCAGGAACATTCCAACTGCAGAAAAGAACAAGGCCCCCAGTGCCTGAGACTGTTGATGAAGAAGATGATGAAGCCCAAGTGCTAAGGAAGCTCAAGCCCAAGATCCCTGACCACAATGATGCACATCCTATTGCAGAAAATATGAAGATCAGGAAGAATTCAGAACTGAGATTGTGGAGACAGTCTGTTCCATATGCTGTCAGGAGGAGAACTGCTGTAGACTACAGGTTCCACACAAAGGAACAACAATACTTTTATGTGACTATCCTGCTTGACAAGAAGCCCATAGTGTGTGACATTAGATGGGTTGACTGGGAGTACATCAAGGAAAATGAAGATCACTATCCAGGAGTCTATGACAGCTTCAAGGCTTGTGGAGTAGATACATTTGATGGACAGAAGCTCACCAAGTGGAATGATGAGCTGATCATGAAATTCTATTCTACAACCCATTTCTATCCAGATGGGAGGATTATATGGATGTCTGAGGGTACTAGGTACCAATCCATAGTAGAAGAATGGGCCAAGCTGATCAATGGCCCTGAGGAACATGAAGATGACTTGGATGTTTATGCCGAGAAGAAGAAAGACCACAACACTATGTCACACATGTACAGAGAGATCCCAGATGATGCTTTAGAAACTCATAGGTTTGTATCTGTCCACTTCTTGTTGTCTGGTCTGCCTACCATCAAATGGGTCCTAAGGCACACATTACTACCCAAGTCAGGTGATCACAAGATGATCAGAGGACATGCTATCAATTTGCTACATTTGTTTGATGTGCCTCAAAAGTTCTAAGTCATGAGTCTGATTGTAGAGACAATCAAAAGGACAGCAGCTGATCAGAAGATGGATGAGAATGAACCATCATCAGTGCAAGCACATGAGAAGAGAGAGAAGGCAAGAGCAGAGAAAGCTGCAAGGATGCCAACTACTGAAGAGGCATCTCAAGTATTCCTGAAGAGCAAGCAAGATCAGCATGGATATCTGATTCAAGTTACATTGAGGATTGAGAAGGGCTTTGCCACCCTGACTCAGAATCAGAAGAGCCTGGAGAGGATTGTGGAAACAAAATTCTATGATCTTGATCTAAAAGTGACTGAGATTCAAACTGCAGATGAGCAGCTTCAGGAGGAAGCAGAGGAGAGGAGAGGAAAAGCAACCACTGATGCTTTCAAGCGAGTGCCACAAGGTCCAAGGTCTGCTGCAGTGCCAGTCTCAGATGCTAGAGCTTCAATGTCAGCACCACCAGCTACAGCTCCAGTGCCACCTCCAGCACCCACTCCATCAGCTCCAACTACTTCATTGGAAGCCTTCGTAATTGGAGTTCTCTCTACACCACCTCCCGAAGATCAAGCCTGAGAGACGTATAGCACTATGAATTTTCAAACTTTTTGGTAACTTGTTGCCAAAGGGGGAGAAAAATGTATAGATCATAGGCTTCGAGAGAGTGTCTGCTGCTTTTTATCTCTCTTGCTATTTTGGTTGAACTTTTATTATGTGCTTGTGTGAGATACTTTATGTTCTTATGAGATACTTGTTTGATCATGTGTTTGATCATATGCTACATTAATGTTTGGTTGGATGATATTATCTCTTATATCCTTATATGATCATTCACTTGCTTGGTGATAAGTCCATGCTTTTAATTTCTATCATTTTGAGCGCTCCACCAAGATGTATGTGACATGGAAGAGTAACCCATGATCCTAATCGATTGTGCATTTGCATTCAAAAGCCAATTCTTAAATAATGAACAAATTTAGGGGGAGCTCTTGCTTATCACATACTTCTCAAAGCGTTGATGTTTTTCAATATTATAATCATTTGACGAAGCTTTGATCTATATGTTGTCATCAATTACCAAAAAGGGGGAGATTCAAAGTGCAACTATCCCTGGGTGGTTTTGGTAATTCCTAACATATAGCTCATTGAGCTATTGCTATTTCAAGATAATTATTTCAGGAAAGCTCAATGATTGGCATGGCATGGATTAGAAAAGTGGACCCCTCAAAATGCCAACGACAAAAGGATTTGCTCAAGCTCAAAGCACAAGACTCTACATTTCATTTTTAGTGATCCAAGATCACATTGAGTCCATAGGAAAAGCCAATACTATTAAGAGGGGGTGAGGTGTTGCTTAATGAGTTACTTGCTCAAAATGCTTAGTGATATGCTCCAAAAACCCTCAACTACTTTCCCATATCTACATATGTCCCGAACCAAAAGTTAAACTCGGCCCCAACGAAATTGTCTATCCGGCCCCACCGAGTTCTCTTGACATAGCCACTGATAGAAACCCTAGCCTTTTCGGTCTCACCGATAGGGATCTCGGTCTCACCGAGATGGGATTGTAATCTCTCTGTTTCCCTTCATAACGTTTTGGCCAAACCGAGATGAGCGATCGGTCCCACCGAGATTGCAACGCAAACTCTCTGTTTCCCTTTCGTAACATTTCGGTCCAACCGAGATGAGCGAATCGGTCCCACCGAGTTTGCCTGACCAACTCTCTGGTTAGTCTATTACCAAAATCGGTCTCACCAAGTTTGTGTAATCGGTTTCACCGAGATTACATTATGCCCTAACCCTAATGAAATCGGTCCCACCGAGTTGACATGTCAGTCCCACCGAAAACCCTAACGATCACATTATGAACTAAATCGGTCTGACCGAGTTGTATGATTCGGTCCCACCGAGTTTGGTGATTTGTGTGTAACGGTTAGATTTTGTGTGGAGGTTATATATACCCCTCCACCCATTCTTCATTCGTGGAGAGAGCCATCAGAACATGCCTACACTTCCAACATACATTTTCTGAGGGAGAACCACCTACACTTGTGTTGAGGTCAAGATATTCCATTCCAACCACATAAATCTTGATCTCTATCCTTCCCCATGTTGCTTTCCACTCAAATCTTCTTTCTACCAAATCCAAATCCTATGAGAGAGAGTTGAGTGTTGGGGAGACTATCATTTGAAGCACAAGAGCAAGGAGTTCATCATCAACACACCATCTATTACCTCTTGGAGAATGGTGTCTCCTAGATTGGTTAGGTGTCACTTGGGAGCCTCCGTCAAGATTGTGGAGTTGAACCAAGGAGTTTGTAAGGGCAAGGAGATCGCCTACTTCGTGAAGATCTACCCGAGTGAGGCAATTCCTTCATGGGCGACGGCCATGGTGGGATAGACAAGGTTGCTTCTTCGTGGACCCTTCATGGGTGGAGCCCTCCGTGGACTTGCGCAATCGTTACCCTTCGTGGGTTGAAGTCTCCATCAACGTGGATGTACGATAGCACCACCTATCGGAACCACGCCAAAAATCTCCGTGTCTACATTGCATTTGCTCCCTCCAAACTCATCCCTTTACCCTCATATGCAATTGTTTTACATTCCGCTGCTATACTCTTACAATTTCATGTGTACGTTGATATCTTGACTTGTGCAAAGTTGCTAAAATCTGCCAAGAACTAAAATTGGGAAAAGGCTAGATTTTTATTTGCTCAAGTAGTCTAATCACCCCCCTCTAGACATACTTACGATCCTACATAATCAAATGTATAGTGACTTGGTAATACCCTTTCATGTCGTAAGAAATTATATTGCATCCATGGATGAAAATAAGCCCATTGAGGGTTACCAATCATACCTGATGACAAATTCCATGGCATAGGCATTAATGGCATAGTTGAAGAATATGGATAATGTGTAGACCAAAGATGTTGGAACCTTCGGCTTGGTCCTTCATAGTTTTCAATATTTTCCTTCTTCACCTTTGCCGCACTTCTTGTAATGGAAGCTTGCACATAATTCTTATTTTGAGCACTTCCTTTGGGAACCCATGTCATGTTCCTTTCTTCAAGTTCTTGTGCACTAAGTGTTTGTAATTTCTTCTTTTGCCAATACGATAAGCCGAGCAGGCATCTCGGCTGTGATTCTGTTTTGACCAATGGCAATTCCTTTTTGGCCTTATGCACTCTCAACTTCTTTTCTTCAGATTTGGCACTTCGACTCTCAATAATTGGTTGCTTTCTCTCATTGTCTTTAGTAGCCAATGTCAACACACTAATTGGCTCTTTTTCATTTGAGATCAAATCTGAAGTTGCACTCTTACGACCATCTCTTTTAACATGGTAAACTTGCTTGACCACCTCTTTCTTCTTCCTTGAGCTCTGGACCGATTTCTTATGATTGAAATGGTCTTTAACATGTGATTATTCAAATGTTGATCTTCTCGGGGCTGCATAATATTGGTGAGATGGTCTAAAATAAGATGGAGAATGTGCCATTGTATCATACCTGTCCCATGATGGATATGGATCTATATGAGCATAGGGAGGCATCCACGACATTGGCATTGGCGACCCAAAATAAGGATATGAATATGTTGCATTAAAATTCTCACTTTGCCAATACCAATCCTCATATTTGCGCCTTGGGGTGATCTTGGTTTCTTTGCATGATTTGGCCGATAAGTATTCTTCTCTTCACTCTTCTTTTGATATTTATCCAATAGTTCAGCGAAGGTGATTTTTGATCTCTTACACTTGCGCTTATTTCGGCCTTTGTTTTCTTTTGGTTTGCTTTCGTCGATCATTGGATTTGCTTGCTGCCCCCAGTCCTTGGTGTCTCCATTGTAGCTTCGATGGAATTCTCACCCTCAAGATTATGTTCATTATGCTCTTCAAAAACTTCTTTACTTGAAAGCTTGATCTCATCACCTACAGTTTTTACCTTCTCTTTAAGTGGATCAGCTTGAAGCAGTTGATGCAAAAAACTTTCTGCCATTGGGACCAATCGGAATAGACTGGTCATCTCTTGGTGTCTCAACAAATTTCAATCGTCCTTTATCAATGGACGATTTAATTATTTGGCCAAACATGTTGCAATCCTCAAAATTATGCTTGGACAAATCATGCAACTTATAATACATTCATCCCTGGACAGATGGCTCAACATGATGATCAAGAATTATAATATAATTATTTCTCAACAACAAATGAAAGATTTGATCACACATATTGGAATTTAAGGTAATTTTTTTATTTTCTAGCCGATCTTGCTGTGAAAACGGCTTTGGAGTTAAGCAAACGAATGGTTCAGATTTTGTATCACACCATTCGGCTATGGTTTTTATTTTGCATTTTTTACCGATGTCATTGGATAAGATATTATACTAGCATCGGTTTTCTGAAAAGAATCTAACCTTGGCTTTATGTTTCTGAAACAAAAATAGTTAGAACATGCATGCCTCAATTGTGACCAAGAGTAAGCCAAGTATGAAACAAGCAAAGCTAGCCATGTAGATACGAACTTTAAATAAAGCAATGAGGAAAGGCTTGATTGCAACAATAAGTCAGTGTCGGTCTTTAAATGGCGCAATGGGTTGACCGATATGTTCTATAACAATTTTGTTGCTAACAAGTAAATTACCCTTCTTCATTGGTCTTTCAAAATTACTTAAGAAGATTTTTCTAATAGATGCATCGAAAATAAAGTTTTAACCAAATTTGAAAATAGGTAAATTACTTGCTAAACATAGATCTTCAAATATGTTGGGAGAGCATGATGGTGGTGTGACTTGAAAAATATCTTGCTTCATATTTGGGTGGCTCCCCAACGCCTCTTCATCATCTTTTTCTTGATTTCGTGCATCAGTATACTGAAGGTTTTTGTCGGCCAAACTTTGTTCTGCTACTTGTTCTTGTCCTTGAAGCTTGTCAATTTCTACGGCACAGAACTCATAGGGAAGGAAGTAGGTTCCATTAACTTCCGAAAAATCAAGCACCTTTGTTTTCCTATGCTTGCCATGCCCTTTCTCAGCAATGTTTGCCTCTTTGGATGTGATGGATTTGGAATATATACTACTTGATTCGGATTTTTCAACCGAAGCACTTTTAGTTTCCGAACCATCATTCTTTTCACCGGTTATATCAATTGGCAAGGCTTCTTTTCTTTGAGATAATTCCCTATCAATTCTCTCTTGGCGAAGTACTTGCACCCTATCGCGCAAAGCTTTAACTCCCCTCTCAATTTCATCCCGCTCTAGATTAGTTTGGCCCCCAATGCTTTTAGGATCTTTCGGCAATGAAGTGTTAGTGTTGCCAAAATTTTGTAATTGTGTAGGGGGTGTATAATATGCTGCGGTACTAGGTGGAGGTGTATGCACTGTTGTATAACGATATGCTCTCTCACCAATACTATCAATTGGTGAAGTTTCATCTTCCTGCAAAACTCTAGCCTTTATTGCAGCATAATCAGGAAACACTCCCTTTTTATATTGTTCAAGGAAAAGAGCACAAATTCTCTTGTTTTGTGCCAAGCTCTTTTTAATGCATCCATAACCGCTTCTGGAAGGGATTGCTCCACAATACTTTTAAATTCTTTCGGCAATGATTCGTGAGTGTTGCCGAAATTCTTTAATTGCGTAGAGTATGCATTATATGCTACAGTATTTGATGACGGCACATGTGTTCCTATAAAATTTTCACTTAGTCGTCTATGACCATGAAGATGCGGGGCCAAAGTATGAACATCTACAGTTGCATACGGTGCTGAAAAATTACTAACAAGAGGTGTACCATATGATGGTTGAGAGTAGCTGGCCGAATAGCTAGTAGTAGTATGGCCACTTCTCCCATCCGTCCGCAAGGTTGGATTCACATATTGCAAATTAGTTGCCAATGAATAAAAAGGTGAAACACTTTCTTGTATACTATTGGAACTTTTAACATGAGGTGTTTCAAATTGATTAACCAAACCCATCATGTTGTTCATCGGCATATGGATTTGTGGGGTTGCCGATGCATGAGAGTTTTGATACATATGTTGTACATTGCTAAAATCATAAGAATTTGAAGCATGAAGATTGTTTTGCATCGGCCCTTGCGCATAATTAGATGCATGATTGATAAAACTAGGGGTAGCCGATCTATTATGCTCATTAGGTGATCCAGCAACAACATATGGATTATTTGCATCTACAAAGGGGAATTGGGTATTCATATTACCTTTCTAGATTGCAGCAAATTGATGACGATCTCTTCGTAGCAAGAATGGGCTGGAGACCGTTCAAAGCTTCGTCCCTAGCGGGGTCGCCAAAAAGTGTGTTCGCACAAGAACACGTCACCGTGTACCCTCGACGTCGGGGGTGATGCACCGCAGCTCGCGTCGAAGAAGATCTGACCGGCAGCGCGATACGCAGGACAGACGACAGATGCTTTTGTAGACCCGAAGCCCCGCTTGCCCGGGAGGGACCCCGTCAGGGCTCGTGGCGGCTATGGGCTGCTCCAGGTCGATTTGCTCACCCCTAAAGCCTCGTGGATCCGCAGCTCTCCAGCATGAAGAACCAGCGAAAAATGAGAAGAAAGATATAAGGGAGAGATAAAAAGTAGATGAACACGAAAAAGTAGTAGATTGATTTGTTCGATTGGTGTTGTTCAATCGGCCGTCACCCCTTAGGTATATAAGAGGCGGCTGAACTTCCCGTGCAAGAAAAAGGTTTGGATTCATGTCCAAAACCCTAGTCAAATTTGGATTGGTTTTATCCAAACTTTCCAAAATTGTTCGGTCTAAAACTGGCTGCACCTTGCGGGTCTTTTTTGTGGTGGTAAACGACCTCCGATGAAAATGCGCCCAAAAGCATATTTACTTGTTTCGACGAGGCAAACAACTTTCATGTTGAACGTTTTTCAATTTGACGCCATATTCAAGGTCAAATCGCTTGTGCAACACAACTAATTATTCACGCAGCTCATCAGACATACCCACATATGTGTCTGGTTCCGGGCATCATATTTTGCTCATTGAAGGGTCGCATTGTGCGGGCTCTAACTTTTGCATACGACCCCGGATTGGGACGATATTTATATCAAAATTTATTGTTTCGACGAGACGCAAAACTTTCATGTTGAAACTTTCTCCATTTCAAGCCATATTCATTGGGTTTCTAGCCATTCTTTAATCTGGTGTCGACATGAGCATCTCTGAACTTGTCATAACTTTTACATCCGAGCTCCTGTTTTAGACCATCTTTATATTCATCTTCATCTTCTCGAAGAGAGCCATCTCATGGTGACTTTCAATAGTAAGTTTGAATTAATCTTGACATAGCTTCAAGCCACTCTTTATAAACGTGCCACATTTGAGCGCCAACAACAGGTTTACCCAGAGATGAAGTTATGAAGAAGGTTTTCCCTTTATCTTTGAAGGGAAAAGCATTTGCATGGTATAGGCTATGAGATGATATTGGATTTTGGAATTGGAATCGATTGAAATTGGAATACCACCAAAAAAATTATCCTATGCATCTAGTTCATCCTGATCGGAATTACATATATAATTTTTGGCCTCGTCAAGGAGAAAATGTCGCTCTAGCTTGGGGGAGGCTTAAGTCAATGTTATATTCATGCCCCAATCATGAGCTCTCAAGAGAAATTATTATACATAATTTTTATGCTTGGCTTTCTCATAATGATCGATCCATGCTCGATACTTCTTGTGCTGGTTCTATTATAAAGAAGACTATTGAATTCTGGTGGGATCTTTTGGAAAGAATTAAATGCAACTTTGAAGATTGGGAACTCGACGAAGGTAAAGAGACAGGTATTAAGCTAAAGTATGATTGTGTTAAATCTTTTATGAATACCGATGCTTTTCAAAAGTTTAGCACTAAATATGGACTTGATTCTGAGATAGTAGCCTCTTTTTGTGAATCATTTGCTACTCATGTTGATCTCCTTAAAGAGAAGTGGTTTAAATATCACCCACCTATTAAATAAGAAATTGAAGAACCCAGTACTAGCTAAAGAAGAAACTATACTTTATAATGTTGATCCAGTTGTTCATACTGCTTATATTGAGAAACCACATTTCCCTGTTAGGATAAAGGAACATGCTAAAGTTTCAACTTTGGTTAACAAAAGCTACATTAGAACACCTAAACCTGATGAACAAATCAAAGTAGAGCCTAGTGTTGCCATGGTTAAAGATCTCCTGGAAGAAAATATTGATGGGCATGTTATTTACTTCTGTAATGAAGCTACTAGAATTGCTAAACCTGATAAAGAAGATAAACATAGACTTGTTGTTAGCATGCCTATTGTCTCAGTTAAAATAGGAGATCACTGTTATCATGGTTTATGTGACATAGGTGCTAGCATGAGTGCTATTCCCTTTACCTTATATCAAGAAATTATGAATGACATAGCACCTGCTGAAATAGAAGAAATAGATGCCACTATTAAATTTGCTAATAGAGACACCATCACACCACTTGGGATTGTTAGAGATGTTGAAGTCTTGTGTGCGAAATAAAATACCCTACTGATTTTCTTGTTCTTGGTTCCCCACAAGATGAGTTTTGTCCCATTATCTTTGGTAGACCTTTCTTGAACACCATTAATTCTAAGACCGATTGTGAGAAACAAACTATTGGTGTTAGTTTTGGTGATGAGTCTCATGAGTTTAATTTTTCCAAGTTTAGTAGAAAGCATCATGAAAAAGAATTACCTAGTGAGGATGAAATAATTGGTCTTGCCTCTATTGCTGTGCCACCTACTGATTCTTTGGAACTATATTTGCTAGACCATGAAAATGATTTACATATGCATGAAAGAAATGAAATAGATAAAATTTTCTTTGAACAATGTCCTCTTCTTAAACACAATTTTCCTATTGAAACTCTAGGAGGTCTTCGTCCACCTAAAGGTGATCCTGTGTTTGAACTAAAAAAATTGCCAGACACTCTGAAATATGCTTATCTTGATGAAAAGAAGATATATCCTATTATTATTAGTGCTAAACTTTCAGAACATGAAGAAGAAAGATTATTGTAAGTCCTAAGGAAGCACCGAGTTGCTATTGGATATACTCTTGATGATTTAAAGGGTATTAGTCCCACTCTATGTCAACACAAGATTAATATGGAACCTGATGCTAAACCCGTTGTTGATCACCAACGTTGGTTAAATCCAAAAATGAAGGAAGTGGTAAGAACGGAAATCTTAAAACTTCTGGAAGCAGGTATAATCTATCCTATAGCTAATAGTAGATGGGTAAGTCATGTTCATTGTGTCCCTAAGAAAGGAGGTATTATTGTTGTTCCTAATGATAAGAATGAACTTATTCCACAAAGAATTGTTACATGTTATAGAATGGTAATTGATTTTTGAAAATTAAACAAAGCAACTAGAAAAGGTCATTACCGTCTGCCTTTTATTGATCAAATGCTAGAAAGATTATCTAAGAACACACATTTTTTGCTTTCTTGGTGGATATTATGGTTTTTCGCAAATACATGTTTCCCAACCTAATCAAGAAAATACCACTTTTACTTGTCCCTTTGGAACTTATGCTTATAGACATATGTCGTTTGGTTTATGCAATGCACCTGCTACCTTTCAAAGATGTATGACTGCTATATTCTCTGGCTTTTGTGAAAAGATTGTTGAGGTTTTCATGTATGACTTCTTTATTTATGGGAAGTCTTTTGACGATTGTTTAAGCAATCTTGATCGAGTTTTGCAGAGATGTGAACAAACAAATCTTGTCTTGAATTTGGAGAAGTGCCACTTTATGGTTAATGAAGGCATTGTCTTGGGTCATAAAATTTCAGAAAGAGGTATTGAAGTGGATAAATCTAAGGTTGATGCAATTGAGAAAATGCCATGTCCTAAAGATATCAAAGGTATTCGTAGTTTCCTTGGTCATGCTGGTTTCTATAGGAGATTTATCAAAGACTTTTCTAAAATTTCTAGGCCTCTTACAAATCTTTTGCAAAAGGATGTTCCTTTTGTTTTTTATGATGATTGTTTAGAAGCCTTTGAAACACTCAAGAAATCCTTAATTTCTGCACCTATTATTCAACCACCTGATTGGAACTTGCCTTTTGAATTATGTGTGATGCTAGTGATTATGATGTTGGTGTTGTTCTAGGACAAAGAGTTGATAAGAAACTAAATATTATCCATTATGGTAGTAAAACTCTAGACAGTGCTCAACGAAATTATGCAACTGTTAAAAATGAATTCTTAGCAGTGGTGTTTGCTTGTGATAAATTTTGATCTTACATTGTTGATTCAAAAGTAATTGTTCACACCGACCATGTTGCTATTAAATATCTTATGGAAAAGAAAGATGCTAAACCTAGACTTATTCGATGGGTTCTCTTACTACAAGAATTTGATTTACATATCATTGATAGAAAGGGAACTGAGAATCCCGTAGCTGATAATTTGTCTAGGCTTGAAAATGTGCTTGATGACCCACTACCTATTAATGATAGTTTTCCTGATGAGTAGTTAGCTGCAATAAATGTTGCTCATAACACCTTGGTATGATGACTATGCTAATTACACTCTTGCTAAATATTTACCACCTAGTTTTACATACCAACAAAACAAAATATTCTTCTATGATTTAAGACACTACTTTTGGGATGACCCACATCTTTATAAAGAAGGAGTAGATGGTATTATTAGACGTTGTGTACCTGAGCATGAACAGGAACAAATCCTATGGAAATGTCACTCCGAAGCTTATGGAGGGCATCATGCTGGAGATAGAACTGCTCACAAGGTATTGCAATCAGGATTTTATTGTCCTACTCTCTTCAAGGATGCTCGTAAGTTCATCTTATCCTGTGATGAATGTCAAAGAATAGGTAATATCGGTAAGCATCAAGAAATGCCTATGAATTATTCACTTGCTGTCGAACCATTTGATGTTTGGGGATTTGATTATATGGGACCTTTTCCTTCCTCTAATGGGTATACACATATTTTGGTTAATGTTGATTATGTTACTAAATGGGTAGAAGCTATTCCAACCAGTAGTTCTGATCACAACACCTCTATTAAAATGCTTAAGGAAGTTATTTTCCCAAGGTTTGGAGTCCCTAGATATTTAATGACTGATGGTGGTTCACACTTTATTCATGGTGCCTTCCGTAAAATGCTTGCCAAATATGTTGTTAACATAGAATTGCATCACCCTATCATCCTCAGTCTAGTGATCTAGTTGAACTTAGCAATAGAGAAATAAAATTAATTTGCAAAAGGCTGTCAATAGGTCCCGGAAGAATTGGTCTAAGAAATTAGATGATGCACTTTGGGCTTATAGAACAACATATAAAAATCCTATGGGTATGTCTCCTTATAAAATGGTTTATGGAAAAGCTTGTCATTTGTATCTTGAGTTAGAACATAAAGCATATTGGGCAATCAAAGAACTCAACTATGATTTCAAACTTGCCGGTGAAAAGAGGTTATTTGATATTAGCTCATTATATGAATGGAGAACCCAAGCTTATGAAAATGCCAAGTTGTTTAAAGAAAAAGTCAAAAGATGGCATGATAAGAAAATCCAAAAGTGTCAGTTTAAAGTCGGAGAATATGCTATTTTGTACAACTCTCGTTTCAGATTCTTTGCAGGAAAACTCCTCCCAAATGGGAAGGACCCTATGTTATCGAGGAGGTTTATCGGTGGAGCCATCAAAATAAATAATGTCTAAGGTACTAACCCGAAGGTTGTTAACGAGCAACGAATAAAACATTATATCTCAGGTATGCCCATTAATGTTGAAAGTAATATTATCCAAACTTTGAAAATGGAAGAACACATAAAAGAGTCCTTTCGGAACACTCCAGAATTGGGAAAATGAGGAGGTACGTGATACCGTAAGTAAATGGACTCCGAAAAATCCGCAAAAATATTTTTTGTCAGTTTTGGAATATTTAGAACATTAAAAAAATAAGAAACTTCCAAGAAGCGTACCCTGGTGGGCACAACCCACCAGGGCGTGCCTGGCTTGCTAGGCGCGCCCAGGTGGGTTGTGCCCACCTGGGGTACCTTCCGAACTCCCTTTTTCTATAGTTTGCTTCTTTCCCAAGATAAAAAATCTTTACATACCCCCTAAACCTATTGACCACCGTATCACGGAGAAATCCTTTGTTCTCTTTTCTTGCTGTTTTTGGTCAGATCTGTTAAGCCAGGCATCATGTCTTCTTCCTCCTCCAACAACATAGAAGAGGATGCTTGGTTGATGAAGATCGAGTTGAAGAGAGAAGAGCACGTAGAAGCCATCAGGGGAGATGAGAGCAAGGAGGCTACCGTAGATCAACCCCTGGTGTCGAGCAAGCACCGCCAGCCAAGGAGGAAGAAGAAGGTATCCTTAAACTTATTATGCTCATCTTACTCCTATTGAGATTGAAGCCTTTCGCATCATTGAAACGGTTCGTGTGCAAAATAAGTATCTCACCCGTATGTATTTATTTTTATGCAAAGAGTCAAAGTTTTCTCTCTATTCCTTTTTATTTTCTCCTTTCGCAAGCATCATGTGGTGAGGAAAGATCTAGGCACATATGTCTAGTTGAATATGGGTAGCATGAGTTATTATTGCTGACATCACCTTTGAGGTGGATACGTTGGGAGGCGAAACTATAAGCCCCTATCTTTCTATGTGTCCGGTTGAAACATTTTGCTCATGTGTATGTGGTGAGTGTTAGCAATCATAGAAGACTATATGATGGTTGAGTATGTGGACCTGCCTAAAGGCTCTGATACGTGACCCTTCCTGAAAAGATGATGAATTGTAGTTGCAAAGTTGACTGAGAACATAGTTTGTTGGTTTCTAATAGAGTTTTTGATTATAATTCGATTGTGTGATGAATTGTCAGTTGTTCATGAGAAGTCTATGATAAAAGTCTTATGCTTAAGTTTGATGTTGTTATAATAATCTACATGATGCTTCTATGTCCATATTTTGTTTTTATCGACACCTCTCTCTCTCTAAGCATGTGGACATGTTTTTCGATTTCGGTTTTCGCTTGGGGACAAGCAAGGTCTAAGCTTGGGGAGTTGATATGTCCATTTTGCATCATGTTTTCATATTATTATTTATGATGTTTTTATGCATAATAATGCTTTTTGGAGTAATTCTAATGCCTTTTTCTCTCATAATTTGCAAGGTACACACAAAGAGGGAGAATTCTGGTAGCTGGAAATCTGGACCTGGAAAAGCTACGTCAGGCTACCTATTCTGCACAACTCCAAACAAGCTGAAACTTCACGGAGAATTTTTATGGAATATATGAGGAATATTGGAGTAAATAAGTACTAGAGGGGGCCCACCAAGTGGGCACAACCCACCTGGGCGCGCCAGGGAGCCCAGGCACGCCCTGGTGGGTTGCGCTCACCCAGGCCACCTCCGGTGCCCATCTTCTGGTATATAAGTCATTTTGACCTAGAAAAAATAAGGAGAGGACTTTCGGGATGGAGCGCCGCCGTCTCGAGGCGGAACTTTGGTAGGAGCACTTTTGCCCTCCGGCGGAGTGATTTTGCCGGGGGAACTTCCCTCCCGAAGGGGGAAATCATCATCATCATCATCACCAACAACTCTCCCATCTTGGGGAGGGCAATCTCCATCAACATCTTCAACAACACCATCTCATCACAAACCCTAGTTCATCTCTTGTGTTCAATCTTGTTACCGGAACTATAGATTGGTGCTTGAGGGTGACTAGTAGTGTTGATTATATCTTGTAGTTGATTACTATATGGTTTATTTGGTGGAATATTATATGTTCAGATCCATTATGCTATATAATACCCTCTGATCTTGAGCATGTTTATCACTTATGAGTAGTTACTTTTGTTCTTGAGGTCATGGTAGAAATCATGTTGCAAGTAATCATGTGAACTTGATATGTGTTTGATATTTTGATAGTATGTATGTTGTGATTCCCTTAGTGGTGTCATGTGAATGTCGACTACATTACACATTATATCACAATACTTATGCCTTTTCTCTCTTATTTTATAAGGTTTACATGAAGAGGGAGAATGCCGGCAGCTGGAATTCTGGACTGGAAAAGGAGCAAATATTAGAGACCTATTCTGTAGAACCCCAAAAGTCCTAAAACTTCGCGAGGAATGTTTTTGGAATATATAAAAAAATATTGGGCAAAGAAAATACCAGACAGGGGCCACCAGCCAGCCACAAGTGTGGAGGGCGTGCCCTACCCCCCTTGGTGCACCCCTCATCCTTGTGGGTCCCCTGGCAGGCCTCCGGCACCCATCTTCTGCTATATGGTGGTTTTTGACCTGGAAAAAATCAGAAGGAAGCTTTCGGGATGAAGCGCCGCCGTCTTGAGGCGAAACCTGGGCAGAACCAATCTAGGGCTCTGGCGGAGCTGTTCTGCCGGCGAAACTTCCCTCAAGGAGGGGGAAATCGAAGCCATCATCATTACCAACGATCCTCTCATCGAGAGGGGGTCAATCTCCATCAACGTATTCAACAGCACCATCTCCTCTCCAAACCCTAGTTCATCTCTTGTATCTGATCTCTGTCTCAAAACCTCGGAGTGGTACCTGTGGGTTGCTAGTAGTGTTGATTACTCCTTATAGTTGATGCTAGTTGGTTTATTTGGTGGAATATTATATTTTCAGATCCTTAATGATAATTAATACTCCTCTGATCTTGATCAAAAATATGCTTTGTGAGTAGTTACGTTTATTCTTGAGGACATGGGAGAAGTCTTGTTATAAGTAATCATGTGAATTTGGTATCCGTTCAATATTTTGATGAGATGTATGTTGTCTCTCCTCTAGTGGTGTTATGTGAACATCGACTACATGACACTTCACCATTATTTGGGCCTAGGGGAAGGCATTGGGAAGTAATAAGTAGATGATGGGTTTCTAAAGTGATAGAAGCTTAAACCCTAGTTTATGCGTTGCTTCGTAAGGGGATGATTTGGATCCATATGTTTCATGCTATGGTTATGTTTACCTTAATTCTTCTTACATAGTTGCAGATGCTTGCGAGAGAGGTTAATCATAAGTGGGAGGCTTGTCCAAGGAATGGCAGCACCCAAGCACCGGTCCACCCACATATCAAATTATCAAAGTAACGAATGCGAATCATATGAGCATGATGAAATTAACTTGACAATAATTCCCATGTGTCCTCGGGAGCGCTTCGCTTTATATAAGAATTCGTCTAGGCTTGTCCTTTGCTACAAAAAGGATTGGGCCACCTTGCTACACCTTGTTTACTTTTATTACTTGTTACCCATTATGATTTATCTTACCACAAAACTATTTGTTACCGATAATTTCAGTGCTTGCAGAGAATACCTTGCTGAAAACTGCTTGTCATTTCCTTCTGCTCCTCATTGGGTTCGACACTCTTACTTATTGAAAGGACTACAATAGATCCCCTATACCTGTGGGTCATCACCGCTCGGAGCTCCATTGGATCCGCGCGGGATACCATCTAAGAATTTGTGGTGGTGGGTGTGCTTCTTGCAATGGTGGGGCACGATCGAAAGGTTGAAGAGACACAAGGGTTAAATGGCCACTATAATAAATGGGGGCCGGCTGGCCTATAATCGTCACGTATTGTCATGATGTTCATAGCGGAGGATTCCAGTTACTCCTTGATGAGATGTGGGTTTGGTATTCGTTCGATATTTTGATGAGATGTATGTTGTCTTTCCTCTAGTGGTGTTATGTGAACGCCAACTACATGACACTTCACCATGATTTGGGCCTTGGGGAAGGCATTGGGAAGTAATAAGTAGATGATGGGTTGCTAGAGTGATAGAAGCTTAAACCCTAGTTTATGTGTTGCTTCGTAAGGGGCTGATTTGGATCCATATGTTTCATGCTATGGTTAGGTTTAACTTAATTCTTCTTTCGTAATTGTGAATGCTTGCGAGAGGGGTTAATCATAAGTGGGAGGCTTTTCCAAGGAAGGGCAGCACCCAAGCACCAGTCCACCCACTTATCAAATTATCAAAGTAATGAACGCGAATCATATGAGCATGATGAAATTAACTTGACAACAATTACCATGTGTCCTCGGGAGTGTTTTGCTTTACATAAGAATTCGTCCAGGATTGTCCTTTGCTACAAAAAGGATAGGACCACCTTGCTGCACCTTGTTTACTTTTATTACTTGTTACCCGTTACGATTTATCTTATCACAAAACTATATGTTACTGATAATTTCAGTGCTTGCAGAGAATACCTGTAAGTGCATCTAGTGCCCCTTAGTGATTTTGGTGTATTGAAGACTTATAGGTTAAGGGACTGATGCGTTTGTGAGTGTACACAGGTCTACAAGTCTATGAGGAGTTTGATATTTACAGAGAAAGTCGACCCCTAAAAATGAAGTTCTTCGACTGAAGACTTTGGATTTCTGAAGACTTTTTGAAGACTTTCAAAGTGAAGAAATTGGTGTGACCTTGAAGACTTGATATTCATTCGAGGAACATGAAGCATGAAGACTTTTGTTTTTGTAGTTTCATTTTCTCTTTCTTGAGTCATAGGAAACATCGTACTGTTAAAGGGGGTCGAGGAAATAGTAAGGAAAAGTTTCCAAGTGATGCTCAACTCCAAATCCTACACCTACCAATCCATTCGAGTGAAGCCATTGGAAATCTCATGCAGATCAGTCAATTTCTTCAGTGACAGAGGCGAAGTTCTTCTGGTCTCTGAGGAATTTGTTCTGACTGAGGAGTTAGGAATTCGCCAGTGCGGATTGCCTACAAGTGAGGAACATGATAGCCCTGGGGAACTTGATAGATAAATTTTCGACCGTTGTTGTGCTACGCGCCAGCTGTCCCAAAATATCTTCCCACCTAACGGTCATATCATTGAAGGGCATTTATGTCTTATCATGTTAGGCTGCTCCCTAGGCTATAAATAGCCGCCCCCTACAACCACTAGCTGGTTGGCTACTCCGAGAGAAACTGACACTTATCATTTGAGAGCATCCCATCCTCCGAGGACTTCGAGCGAAAATCATCAAGTGAGGAAAACCCAAACCCAAACACCTACAAACCCAAAGTGATTGAGCATCACTGAAGAGATTGATCCTGCGTGGATCCGACGCTTGTTACCTTTGAGGACTGTGCATCTTCCAGACGGTTAGGCATCATGGTCTAGAGCATCCAAGAGGAAATTGTGGATCGCCGAGTGACCGAGTCTGTGAAGGTTTGGAAGTCACCTAAAGACTTACCACGAGTGATTGGGCGAGGTCTGTGTGACCTTAGCTCAAGGGGAATATGGTGAGGACGGAGTGTTCTGGACTACGTGTTCAGAACTGTGTGTCTGGGACTGTGTGTCCCCAGGTTTGAATACCTAGCCACCCAAACCAAACGTACAACTGTCACATCAGTTGGAACTGGTCTACCAAATCATTGTCTTCACCGAGCTAACTGGTTCCATTTCCTCAACCCTTCCATTTCCTCATTTCTGTGTTGTGTGCTTGTTCATATCTGTTTGCAGACTTTGACTAAAGACTTTCTCAATTTCCTCAGTTCAATTTCTTCAGTCAGTTTGTCTTCATTCTGTTTATCTTGTGTTTACGCTTTCTATACTCTGTGCTTGTTTTTATTTCATCATGATGAACATGCTTATGTTCTGTTATGTTTGCATCTAAGTACTTATTCTGCTGCAAGTAGTTCTTCGCTCAGAAAGTTCCTTACCCTGAAATTACTCAGTGAAGAATTCATAAAAATCGCCTATTCACCTCCCTCTAGTCGACTTAACGCACTTTCAATTGGTATCAGAGCAAGGTACTCCCTTGTTCTGTGTGATTTTGGTTTAACCGCCTGGAGTTTGAGTTATGTAGACCACAGGAATGAATATTGTGACATGCCCCATCTTTGACGGTCATGATTATCCCAAGTGGAAGGCCATGATGAAGAAGCACCTCATGGCGATGAACAGTAAACTCTGGACCGTCACTGGTCTTACTGAACTATGCAAGATGGCGGAGGCTGATGATATTCGCAAGTACACACCACTCAACCTCACGGTGAAGGACATCATCTGCTCCGGCTTGTCACAAAATCAGTCCAGGAACGTTATGCATCTCAGCCATGCGAAGCTCATCTGGGATCGACTCTCTGAGGTCTATGAAAGCCATCGATCTCACCATGAGCCCTGGTTCGAGGACTTCATGGAATCGTGCAAGGCTATGACTTTCAATCCAGAATCACCATCCTCTGCACCATGCCTTATGGCAGAAGGTGCCAAGGTAACTGAATGCTACTTATCTGAGTCCAGTGATGATGAATCTGGTGATGAATTTGGACCCAGTTATGTCAAACATGCTTCCCTTGCCACTAAACAACAAAGAGCTTTGGAAAAAGTTCAAAACATGCTAGATGAGAGCGATGATATGTTGGGTGAAGAAATGGATCATTATAAAGCTTTGGCTGAAAGTCTTCAGGGACTTCAGTCCAAGTTTGACAATCTTCAAGGTCATCATAACACTCTTCTATCTGATCATGAGAAGCTTTCTTATGAATTTCTTCAAAGAAAGCAAGATCTTGAGCAGTTAAGAGTGAGTTATGAAGATCTTCAGAAGAAGCGTGATTCATTACTTGCTCAACAACTCAGCGCTACTCAGGAAGAATTTATTCCTCCATGTTTGAAGTGCATTGAACGTGAATCTGCTAATTCTTCACCTGAATGCTAAAATGCTTCCATTGTTGCAAATTCTCCAACTGCCTCTGTTATCACTAATTCCTCATCTGAGGACATTGCTAGTATCACAGATGATGCATGGCTGAAGGAATTGTATATGACAGGCATGTACAAAAGCCTCAAAGGGCATCAGGCTCTTTGTGATGTGCTTAAAAAGCAGATCCTCAACATGAACCCTAGGAAAGAGGGTATTGCCTTTGAGAGGAAACTCAATGCTGATGGGACCTAATGGAAACCTGAGTAGTATCCCAAAACCTCATGGGTTGCTACAAAGGGACCTTCAGTGGATCCATCTACTTTATCTGGCTTTACATGTGAATCTTCACATTCTTTTGATGAGTCAATTGACTCCAACTATAAACTGTTCAAAAATCAGAATGGTGAAGTATTTGCAAGATATGTTGGCACTAACTGCAGGAACGGTTCTCCTATGAAGAAAATCTGGGTTCCCACAAGGTGCCTTGAAAGTCTTCAGGTGAATGTTATCATGACACCACCTGTGAAGAATAGGAATCCCATATCAAATTCCTCATATGGACCAAATTCTTCACGTGGATCAAATTCCTCAAAAGGATCAAAGTCCTCATATGAACATCATCGTGTTAACCCGTCTGTTTCGCAGGGAAGATCTAAGGATTATGGATATGTGCATTATTCTACAAATCATTATGTTCATAAATCCTCAAAGAATTTCTCTGCTTATTCATATGCTTACCCTAACCCCTCTTATGTGAAACGAGGTGGATTGGCATCTATGCCACCTTTCTCTTATGGAGCTCGCAGAATGATGAACTCTTTGCCACCCCTTCAGATGTGGGTGGTGAAGAAAAATAACTAATCTCTTATGCAGGGTCAGGTCTCCAGACGAACTTAATCGTCTGAAGAATTTGCTGGAGACCTGAATATGCTTGAAAGGACGCAAGCTAATCATGAAGAAATGAATTCTCATTTCTCACGTCCTCATACTACTTTATCTATTCTGTTGCTTGATGAAATTGATCTGATGAACTTCATATCATATTCTTCACTGATGAAGTATATGAGTTCGTAAGCTGCACAAATTCATCTGCAGGATGATCAACCCAAAGCCACTGAGTGGGTCCTCAATAGTGGATGTACAAATCACATGACTGGTGACAGGAGCTTATTGATGGACTCTGCATTATCTCCTTCACATCTGAAGCATATCACCTACGCTGACAAAGGCAAAAGCAAGGTATTGGGTATAGGTAAGGTTGCAATCTCAAAGGATCGACAAATGGACAAAGTCATGCTTGTTGAGTCCTTAGGGTTCAACCTCATGTCTGTCTCAATGCTTTGTGACCTTGATATGGTTGTTGTCTTTGGAAAGTATCTTGTGTTGTGATCATGGAAGCTGACAATTCCAAAGTCTTCGAAAGCTTTAGGAGAGGAGATTTGTATATTGTTGATTTCTCTACAGGACCACAACCTGCAACATATCTACTTGCAAAAGCTTAAGAAGGTTGGCTATGGCATTGATGACTTGGTCATGCTGGGATGAGGAACTTGCGCACGCTCGCGAAGAAGAAACATGTCATTGGCATCGAGGGTGTTAAATTCCTCAAGGACCATTTGTGTGGAGCTTGTGAAGCCGGAAAGATGACCAAGGCCAAGCATCCGTCAAAGACCATCATGACTACCACTTGTCCATTTGAATTGCTTCACATGGATCTCTTTGGTCCTACTCACTATGCCTCATTTACTAATGTTGCATCTTTATATGGCTTTTGTCAGTGTTGATGATTATTCTCGATATACATGGGTTTATCATCACTTACAAAACTGAAGTGCGGGAAGTCTTCAAACGATTTTCCTCAAGGGCTTCAACCAACTTTGGTGCGAAGATCAAGCACATCAGAAGTGACAATGGAACTGAGTTCAAGAAACTGGTCTTGATGACTATCTTGATAAACTTGGTATCACTCATGAGTTATCTGCTCCTTATACTCCTCAGCAGAATGACGTCGTGGAGCGCAAGAACAGGACTCTTGTTGAGATGGCTCGCACTATGCTTGATGAGTACAAGACACCTACTCGCTTCTGGCCTGAGGCAATTGATACTGCGTGCCACATCATCAACGGGGTATATCTTCACAAATTCTTTAAGAAGACTGCATATGAACTTCTCACTGACAAGAAACCCAATGTGAGTTATTTCAAAGTCTTCAGTGCAAAATACTGGATTAGAGATCCTCATCACAGTTCTAAATTCGCACCGAAAGCACATGAAGGTTTTATGCTCGGTTATGGTAAGGACTCGCACACCTACAGAGTCTTCAACACCTATCACCACAAGGTTGTTGAAACTATAGATGTGCAATTCGGTGAAACTAATGGCTCGCAAAGAGAGCACCTACCTCCTGTGACAGATGAAATATCTCTTGAGGAATCTATTAAGTTCAAAGATACCGAGGATGTCATTCCCACTGAAGAATCTGCTGAAGAAGTTGTTCCAGAACGTGAAGAACATCACGTTGATGCACCTGAGGAAAATGGTGCTGAAGAAAATGCTGATCAAATTCCTCAACGACAACCGGCTCATCCTCGCGTTGCAAATGAAGTGCAGATTGAGAAAATCATCGATGACATCAACATTCCAGGTCCTCTCACACGCTCAAGAGCTTCACATTTATCTAACTTTTGTGGCCACTTTGCTTTTGTCTCTATCACAGAGCCCACTAAGATAGATGAAGCATTTGTGGAGCCTGAGTGGATTCAAGCTATGCAAGAGGAATTACATGAATTTGAGCTCAACAACGTCTGGGAACTGGTCAAACGTCCAGATCCTCGCAAGCACAATATCATTGGCACAAAGTGGATCTACCGCAACAAGCAAGATGAAAATGGCCTTGTGGTGAGGAATAAGGCACGTCTTGTAGCTCAAGGCTACACACAGGTTGAAGGAATTGATTTTGATGAAACTTTTGCATCTGTTGCTAGACTTGAAGCTATTCGCATATTACTTGCTTATGCTAACCATCATGATATCATCTTATATCAAATGGATGTGAAAAGTGCATTCCTCAATGGTATGCTTGAGGAAGAAGTATATGTTGCTCAACCCCCAGGTTTTGGAGATCCAAAGCATCCCGACAAAGTCTTCAGACTCAATAAGGCCCTCTATGGCCTCAAGCAGGCCCCTCGGGCGTGGTATGATACTTTGAAGGAATTCCTCATGAAGAAAGGCTTCAAACCCGGTTCACTTGACCAAACTCTTTTACTAAATCTTATGATGGTGAATTTTTTGTGTGCTAAATATATGGTGATGATATCATTTTCGGCTGTACTGACCAATGTTACAGTGATGAATTTTCCTATATGATGAGTGAAGAATATCAAATGTCTATGATGGGAGAATTGAAATTCTTCTTAGGTCTTCAGATTCGTCAAGAGCACAATGGCATATTCATATCTCAGGAGAAATACCTCAAGGATGTAGTGAGAAAATTCGGCATGGAAGATTGCAAAGGAGTCAAAATCCCTATGCCCACAAATGGCCATGTATGCACTGATGAAAATGGTATTGACTTCGATCAAAAGGTATACCGCTCCATGATTGGCTATTAATTGTATTTATGTGCATCTAGGCCAGATATTATGCTTAGTGTTTGCATGTGTGCCCGATTCCAAGCTACACCGAAGGAATCACACCATAAGGCTGTGAAGCATATTCTTCGATATTTAGCTCACACACCAACACTTGGATTATGGTATCCCAAGGGCTCGGCTTTTGATCTCATTAGATATTCAGACTCTGACTATGCCGGTGACCGTGTGGACCGCAAGTCAACATCTGATACATGCCATTTCCTCGGACGATCCTTGGTCTGTTGGTCCTCGAAGAAACAGGACTACGTATCACTGTCTACTGCTGAAGCTAAGTACATTGCTGCTGGTTCTTGCTGTGCTCAATTGCTATGGATGAAGCAAACCCTCAAAAACTACGGCGTCAACATGAAGAATGTGCCTCACTACTGTGACAATGAGAGTGCCATCAAGATTGCTTATAACCTAGTTCAGCACTCGAAGACAAAGCACATTCAGATTCGTCATCATTTTCTTCGTGATCATGTGTTGAAGGCGACATCTCTATTGAGCATGTGAAGACTGAAGAACAGCTAGCCGATATCTTCACTAAGCCCTTGGATAATAAAAGATTTAGCAAGTTGAGGTGTGAGCTAAATATCTTAGAATTTTCGAATGTCCTTTGAAAATGACACACATCCTAACACTTATGCAAAATTGATGACTTAGATGTGCAACACATGAAGTAACATTTTTCTTCAATCAATGAAGACTAACCCTCTAAGTGTGAAGAAATTAACAAAGAATTTGATTCTCAGAACCCTACGACAATTGTACGCGGTGTCTGAAATCATCATTCTTATACGGTGGGTCACGCCACCACCAAAAGTTGAAAAACCTCAATCTGAGTTTTTTCCTCATTTTGAAATTCCTCGGTTGTTCTTTTTCCTTCAACTTTGAATTGTCTTCGCTCTTTCCGTTGTTGTTC
>NC_041382.1:460439586-460550584 GCF_002162155.2 Triticum dicoccoides | reverse complement strand
TGTCCTCTACAACATTCACTTATTGTTATTTCTTCCAGTTGCTTGTTCTGCTAAGTGAATGTGTTCGGACCCTTCCCCCTGTATGCTAAACTCAACCCACTCTATTCACAAATTCTTCATGTGCGTTCTATTTGAAACTCGTTCAAAATCTTCACTGTGTTCTTGTCAGCTGAAGAAATTGCGAACGGAACTTTAAACTTATCTTATCTGAATTTTCGGCTTTTGCCGCTCAAACCATTACACATGCCATGATAATACTTATCTATTCACCCACGATCTCTACACGATCTCCACCTCACAGTACGTGGGTGACACATGTCATGCGAATGTGAAGGGTCAGGGGCACGTTCGTCCAATTTCTTCGGGCGAGCAGTTTTTCACTTTGGCTATAAATACCCCCTCTCCTTCCTCACTTCGTTTTCACTCCGCTTGATCTCACTCCCTCACTCGAGCTCTCAAACCCTAGCACCGCCGCTACTTCCATCGTCGCCAGTTAGGAAGAGCTTCACTGCCTCGACCTCATCGCCGCCGTACTCACGCCGGCTGTGGATTTCTTCGCTCCGCCGCCACTGTAGCTGTCTTCCTCTGCCAAGTTAGGGCGTGGAAGATTTGAACTGACGAGCTTCTAAATCTACACTTCACAGTTTGTCGTGTTCTTCGTTAAGGGTAATTAAAAGTTACTTTTGCTGCCCTTGTTGATTTTGATGTTTTCTTCAAATCTTTAAAAGGTGTTTATTCCTCAACTCTTCACACACTAAACACCTCACATATCATCTATTCTTGATCTGTTTCTCTAAGCAACATTTTACTTCAAGATTCCTCAATTGTGTGGATTTTCAAATCTGTACAACTCTGGAACCTAAGTCAAAGAACGCTTAGTGAAATTCCTCAAGACTCATCCGGTCAAATTCCTCAAACTTGTTCTTTTTGCAAAAACTTCTGAGAACGCATATGACCTCTCCAAATTCTTCGCACCTATACTCTGTTCACAGGTACACATGTCCACTGCTGAATCTCTAGGTTGTCATCAACTTAACTCATTTGCAGCGTTCCTCGAAGAAAAGTTGCATATCTCTTCAGAGAACTCAATCGTTCAAAACCCTTAGCTGAAGAAAATGGCAGATGGCAAGAAACCTTAGAAGGGAGGAAAGAAGCTGGAAGTCAACATAGCTTTTGAGATACCTGATGACATTTACAAGGATTATTGCATTCCTGATGAGGCCACTCATGGAAAGGAAAATAAGAATGAGTGCAAAGTGTGCATCCAAAGGATAGAGAGGAGATGGGCACGGGAATGGAGAGAGTACAGGTATGTCACTCCAAAATATATGAAGAAATTCGCTCTTCACCCTCCTTGCCCAAGACCTCCATTGGCACCTGGCCAAGAAGATGATCCTACTAGCCTCAAGCACAGTGAGGACTATCCTGATGAATGGGCCAAGCTTCAAGCTAAGTTGGCCAGAGTAGCAAAAGAAGCAGTGAGGAAATTCAATGAAGACTCTGTTGTTGTTGCCTCTGCTGAGGCCTCTGCTAGCAAGCCGAGGAAGGCCATGCCGAAGAAGCCCGCACACAAGCCCAGTGCCACTTCTGCAATGCCCTCACGGCCAAGCTCCTCTGCAATGCCCTCACGGCCAACTCCTGCAATGCCCTCACGGCCAATTACTCAAACCTCCCCCGTACCTCAGGTTACAAAGTCCTTGGCTCCTCCTTCAAAGTCCTCAACACCTGCACATCTCGCCTCGTGCCAAAGGACAACAGGCATCTCTATTGCCTCAGGAGCCTCTGCAAGTTCATCAGCTCCACTGCATTCTTCAACTGGCCCCACTCTGCTGAAGACCAAAGCCACTGCTGAACGAGGCACTAGACCAAGTCCTCAAAGGAAGCAGGTCACCTTCCAAGTTCCGTCTGATGACGACGAAGCTGATGATGAAGAACTTGCTGAAATCATCAGAGATAGGCAGCACAGGGCCGCTAGAGCCAAAGGCAGTAATGTGCCATTGATGCTGGATCCAAAGTTGATCCTCGACTTCATTGATTTGTGGCACAAGGACCCCAACACACCTCTGCCTGAGTTGAACCTTACTCCTGATCAAAGTCATGTGTTGACTCACTTCATTGATGAAGAAAAATGGAAATATGAATAGGGGAGGAAGGTGAAGAAAGCGCAATACAAGAAAGAGCGCTTTATGAAGCAAAACTTCTTGAAGCTTTCACCTGAAGAACTTGTAGCTCTGCAATTAGAGATCAAGAAACTGAGTAATGAATTCGATCGCTACTATGCTGATTGGCTTGGAGCCAAAGTCAGATTTGTAAAGATAACCGAAAAATTCACTACTAGTGTTGTAGCCCCAATGCAACAAGAATTTCCTCAAGCTGAAACATCTGCTCAGCCTACTGAAGAAAATACCAGTACCAAGGCTGATGACTGCATTCCAGCCGCTGATGAAACTGCCAGGGCAACCTCTAGTGTTGCACATGAAGAAATTGCCAAGACAGTTGAAGCTTCAACCGCTGTGCCTGAAGAAACTGCTTATGCCAGGGCAACTGCATCAGTTGTGCCTGACGAAATGGAACCAACTTCCTCTGCTCCTCCTGCACCTGCACCAAGTCAAATTCTTCCTTCTGCATCAGAAGCTAAGAAGACCAAGGCTACGAAGCAAGCAGCTGTGAAGAAAAGGAAAGCATCAACTTCATCAGACTCTTCAGCTTCGAAGAAGATGAAGAAATTGATCATATCGTTTGACCATATGATTAATGTTGTTCCAGTCTCAAGCATGCCATCAAAGGAACTCGATCCTTTTGATGAAGAATACGTGATCCCGAGCGGATCTGATGAAGACATTCCTTCTGCTGCTTCTTCAGAGCAGTTGGATGAAGAAATTGAAGTGGATGCAATCCCTTCGATCCCGGTTGTTTCATCGCCCATACCTCTGTTCACTTCTGAAGAGGCCGGTGTTGAAGAACTGAGTGGAGAAGATGAGGATGTGGACATTGGGTACACAACGCCAATTCTCAATGATGACTTTTGGGAAAGTCAGCACCCCAATTCTCCATTGTTCACTCCTCTACAACAAATTCCTCAGTCCCCAGTGACTACTGAAGTTCAAATGGGTTCTAAAGAACCACACTCCACTCCGTCCATCCCTGAAGAGATTCCATTCACTAGTGTTGATGACATTGCTGCTGAAGAATTGAAGACCCAGGCTGCCACTGAAGAAGAAACTGGATTCCTCAGCCTGCGGAACCTGAGATTGCGATTCCTGAGGTTGTGATGCAATTCACTGACACTCCTCACCCCAAGCCAAAGGATCCTTTCTCAAATAAGCAAAAATTCAAGGCTGATGACTTCTTCCACGAGCACGTATTCTTCATGGACTACAATCCTTATGACTCTGCTCATCTTAGAAGGAAGCGCTTCTGGACTGCCAGCCAAGCAATCTTCTATTCTTCGCTGCTGTTCAACAAAGACAAAGTCTTCGACCATGAGCATATTCCTCACATGGACATGGACTCACTACCCTGCTTTGCGCTAGTCCTCAGTGTTCTTCATGACGCTGGACTGCTCAACTTTTGCACAGATATTGTTGATTGGAATGAAGAGCTAATTCTTCAGTTCTATGCGACGCTGCACATCACCGGAGAAGCTGAAGATGTGAACACTTGGGTATTGGACTGGATGACAGAGAATACTCATTTCAAAGCACCGGCCTCTGAATTACTTCATGCCCTACCTGTCAGTCCTCCCCTTGAAGGGCTTGTTGCATATATCATGAACCTGAACTTACCCCTCACTACATGCAAGTGTTGATGAAGCCGCTGAAGCCCGGTCAAGCTCCAAGGACCAAATTCCTCGTGAAGGAATTGCTATTTGTACCTAGAACTGTCTATCGCATTCTGACGAAGACATTGAGTCCAATCAAAGGCCACGATTCAAACGATGAAGAAGTTGTTGGCATCATGAAGAATCTGCTCTTCAATATCATACATGGCATTCCTATCAACTACCATGATTTCTTCATGCGGACTCTGGCAAATGTTGCCCTCTCACCATTCGAGTTGAAGCCTTATGCTCCTTGGATTATGAGATTCCTCAGAACAAGGTCTTCACTCAACTACAAGGCTGATTTTCAGAATCTTGTCAGTTACTTGGCCCCCATTGAAGTCCTCAAGCGGGCATTTTCCTCATCTGATGAAAAGGGCAAGGCCACTGCAATTATTGATGAAGGCATTCGTCCATTGGATGGTCAGTTCCGCAAAGCTGCATCCTACTCCACCAATGATGACTCTGCCACTCATGACTATGCTGCAAATGCTTCAAAGCAAAATCCTCAAGGCACAACTCCAAGGGTGATGACTGATCGTGAGCTTCTCCTCGGTCTTCACCAGAAGGTCGATCGCAACCACAAATGGGTTAAGCGTCAGTTTGGTTCTATTCTTCACAACATGACTGCTACACACAATGCAGTGAAGAAAAACCATTACTACCTCCATGAAGTCTTTGTTCACACCTGGGTTGTTCTGTCACATCTGTATGGTGAAGATGATCTGAAGCAAATGGGTTTCAAGCAGGACTTTGAATGGTCTCAGCCACCTCCGGCAAAGAAATTCAAGAAGACCAAAGTTCCTTCCTTGGTAGCCAGCTCCTATTCTTCATCGTGTGAGACTGATGAGCATGAAGACTTGGACGACACTGCAGCAGGCCCTACTTCAACAAACGACCCCAACAATGCTGGCGCTCCTTCATCGACTCAGTGATGATATTATTCAGCGGCGTTAGTCCTCATTTTCGTCCCTTTTGGCCATTTGATGACAAAGGGGGAGAAATTTGAGTTTAGTCTTCAAGCGGGTCTACTTATATGGGCGCTTTTTTTCTAAGTTACAACTCCTGTTCTTTTTAAGTCTTTGCTGGATCGAGTTGTAAACTTATACCCGATGGTGGTCTGATACTTTTGATGTATTCCTCTTCATGCTTATTCCTCATATATGTTATTGCACGCATGCTGAATTACATCAGTCACCATATTTCATCATGCATTTCAAATTCTTCGTATTATATGTTAAATGTGTGTATGAATTACAAGATATAGGGGGAGATCTCCATGATTCTACTCTTCAAGTGTGCATTGCTTCAAAAGCAAATTCCTCACTATGCACATCTTTAGGAGGAGTTCTTCTATATCTTGCAATCAAATTCCTCAATATTAGTATTTACACTTCATATGTTTATCCCCGTTGAAAACTTAACCTATATTGTCATCAATCACCAAAAAGGGGGAGATTGTAAGTGCATCTAGTGCCCCTTAGTGATTTTGGTGTATTGAAGCCTTATAGGTTAAGGGACTGATACGTTTGTGAGTGTACACGGGTCTATTAGTCTATGAGGAGTTTGATATTTACAGAGAAAATCGACCCCTAAAAATGAAGTTCTTCGACTGAAGACTTTGGATTTCTGAAGACTTTGAAAGTCAAGAAATTGGTGTGACCTTGAAGACTTGATATTCATTCGAGGAACATGAAGTGTGAAGACTTTTGTTTTCACAGTTTCATTTTCTCTTTCTTGAGTCATAGGAAACACCGTACTGTTAAAGGGGGTCAAGGAAATACTAAGGAAAAGTTTCCAAGTGATGCTCAACTCAAAATCCTACACCTACCAATCCCTTCGAGTGAAGCCATTGGAAATCTCATGCAGATCAATCAATTTCTTCAGTGACTGAGACAAAGTTCTTCTGGTCTCTGAGGAATTTGTTCTGACTGAGGATTTAGGAATTCGCCAGTGTGGATTGCCTACAAGTGAGGAACATGATAGCCTGAGGTATTTGATAGTCAAATTTTCGACCATTGTTGTGCTACGCGTCAGCTGTCCTAAAATATCTACCCACCTAACGGTCATATCATTGAAGGGCATTTATGTCTTATCATATCGGGCTGCTCCCTAGGCTATAAATAGCCGCCCCCTACAACCACTAGCTAGTTGGCTGCTCCGAGAGAAACTGACACTTGTCATTTGAGAGCATCCCATCCTCCGAGGACTTTGAGCGAAAATCATCAAGTGAGGAAAACCCAAACCCAAACACCTACAAACCCAAAGTGATTGAGCATCACTAAAGAGATTGATCCTGCGTGGATCCGACGCTTGTTACCTTTGAAGACTGTGCATCTTCCAGATGGTTAGGCGTCATGGTCTAGAGCATCCAAGAAGAAATTGTGGATCACCGAGTGACCGAGTCTGTGAAGGTTTGGAAGTCATCTGAAGACTTACAATGAGTGACTAGGCGAGGTCTGTGTGACCTTAGCTCAAGGGGAATAGATTGAGGACTGCGTGTTCAGAACTGCGTGTCCGAGACTGTGTGTCCTTAGGTTTGAATACCTAGCTGCCCTAACCAGACGTACAACTGTCACAGCAGTTGGAACTGGTCTACCAAATCATTGTCTTCACCGAGCTAACTGGTTCCATTTCCTCAACCCTTCCATTTCCTCATTTCTGTGTTGTGTGCTTGTTCATATCTGTTTGAAGACTTTGATTGAAGACTTTCTCAATTTCCTTAGTTCAATTTCTTCAGTCTGTTTGCCTTCATTCTGTTTATCCCGTGTTTATGCTTTATGTACTCTGTGCTTGTTTTCATTTCATCATGATGACCATGCTTATGTTCTGTTATGTTTGCATCTGAGTACTTATTCCGCTGCAAGTAGTTCTTCGCCCAGGAATTTCCTTACACTGAAATTCCTCAGTGAAGAATTCATAAAAATCACCTATTCACCCCCCTCTAGTCGAATTAACGCACTTTCAATACCTTGCTGAAAACCGCTTGTCATTTCCTTCTGCTCCTCGTCGGGTTCGACACTCTTACTTATCGAAAGGAATACGATAGATCCCCTATACTTGTGGGTCATCAAGACTCTTTTCTGGCGCTGTTGTTAGGGAGTGAAGCATCTTTGGTAAGTGGAATTTGGTAAGGAAACATTTATATAGTGTGCTGAAATTTACTTTCACTTGTTACTATGGAAAGTAATCCTTTGAGGGGCTTGTTCAGGGTATCTTCACCTCGACCGGAAGAGCAAAGAGTTTCTACTCAACCTACTGCACCTACTAAAAATATTTATTATGAAATTCCTTCGGGTATGATAGAGAAACTACTAGCTAATTGATATGTCTCCAACATATCTATATTTTTTTATCGTTCCATGTTGTTATATTATCATTCTTGGATGTTTTATAATCATTTTATAGTCGTTCTATATCATTTTTTGGTACTAACCTATTGACATAGTGCCAAGTGCTAGTTGTTGTTTTTTGCATGTTTTTTACATCGCATGTAATCAATAGCAAACGGAGTCCAAACGTAGCGAAACTTTTTGTGGATTTTTTTGGACCAGAAGACATCCAATGGGCCAAAGAAGCGTCTGGGGGTGCTCCGAGGGGAGCACAACCCACCAGGCCGTGTGTGGAGGCCCAGGCGCACCCTGGTGGGTTGTGCCCAGCTCAGGTGCCCCCTGGACTGCCTCTTTGCTCTATAAATACCCCAATATTCCAGAAACCTTATGGGAGTCGACGAAAATCAATTCCAGCCGCCGCAGAGTCCAGAACCACCAGATCCAATCTAGACACCATCACGGAGGGGTTCACCGCTTCCATTGGTGCCTCTCCCATGATGCGTGAGTAGTTCTTTGTAGACCTTCGGGTCCGTAGTTAGTAGCTAGATGGCTTCCTCTCTCTCGTTTGATTCTTAATACAATGGTCTCTTGGAGATCCATATGATGTAATTCTTTTGTGGTGTGTTTGTTGGGATCCGATGAACTTTGAGCTTATGATCAGGTCTATCTCTTTTTATCAACGAAAGTTATTTGAGTTTCTTTGATCTCTTATATGCATGATTGCTTATAGCCTTGTATTTCTTCTCTGATATTTGGGTTTTGTTTGGCCAACTTGATCTATTTATCTTGCAATGGTAAGAGGTGCTTCGTAGTGGGTTCGATCTTACGGTGCTTGATCCCGGTGACAGAAAGGGAACCGACACGTATGTATCATTGCTACTAAGGATAAAATGATGGGGTCTATTTCTACATAAATAGATCTTGTCTACATCATGTCATCGTTCTTATTGCATTACTCTGTTTCCCCATGAACTTAATACACTAGATGCATGCTGGATAGCGGTCGATGTGTGGAGTAACAGTAGTAGATGCAGGCAGCAGTCGGTCTACTAATCTTAGACGTGATGCCTATATAATGATCATTGTCTGGATATTGTCATGATTATTTGAAGTTCTATCAATTCCCCAACAGTAATTCGTTTACCCACTGTTTGCTATTTTTCTCGAGAGAAACCACTAGTGAAACCTATGGGCCCCATGTCTCTTTCTCATATTATTTGCCTTTGCGATCTATTTTATTTGCCTTTTATTTTCAGATATATTAAACCCAAAAATACAAAAATACCTTGCTGCAATTTATTCTATTTGGCGTTTGATCTATCAACTATTTACAACTCTCTCACATCCGTTTGCCAATTTCTGGCGCCGTTACCCGAAAGGGATTGACAACCCCCTTTTACACGCCGGGTTGCGAGTATTTGTTATTTGTGTGCAGGTGCTATTTACATAGTGTTGCTTGGTTCTCCTACTGGTTCGATAACCTTGGTCTCATCACTGAGGGAAATACCTACCGTCGTTGTGCTGCATCATCCCTTCCTCTTTGGGGAAATACCGACGTAGTTCTAGCAGACATCATGATGTGGGTGCTAGTGTGAGTGCAATTCCTTATACCTTGTATGAAGAAATTATGAGGGATATTGCACCTGCTGAGATAGAAGATATTGATGTTACTATTAAGCTGGCCAATAGAGATACTATTTCACCAATTGGGATCGTTAGAGATGTTGAAGTCTTGTGTGGAAAACAAAACTTAAATACCCTATTGATTTTCTTGTTCTTGGTTCCTCATACGTCCATTTTGCATCATGTTTACCTATTGTTATTTATGATTTTTTATGCATAATAATGATTTTTGGAGTAATTCTAATACCTTTTCTCTCATAATATGAAAGGTTCACACAACGAGGGAGAATTCCGGCAGCTGGTAATCTGGTCCTGAAAAAGCTACGCCAGGCTACCTATTCTACACAACTCCAAATGAGCTAAAACTTTACGGAGATTTTTTATGGAATATATAAGAAATATTGGAGTCAATAAGTACCAGAGGGGGCCCATCAGGTGGGATCAACGCACCTGGGCGCGCCAGGGAGCCCAGGCGCGCCCTGGTGGGTTGTGCCCTCCTTGGCCCACCTCCAATGCCCATCTTCTGGTATATATGTCATTTTTACCTAGAAAAAAATAAGGAGAGGACTTTCGGGACACAGCGCCGCCGTCTCAAGGCGGAACTTGGGCAGGAGCACTTTTGCCCTCTGGTGGAGCGATTCCACCGGGGGAACTTCCCTCCCAGAGGGGGAAATCATCATCATAATCACCAACAACTCTCCCATCTTTGGGAGGACAATATCCATCAACATCTTCAATAGCACGATCTCCTCTCAAACCCTAGTTCATCTCTTGTGTTCAATCTTTGTACCGAAACTATAGATCGGTGCTTGTGGGTGACTAGTAGTGTTGGTTACATCTTGTAGTTGATTACTATATGGTTTATTTGGTGGAAGATTATATGTTCAGATCCATTATGCTATTTAATACCCCTCTGATCTTGAGCATGTTTGTCACTTGTGAGTAGTTACTTTTGTTCTTAAGGTCACGGGAGAAATCTTGTTGCAAGTAATCATGTGAACTTGATATGTGTTCGATATTTTGATAGTATGTATGTTGTGATTCCCTTAGTGGTGTCATGTGAACGTCGACTACATGACACTTCACCATATTTAGGCCTAAGGGAATGCATCATGGAGTAATTATTAGATGATGGGTTGCGAGAGTGACAGAAGCTTAAACCCTAGTTTATGCGCTATTCCATAAGGGACCGACTGGATCCAAAAGTTTAATGCTATGGTTAGAATCTATTCTTAATACTTTTATCATAGTTGCAGATGCTTGCGAGGGGGTTAACCATAAGTAGGAGGTTTGTTCAAGTAAGAACAACACCTAAGCACCGGTCCACCCACATATCAAATTATCAAGTA
Organism: Triticum dicoccoides; assembly: GCF_002162155.2. NCBI lineage: Eukaryota > Viridiplantae > Streptophyta > Magnoliopsida > Poales > Poaceae > Triticum > Triticum dicoccoides. The sequence goes on along the minus strand of NC_041382.1, from coordinate 460,540,460 downwards.
GCGAACACGAATCGAATCAACATGATGAAAGTGACTAGATGAAATTTTTGTGTCCCTCAAGAATGCTTTGCTTATTATAAGAGACCGTTTTGACCTGTCCTTTGCCTCAAAAGGATTGGGCTACCTTGCTGCACTTTTGTTACTATTATCGTTACTTGCTCATTATAAATTACCTTGCTATCAAACTACTCTATTACTTACAATTTCAGCACTTGCAGACATTACCTTGCTGAAAACCACTTGTCATTTCCTTCTGCTCCTCGTTGGGTTCGACACTCTTACTTACCAAAAAGGCTACAATTGATCCCATATACTTGTGGGTCATTAGTTCCCCATAAGATAACTTTTGTCCCATTATAGTTGGTAGACCTTTCTTGAACACTGTTAATGCTAAGACAGACTGCGAGAAAGATATTGTTACTATTGGTTTAGGGGATATGTCTCATGATTTTAATTTCTCTAAATTTCATAGACAACTCCATGATAAATAATTGCCTAGTAAGGATGAAATTATTGGTCTTGCTTCTATTGTCGTGCCTCCTACTGATCCTTTAGAACAATATTTCCTAGACCATGAAAATGATATGGTTATGAATGAAAGAAGGGAAATAGATGAAGTATTCTTTAATCAAGGGCCTATTTTGAAACACAATTTTCCTGTTGAAATCCTTGGAGATCCTCCTCCACCCAAGGGTGATCCTGTGTTTGAGCTTAAACAAATACCTGATACTCTAAAATATGTTTATCTTGATGAAAAGAAGATATATCATGTTATTATTAGTGCTAACCTTTCAGAGCATGAAGAGAAGAAATTATTCAAAACTCTGAAGAAGCACCGTGCCACTATTGGATATACTCTGGATGATCTTAAGGGCATTAGTCCCACTCTATGCCAGCACAAAATAAAATTGGAGAAAGATGCTAAACCAGTTGTTGATCATCAACGATGGTTAAATCCTAAGATGAAAGAAGTGGTAAGAAATGAAATACTAAAGCTTCTAGAGGCAGGTATAATTTATCCTATTGCTGATAGTCAATGGGTAAGTCCTGTTCATTGTGTCCCTAAGAAAGGAGGTATTACTGTTGTTCCTAATGATAAGAATGAATTGATTCCACAAAGAATTGTTACAGGTTATAGAATGGTAATTGATTTTCGCAAATTAGATAAAGCTACTAGAAAAGATCATTACCCTTTACCTTTTATTGATAAAATTCTAGAAATATTATCCAAGAATACACTTTTTGCTTTCTAGATGGTTATTCTGGTTTCTCTCAAATACCTGTGTCAAAAGATGATCAGGAGAAAACCACTTTTACTTGCCCTTTCGGTACCTTTGCTTATAGATGTATGCCTTTTGGTTTATGTAATGCACCTGCTACCTTTCAAAGATGTATGACTGCTATATTCTCTGACTTTTGTGAAAGTATTGTTGAGGTTTTCATGGATGATTACTCCGTTTACAGAACTTCTTTTAATGATTGCTTAAGCAATCTTGATCGAGTTTTGTAGAGATGTGAAGAAACTAATCTTGTCTTGAATTGGGAGAAGTGCCACTTTATGGTTAATTGAGGTATTGTCTTGGGGCATAAAATTTCTGAAAGAGGTATTGAAGTTGATAAAGCTAAAGTAGATGCTATTGAAAAGATGTCGTGTCCTGAAGATATCAGAGGTATAAGAAGTTTCCTTGGTCATGCTGGTTTCTATAGGAGGTTTATTAAAGACTTCTCTAAAATTTCTAGGCCTCTCACTAATCTCTTGCAAAAAGATGTTCCTTTTGTTTTTGATGATGATTGTGTAGAAGCATTTGAAATACTTAAGAAAGCCTTTATTTCTGCACCTATTTACCCTTTGAAATTATGTGCGATGCTAGTGATTATGTTGTTGGTGTTGTTCTAGGACAAAGGGTTCATAAGAAATTAAATTTTATTCATTATGCTAGTAAAACTCTAGACAGTGCCTAGAGAAATTATGCTACTACTGAAAACGAATTTTTAGCAGTTGTATTTGCATGTGATAAGTTCAGACCTTATAATGTTGATTCTAAAGTAACTGTTTCACACTGATCATGCTGCTATTAAATATCTTATGGAAAAGAAAGATGTTAAACCTAGACTTATTAGATGGGTTCTCTTGCTACAAGAATTTCATTTGCATATTATTGATAGAAGGGGAGCTGAGAACCCCGTTGCAGACAACTTGTCTAGGTTATAAAATGTTCTTGATGACCCACTACCTATTGATGATAGCTTTCCTGATGAACAATTAGCTGCCATAAATGCCTCTCATAATACTCCATGGTATGCTGATTATGCTAATTACATTGTTGCTAAATTTATACCACCTAGTTTCACATACCAGCAAAAGAAAAAGGTTTTATATGAATTAAGACATTACTTTTGGGATGACCCACACCTTTATAAAGAAGGAGTAGATGGTGTTATTAGATGTTGTGTACCTGAGCATGAACATGAACAAATCCTACGCAAGTGCCACTCTGAGGCTTACGGAGGGCACCACGCTGGAGATAGAACTGCACATAAGGTATTGCAATCCGGTTTCTATTGGCCCGCTCTCTTTAAGGATGCTCGTAAGTTTGTCTTGTCTTGTGATTAATGTCAAAGAATAGGTAATATTAGTATACATCAGGAAATGCCTATGAACTATTCACTTGTTATCGAACCATTCGATGTTTGGGGCTTTGATTATATGAGACCTTTTCCCTCCTCTAATGGGTATACACATATTTTAGTTGTTGTTGATTACGTTACTAAGTTCGTAGAAGCTATTCCAACTAGTAGTGCTGATAATAACACTTCTATTAAGATGCTTAAAGAAGTTATTTTTCCGAGGTTTGGAGTCCCTATATATTTAATGACTGATGGTGGTTCACATTTTATTCATGGTGCTTTCCGTAAAATGCTTGCTAAATATGATGTCAACCATAGAATTGCATCTCCATATCATACTTAGTCTAGTGGTCAAGTAGAATTAAGAAATAGAGAGATTAAATTAATTTTGCAAAAGACTGTTAATAGATCTAGAAAGAATTGGTCTAAGAAACTTGATGATGCACTATGGGCTTATAGAACTGCTTATAAGAACCCTATGGGTATGTCTCCATATAAAATGATTTATGGAAAAGCATGTCACTTACTGATACATCTCCAACGTATCTATAATTTTTGATTGCTCCATGCTATATTATCTACTGTTTTGAATGTTTATGGGCTTTATTATACACTTTTATATCATTTTTTGGGACTAACCTATTAACCCAGAGCCCAGTGCCAGTTTCTGTTTTTACCCTGTTTTAGGGTTTCGAAGAAAAGGAAAATCAAACGGAGTCCAATTGACCTGAAACTTCACGGAACTCATTTTTGGAAGGAACGAAGCCCAGAAGACTTGGAGTGCACGTCAGGGGATCTGCAAGGAGGTCACGAGGTAGGGGGCGCGCCCACCCCCTGGGCGCGCCCTCCACCCTCGTGAGCCCCTCGTGGCCCCCCTGGCGTACTTCTTCTGCCTATATATCTCCATATACCCTAAAAACATCCAGGAGCACAATAGATCGGGAGTTCCGCTGCCAGAAGCCTCCGTAGCCACCGAAAGCCAATCTGGACCCGTTCCGGCACCCTGCCGGAGGGGGCAATCCCTCTCCAATGGCCATCTTCATCATCCTGGTGCTCTCCATGACGAGGAGGGAGTAGTTCTCCCTCGGGGCTGAGGGTATGTACCAGTAGCTATGTGTTTGATCTCTCTCTCTCTCTCTCTCGTGTTCTTGAGGTGGTACGATCTTGATGTATCGCGAGCTTTGCTATTATAGTTGGATCTTATGATGTTTTCTCCCCCCTCTACTCTCTTGTAATGGATTGAGTTTCCCCTTTGAGGTTATCTTATCGGATTGAGTCTTTAAAGATTTGAGAACACTTGATGTATGTCTTGCCGTGCGTATCTGTGGTGACAATGGGATACCACGTGATTCACTTGATGTATGTTTTGGTGATCAACTTGCAGGTTCCGCCCATGAACCTATGCATAGGGGTTGGCACACGTTTTTGTCATGATTCTCCGGTAGAAACTTTGGGGCACTCTTTGAGGTTCTATGTGTTGGTTGAATAGATGAATCTGAGATTGTGTGATGCATATCGTATAATCATACCCACGGATACTTGAGGTGACATTGGAGTATCTAGGTGACATTAGGGTTTTGGTTGATTTGTGTCTTAAGGTGTTATTCTAGTACGAACTCTAGGGCTGTTTGTGACACTTATAGGAATAGCCCAACGGATTGATTGGAAAGAATAACTTTGAAGTGGTTTCGTACCCTACCATAATCTCTTCGTTCGTTCTCCGCTATTAGTGACTTTGGAGTGACTCTTTGTTGCATGTTGAGGGATAGTTATGTGATCCAATTATGCTATTATTGTTGAGAGGACTTGCACTAGCAAAAGTATGAACCCTAGGCCTTGTTTCAACGCATTGCAATACCATTTACGCTCACTTTTATCATTAGTTACCTTGCTGTTTTTATAATTTCATATTACAAATACCCATATCTACTATCCATATACCCCTTGTATCACCATCTCTTCGCCGAACTAGTGCACCTATACAATTTACCATTGTATTGGGTGTGTTGGGGACACAAGAGACTCTTTGTTATTTGGTTGCAGGGTTGCTTGAGAAAGACCATCTTCATCCTATGCCTCCTACGGATTGATAAACCTTAGGTCATCCACTTGAGGGAAATTTGCTACTCCCTCTGTTCAATTTTATAAGGCCTTAAAGACATTTCAGATAATGTGCAAAATAGCCTATTTTCAGTTGTCTGAAATGACTTATAAAAGTGAACGGAGGGAGTAATGTCCTACAAACCTCTACACTTGGAGGCCCAACAACATCTACAAGAAGAAGGTTGTGTAGTAGAAATCAAGCTCTTTTCTGGCGCCGTTGCCGGGGAGGTGAGTGCTTGAAGGTATATCTTTAGATCTTGCAATCGAGTCTTTTAGTTTCTTGTTTTATCACTAGTTTAGTTTATAAAAAGAAAACTATAAAAAATGGAATTAAGTTTGCCTCATACGCTTCATCTTTTTAATATCTTTCGTGAGTATGATGGAAAGGAAAATTGTGCTCAAGTGCTAGAAGAAGAATGCATTATAATGTTTGGAACTAAATATTTGAAAGATGAGCATGATTGCAATGTTGTTAGTACGAATTCTTTGAATATCCATGACACTAATTATGATTGCACTAGTTATGATGAAAATGTCTCCTATAAACATGTCAATTTTTGTGGAGTGCATTGGGTTTGTAAGTGCACACCAAATAGAGAAGATAGATATTGCAAGAAGCATAAGTACTTAGAAACTAAATTGTTGCAAGAAGAGCTAGATGATTGTGCTGAAAATTTAAATTTTCTTGGCCATACTTGTGAGCTTTGTAATGAACGTGGTCATTTAATTATCCGATGCAAATTGTTTCATGATCTAATCGTGTCCAAAAATTGTGATGACTTGATTTCACTTGCACATTGTAATGAACTTAGTTTGCTTATGGCCTACGAAGAAATCAAACGTATAACTAAGGATATTCCAAAATTTTCCCTTGATAGAGTTCTTCATTTTGATCTAGAGGACATTTATATGTATTGTGCGGTGAATTGTATTGAAAATCCTTATATTGCCAACTACATAAAGAAAAGAAAACAAATAGAAGATGAAGGGAATACTAATGAAAGGGAAGAGACTTCCCAATATCCTCCTATTATTTCTTATGATGAATCAGGTAACGAGGAGGAGCCTCCTATTCAACCAATCTCATTAATAAGGAGCTCCAAAAAGAGGATTGAACCCACACATGATGTGGTGAAGAAGAAGAGAAGAAAAAGTAAGAGAGGTAAAAAGATATCTCTCCCAAATAATAATGCTCCTATTACTATTGTTCCTCATGAAAATATAATTGTGGAAGATAATGATATTTCTTATGATCTTAAAAATCTTTTTGGCACTTTCTTGGAAGAATATGATAATTGCTATACTATTGGTGCTATCCATACTATTAATGATGAGAGTGATTATGCTTATAATATGAGAAGGCCCAAGCTTGGGGATGCTATGTTTGATGAAGATGATGTTTTTGAGAATATATTTGCTGCAATTAATGTTTGTCCCAAACTTGGGGATGCTACGCTTAATGAAGATGATATTTTTAGTATCCCAAGTTTTGATATGCAAATTTATAATGATAATAACATGCCTCCTACTTATGATAATTATTGTGATGATACATATGCTATAAAAAGTAGTGAGTATTATATTTATAAAACTTGTCATGATTATGATTACCCATTTTATGAACATTACTCTTTTAATGTGGAAACAATTTATAGTATCCAAGTCTCTTATGATACTCCCACTATCCCGAATGAGAAGAATTTTGCTTATGTGGAGAGTAGTAAATTTTCTATGCTTGTAGATCATGAAAATAATATTTTAGGTGTTGGTTATATTGTTGAATTCATTCATGATGCTACTGAAAATTATTATGAGGGAGGAACATATGCTTGTAGGAATTGCAATAATATAAAGTTTCCTCTCTATGTGCTTAAAGTTTTGAAGTTATGCTTGTTTTACCCTCCTATGCTAGTTGATTATTGTTCCCACAAGTTGTTTGATCACAAATCCCTATGCATAGGAAGTGGGTTAGACTTAAATGTGCTAGTAATATTCTTCATGATGCTCTCTTTATGTTTCAATTCTTATCTTTTATATGAGCATCGTTGAAATCATCATGCCTAGCTAGGGGCATTAAACGATAGCGCTTGTTGGGAGGCAACCCAATTTTATTCTTGTTCTTTAATTTTTGTGCCTGTTTAGTAATAAATAATTCATCTAGCCTCTGTTTAGATGTGGTTTTATGCTTTTAATTAGTGTTTGTGCCAAGTAGAACCTTTGGGAAGACTTGGGGAAAGTCTTGTTGATCATGCTGTAAAAAACAGAAACTTTAGCGCTCACGAGAATTGCTGCCACTTTTATTTGGATAGTGCTATTTAGTTAATTCTTTTTGAAGATGATTCATAGATAAATTCCTCAGGTCCAGCAATTTATTTGAGAATTTTATGAGTTCCATAAGTATACGTTTGATCCAGATTACTATAGACTGTTCTGTTTTTGACAGATTCTGTTTTTTTTTACTTGGAAGACTGCAGGGCTTACACCCCACAGCATTTTATTGAAAGAAAAGAAAAACCAAGTACAAAGTTCCTCAAGAGAAGGAAAAAAGGAAAGGAAAGAAAAAGCTATACTATAAAGAGTAAGGAAGACTAAGAAAAAAGAAAAGCAAGAACACTACAATGTACAACTAGGGAGAAGGAAAGTATAGAAGGATTGCCCTCAAGGAGGTAGAAAATCAATCCATTTCAGCAGAGCCTCCTTGTACTTGGTCTTGATTCGGTGTGAAATAAGAGTAATGTCATGGATAAATCCATTTCTCCACTGCCTAAAAGTTGGGTTGACATGCCTAAAAGCCCTGTCATTCCTAACTTTCCAAATATTCCACCATGCAAGAAAAACCACCTCGGAGAAAAAGGGATTTTGAAAATCCTTCCTTGCATGAAATGCAATTGGCACCATATCATTGCTATCCATCCAGGGAACTTGTAGGTAATTCCAGATCCTCATGCTGAAGTTACATTGAAAGAAAAGATGGTTCCTATCCTCAAGCACTCCAGTTGGGCATATAACACAACTTGGTCCATCATCAATTCTCCAATTTCGGCGTTGGATCATATCTTTGGTGTTAACTCTGTCTATAATGACCAGCCATGCAAACATTTTAATTGTCATGGTACAACAGCTTTTCCAAATCCAGCTGAGAATAGGATTGGCGATAACAGGTTGATGGATAAAATCATGATATTTTTTTGTCGAGTACTCTGCCTTCTTCCCATGCCTCCAAGCCCAGCTATCATTACAAATAGTGTTGAAGGAAGTCTCAGATATCAAGGTTGATAGCTGATTGAACTCCCTACAAGCCAGTAGAGACAAAGGTAAGGAAAACATTTGCTGTAGGTTTCTTGCCTATACCACTTCCATGACAGAAAGGTTCTTCTGCAGGCAAAAAGAAAAAAGCCTTGGAAACCTATCTTGCAGAGGGATGCAAGACTGGCCAATCTCCCAATGATCAGACCAAAAAAGCACAGAATCCCCTTTTCCAATAGTGACAGAAGTAACTGCCCGAAACTTATCCATTAATTTGCAAATATCCCTCCACCAGAATGAGCCACAAAGAACAGTGTCATGGGGAATTCTTTGAAAGTAGTATGAGTCCCATACCAAATGAACCCATGGCACATCTTCCTTGTTATAAAATTTGTTGAGGTATTTCAGGAGCAATGCATCATTTTGTAGTCCCAAATTCATAATTCCAAGTCCCCCTTTCATCTTAGGTCTGCAGAAAAGTGGCCAAGCAGCCAAAGAGTGTCCCTTCTCCTGACCATATTTCCTCCAGAGGCACTGCCTTTGAATCCTCTCTAACTGCTTTAGAATGCCTTGTGGCAGGGATAGACTGCAAAGGAAGAATATAGGGAGTGAAGAAATCACTGAATTTACCAGCTGTGACCTACTGCCTTGTGGTAAGAACCATGAACTAGCAGTAAGCCTTCTTTCCATGCAGTCCACTAAAGGTAGCAAATCAACAATTTTGGGTCTAGTGGTTCCAACAGGAAGTCCCAGATAAGTGAAAGGCATAGAACCAAGCTGGCACCCAAACTGAGCAACAAGTGCAGAGGCAACAGAAGTTTCCACATTGATTGGGCACATTGAGGACTTATGAAAGTTGATTTGCAGTCCAGTTGCCAAGGAAAAGGAGTTGAGCACTGCCTTGAGAACCTCCAGCTGTGCTGAATCAGCATTTACAAACAATAAGGTATCATCTGCATATTGTACAACTGGGTAATCAGGATCATGTGTTGGCAATGGCAAGGTAAGTAGGCCCCTGCATAATAGATCATTGATCATGGTTTGCAGCAGATCTGCAGCAATCACAAAAAGCAAAGGAGAGATAGGATCTCCTTGCTTGACACCACATTTGCACTTGAAATGATTTCCTGGCACACCATTTAACAAGATAGAGGAGGTTGCAGAAGATAATAGCTGTTGAACCCATTTAATCCATTTGCTATCAAATCCTTTTGCAACAAGAATTTTCAAGATTGCCTCATGTTGTGTAGAGTCAAAAGCTTTTTCAAAGTCAAGTTTGAGCAATATGATTGGCTTCTTGGAATGATTGCATTGATGAATATACTCAAACGTCCAAGCAATACAGTCCTGAATTGTTCTTGATTTAATGAAACCATACTGATTTTTATGAACACATTTGGTGATTTCCTCTTGAAACCTGTTAGCTGCCAATTTGGTCAGAAACTTCAGCCCACACTTGTCAAAGAGATTGGCCTAAAATCACCCACAACCTCAGGTGTTTGCTTTTTTGGGATTAAAGTAATGAAAGCTTCATTGAGGTTTTCCAAAAGAGCAGTTACATCATGAAACTCATTAACCAAATGAATAAAATCACTGGAAATGATTGACCAGCATTTTTTCATGAACAGACCATTAAAACCATCTGGCCCAGGTGCTTTATCAATAGGCATTTCTTTTATGACCTTTTCAATCTCTTGCAGCTGAAAAGGTTGTGTGAGCACCTCAAGACCTTTAACTCTTGGGATGAGTGTAAGAATTTCATTGCCCAATAAAATTGGTCTAACAGTTCCCATTCTGCCCTTGAAAGCAACCAAAAACTCCTTAGCTATTTCCCCATGATCTGAAGAAACTGTTCCATCAGACAGCTGAAGACTAGCAATAGAGTTCTTCCTATACCTCTCTGTTGCCATGGCCTGGAAGAATTTTGAATTCTCCTCTCCTACCTTGATATATCTGATAGTACACCTTTTCTTCCAGTATAAAAACTGCAAATGAAGCAGGTGTTCATGATGCATCTTACATATCTTCCTGAAGTTATGTTCAGGTATGGATAAGGGCCTCCAGTCCTCCAAATCATCCAGCCACAAAATTACCCAATTGCACTTTTCAATCAAAGATTTAATGTGTGAGAGCCCATTGTGCCATTTCTTGAGTGCAAACCTTAAAGATTTTAATTTGTCCATGACCACTGCAGATATATGAGTCTTATGTGAAGGCTTGTTCCAAATTTCCTTCACACAGTCCAAAAACCCAGGTTGATGCACCCAATAGTTTTCAAATCTGAAGATATGCGCTTTAGGAATTGTGGTGCAGATAGAGATTACACAAGGAACATGATCGGACACAGTTCTAGCAAGAGGTGCAACTTGTGTCATAGGATATTGAGTTATCCAACTTGCAGAAGTAAAAAACCAGTCCAACTGCTCAAGGAGTGGGCATCCTGCATGTTTGACCATGTAAACCTTCTACCTTTCAAAGGAAGCTCCAGCAGTCCTAAATGACCAATGATCTCATTGAAGATAAAAATATCGTTAACATCCCCTCCTGGAAGGTTACGATTGTCCATGGACCTGATAAAATTGAAGTCTCCCAGCAACAACCATTTTTGTTCTGGTTCCACTTGAAGGTTATACAACCAGTTAACAAATTCATCCCTCAAAACACCATGACAAGGCCCATATACATTGACTAAAAACCACTGTTCATTATTATGCACAGAATTGAAGCTGACGATCATACCAAAAGATTTTACTTCAACTAATGTACCCTTAAAACATCTGAATGCCAAACTATCAAAATACCACCCGAGGCTCCTCTCGAGGGTGATTCAATAAACTGATCAAAACCCCTCGGGCAAATGCTCTTAATTATCGAACGCGGGCAAGCAGACAACTTAGTTTCTTGCAAACAAGCAATCGCACACTGACTTCCAGTAATTTTCTCTCTAACAGAGCGTTGCCGTGCTTCAGAATTTAGACCACAAACATTCCAACAGAACACTTTCCAATTACGCACCGACCTTGGATTCATGATATACCCAAAAACGAAGTAGCAATAACTGCATGATATACAATGCCATACATCCCACATCATAAGAAACAAAATGCATCCAGTTCAGATCGCGCAGCATAAAGTTCAGAATGACATAAATGACAGCAAATTTAACAGGCTCGCTACACCTAGCTAAAGTTTTAAGATGCAACATTTAAACATCATTGGAGGAGGAGTCATCCTTGGGATTAGCCGTAAGCTTCTCCTTGGATAGCAAGTTGGGGTCAATCTCCAGCTCTGCTCCGATTGCTTGTAACACGTTGAGAGGCGTAGGTGGAGGAACATCTTCAGACTTGCCAGCATCATCTGCGTCATTAGGAGTGGGTGGGCCTTCATTTCTATGGGCTTGGACCGAGGACGCCTTTTAGTGGGCTGGAGGGAAAGCTGCTCAAAAGACATTGATTTGAATCCATCCATGTTTGCCGTGCTTCTTGTACATCGCCTTACAGAGGTATCCACTAAAGGGGCTACAGTTTTCCTTCTTCTTGTCTGCTTCGCCTCATTGGCCTGCTCAGAAGAAAAAACCACACACGAAGCAGAATTCTCCTCCAGTCTGCCAGCCATAACATCTTCAGAGTGCATCTCTCCAGTCCCATCAGAGTCAGACACCGCATTATCATTATTACTAAAAACCTCATCAGAAGAACTTCCAAAAAGCGCTCTGGCAACTGGTCGTTTGACCATCAAAGGCTTCCTAAGGGCAAGATTACTGGGCAAGCTGGGCACCAAAGAAGACATCCTCTGTGAATCATCAAAAGCAATTGTCCATGTGCGCTTGGAGTACGTCACAGTCCCAATTGGCTTGAAGAAAATAGGACGAGGCACCTCCTTAATAGCAAAATCAGGTAACAGATTTTCAAAAGATCTCTTCCAGATCATCTCTGGAGGGAGAGGTGGCTCAGACACAATCCTTGCCATGCCAATGAAGATCTGGTGCTGCTGAACCACAGGAGGTTGATAGGGAACAATTGCCAGAGGGTTTTCCTCCACGACCAGCTGCACAATGCCCTGCATCTGCTGAAGCGGCTGCAATTGATTTTGTTCCTCAAGCTGATTGTCTAGTTGTTGCTCCATAGACCCAGATCCCTCCGGCTGATCAATAACAATGGAAACCTGATCCTGCTCAGGCATAGCAGGCGGCGGAGGCTGCTGATGGTCATCTTCATTGTCCCCCAGACTGCATTCCCCCATCCAGCATCTTGTACATTATTTTCTTGGGGCAAAGGAGGTGCTAGAGGCGCATCATTCCACCCCAGCATCGGATATGGCGGAAGAACAAACATCAAATTATCTTGCATCAGATTTCCTGTGGTGAGGAAGGTGGTTCTAGAGGAGAATGATGTAGATCGCTGGTGGTGAGGTCAGAGCGGCGGCGACAGGTGGTGGGAGAGCCATTTCTAGGTGAACACCTTGAGTACGGTACAGATTCTGTTTTTCATGTGTTGTTTACTTATTTTGATGAATCTATGGCTAGTAAAAGAGTTTATAAACCATAGAGAAGTTGGAATACAGTAGATTTAACACCAATATAAATAAAGAATGAGTTCATTATAGTACCTTGAAGTGGCGATTTATTTTCTTATACTAACGGAGCTTACGAGTTTTCTGTTAAGTTTTGTGTTGTGAAGTTTTCAAGTTTTGGGTAAAGATTCGATGGACTATGGAATAAGAAGTGGCAAGAGCCTAAGCTTGGGGATGCCCAAGGCACCCCAAGGTAATATTCAAGGACAACCAAAAGCCTAAGCTTGGGGATGCCCCGGAAGGCATCCCCTCTTTCATCTTCATTCATCAGTAACTTTACTTGGAGCTATATTTTTATTCGCCACATGATATGTGTTTTGCTTGGAGCGTCATTTTATTTCATTATGTTTTGCTTGCTGTTTGAATAAAATACCAAGATCTGAAAATCTTAAATGTTAGAGAGTCTTCACATAGTTGCATAATTATTCGACTACTCATTGATCTTCACTTATATCTTTCAGAGTAGTTTGTTGTTTGCTCTAGTACTTCACTTATATCTTTTAGAGCATGGTGGTAGTTTTATTTTGAAGAAATAGATGAACTCTCATGCTTCACTTATATTATTTTGAGAGTCTTAATAGCATGGTAATTTTCTTAAAATCCTAATATGCTAGGTATACAAGATTAGTAAAAACTTCCATACAAGTGCATTGAATACTAAGAGAAGTTTGATGCTTGATGATTGTTTTGAGATATGGGAGTAATAATATCAGAGTCATGCTAGTTGAGTAGTTGTGAATTTGAGAAATACTTGTGATAAAGTTTGTGATTCCCGTATCATGCACATATGGTGAACCGTTATGTTATGAAGTCGGAGCATGATTTATTTATTGATTGCCTTCCTTATGAGTGGCGGTCGGGGATGAGCGATGGTCTTTTCCTACCAATCTATCCCCCTAGGAGCATGCGCATAGTACTTTGTTTTGATAACTAATAGATTTTTGCAATAAGTATGTGAGTTCTTTATGATTAATGTTGAGTCCATAGATTATACGCACTCTCACCCTTACACCTTTGCTAGCCGCTCTAATACCGCGCACCTTTCGCCGGTATCATACACCCACCATATACCTTCCTCAAAACAGCCACCATACCTACCTATTATGGCATTTCCATAGCCATTCCGAGATATATTGCCATGCAACTTTCCACCGTTCCGTTTATTATGACACGCTTCATCATTGTCATATTGCTTTGCATGATCATGTAGTTGACATTGTATTTGTGGCAAAGCCACCGTTCATAATTCTTTCATACATGTCACTCATGCATCATTGCACATCCCGGTACACCGCCGGAGGCATTCACATAGAGTCATATTTTGTTCTAAGAATCGAGTTGTAATTCTTGAGTTGTAAGTAAATAAAAGTGTGATGATCATCATTATTAGAGCATTGTCCCAGTGAGGAAAGGATGATGGAGACTATGATTCCCCCACAAGTCGGGATGAGATTCCGGACGAAAAATAAATAAAAGAGGCCAAAGAAGCCCAAATAAAAAAAGAAAAAAAAAGGCCATAAAAAAAAGGCCCAAATAAAAAAATAAAAATAATAAAAAATGAGAGAAAAAGAGAGAAGGGGCAATGCTACTATCCTTTTACCACACTTGTGCTTCAAAGTAGCACCATGATCTTCATGATAGAGAGTCTCCTATGTTGTCAGTTGTCACTTTCATATACTAGTGGGAATTTTACATTATAGTACTTGGCTTGTATATTCCAATGATGGGCTTCCTCAAAATGCCCTAGGTCTTCGTGAGCAAGCAAGTTGGATGCACACCCACTTAGTTTCTTTTTGAGCTTTCATACACTTATAGCTCTAGTGCATCCGTTGCATGGAAATCCCTACTCACTCACATTGATATCTATTGATGGCAATCTCCATAGCTCATTGATACGCCTAGTTAATGTGAGACTATCTTCTCCTTTTTGTCTTCTCCACAACCACCATTCTATTCCACCTATAGTGCTATATCCATGGCTCACGCTCATGTATTGCGTGAAGATTGAAAAAGTTTGAGACCATCAAAAGTATGAAACAATTGCTTGGCTTGTCATCGGGGTTGTGCATGATTTAAATATGTTGTGTGGTGAAGATGGAGCATAGCCAGACTATATGATTTTGTAGGGATAACTTTCTTTGGCCATGTTATTTTGAAGAGACATAATTGCTTAGTTAGTATGCTTGAAGTATTATTATTTTTATGTCAATATGAACTTTTGTCTTGAATCTTATGGATCTGAATATTCATGCCACAATTAAGAAGAATTAAACTGAAACTATGCCAAGTAGCACTCCGCATCAAAAATTCTGTTTTTATCATTTACCTACTCGAGGATGAGCAGGACTTAAGCTTGGGGATGCTGATACGTCTCCAACGTATCTATAATTTTTGATTGCTCCATGCTATATTATCTACTGTTTTGAATGTTTATGGGCTTTATTATACACTTTTATATCATTTTTTGGGACTAACCTATTAACCTAGAGCCCAGTTCCAGTTTCTGTTTTTACCCTGTTCTAGGGTTTCGGAGAAAAGGAAAATCAAACGGAGTCCAATTGACCTGAAACTTCACAGAACTCATTTTTGGAAGGAAAGAAGCCTAGAAGACTTGGAGTGCATGTCGGGGGATCTGCGAGGAGGTCACGAGGTAGGGGGCGCGCCCACCCCCCTGGGCGTGCCCTCCACCCTCGTGAGCCCCTCGTGGCCCCCCTGACGTACTTCTTCCGCCTATATATCTCCATATACCCTAAAACATCCGAGAGCACAATAGATCGGGAGTTCCGCCGCCAGAAGCCTCCGTAGCCACCGAAAGCCAATCTAGACCCGTTCCGGCACCCTGCCGGAGGAGGCAATCCCTCTCTGGTGGCCATCTTCATCATCCCGGTGCTCTCCATGACGAGGAGGGAGTAATTCTCCCTCGGGGCTGAGGGTATGTACCAGTAGCTATGTGTTTGATCTCTCTCTATCTCTCGTGTTCTTGAGGTGGTACGATCTTGATGTATCGCGAGCTTTGCTATTATAGTTGGATTTTATGATGTTTTCTCCCCCCTCTACTCTCTTGTAATGGATTGAGTTTCCCCTTTGAGGTTATCTTATCGGATTGAGTCTTTAAAGATTTGAGAACACTT
This sequence comes from Triticum dicoccoides, assembly GCF_002162155.2. NCBI lineage: Eukaryota > Viridiplantae > Streptophyta > Magnoliopsida > Poales > Poaceae > Triticum > Triticum dicoccoides. The sequence goes on along the minus strand of NC_041382.1, from coordinate 460,524,780 downwards.
GATGTATGTCTTATCGTGCGTATCTGTGGTGACAATGGGATACCACGTGATTTACTTGATGTATGTTTTGGTGATCAACTTGCGGGTTCCGCCCATGAAACTATGCATAGGGGTTGGCACACATTTTCGTCGTGATTCTCCGGTAGAAACTTTGGGGCACTCTTTGAGGTTCTATGTGTTGGTTGAATAGATGAATCTGAGATTGTGTGATGCATATCATATAATCATACCCACGGATACTTGAGGTGACATTGGAGTATCTAGGTGACATTAGGGTTTTGGTTGATTTGTGTCTTAAGGTGTTATTCTAGTACGAACTCTAGGGCTGTTTGTGACACTTATAGGAATAGCCCAACAGATTGATTGCAAAGAATAACTTTGAGGTGGTTTCATACCCTACCATAATCTCTCCGTTCATTCTCCGCTATTAGTGACTTTGGAGTGACTCTTTGTTGCATGTTGAGGGATAGTTATGTCATCCAATTATGCTATTATTGTTGAGAGGACTTGCACTAGCGAAAGTATGAACCCTAGGCCTTGTTTCAACGCATTGCAATACCGTTTACGCTCACTTTTATCATTAGTTACCTTGTTGTTTTTATAATTTCATATTACAAATACCCATATCTACTATCCATATACCCCTTGTATCACCATCTCTTCGCCGAACTAGTGCACCTATACAATTTACCATTGTATTGGGTGTGTTGGGGATACAAGAGACTCTTTGTTATTTGGTTGCAGGGTTGCTTGAGAGAGACCATCTTCATCCTATGCCTCCTACGGATTGATAAACCTTAGGTCATCCACTTGAGGAAAATTTGCTACTGTCCTACAAACCTCTGCACTTGGAGGCCCAACAACGTCTACAAGAAGAAGGTTGTGTAGTAGACATCACTTACCTGTTGAATTAGAATATAAGGCATACTGGGCTATTAAAGAGATCAAATATGATTTCAAACTTGCCGATGAGAAGAGGTTATTTGACATTAGCTCACTTGATGAATGGAGAACCCAAGCCTATGAGAATGCCAAGTTGTTTAAATAAAAAGTTAAAAGATGGCATGACAAAAGGATACAAAAGCGTGAGTTTAATATAGGTGATCATGTCTTGCTATACAGTTCTCATTTAAGATTTTTTGCAGGAAAACTTCTCTCTAAATGGGAAGGTCCTTACATTATCGAGGAGTTCTATTGTTCCGGTGCCATAAAAATCAACAACGCCGAAGGCACAAATCCGAAGGTGGTAAACGGTCAAAGAATCAAACATTATATCTCACGTACTCCCATAAATGTTGAGACCAATATAATTAATACCGTAACACCGGAGGAGTACATAAGGGACACTTTCCATAATGTTTTAGACTCCCGAAAGGAATATGTATGTGGTACGGTAAGTAAACCGACTCCAAAACTGTTCTAACAACCATTTCTCTCCATTTTGGAATATTTAAAAAATTAGGAAAATTAAAAGTAGTCCGAAGGAGACATGGTGCCACCACAAGGGTGAAGGGCGCGCCCTACCCCCTGGACTCTGTTTTCTTGCACGATACTTCTTTTGGTCGGTAAAAATTCATTATATAATCTCTCGGAGCTTTTGACCACCGTACCACGGCAATATCCCCTGTTTTTGTTTTGAGTTGTTTCTGCAGCAGATTTAGAGTAAGATGTCTTCGCAAGAGTCGGTCGGGGAGGGTTGGGTATCTCACCTGACACTGGGCCCAAGAGCATACAGCGAAGCTGACCACTACGGGCAATCAACAGAGGAAGAGATGGAGGCTGATTTGAAAAGGGTGGATGTCATGGAGGAGGATCAAGAAGTTACCTCTCGTCTTCAAACTAGATTCATGCTGGAGGAACTTTGGAGCTCAGCAATACCAAATTCGGTCATTCCTCCCAATGCTAGATTTCTCTCTTATGAAAATATGAAAAAGAGTGTTGCTTTTTCTCCCGCAGCTATTAAACATCCATGGGTAAATGGAGCTTTAGCCATCATGGGTAAACTTCGCAAGGAAGTAATGGATCTTAAGCAGCAAATTAATAAGCTCGAGGAAGAGAATCGCATCCTAAGGAGCATCATCGCCAAGAATATCACATCATCACCTCCGAAGAAAGAGACATAAATACATGGGTATGGGCACTCCCCTTGGCAACTGGCAACTCCCCTTGACATAAATACATCATCACATCTTTATCTTTATCGTTTTTCTTAGTTCGATCCTTTTGGTTATATCTTGATCTAGTATAATAAAGTTTTAGTATGATCTAGCTTTGAGTTTCATTTCGATATCTATCTACGTAATCGAGTCCGTGAGTTATACATAATAAAGAGTAGTTTTGAGTTGAGGGCTTTGCTTTCTTGCTATGATCTTGAGGGAATTAAATAAAAGGAAGGATAAATAGAAATAAAAACATCATATGTTGATCTTATGGAGAGTAATGACTTCACATATAAAGAGTATGATGAATGAAATTTGTTGAGAGTTGACTAACATAGTTTTGATCATTGTTGCAATTAATAGGAAGTAATAAAGAAAGAGAGGCTTCACATATAAATATACTATCTTGGACGTCTTTTGTAATTGTGAGCACTCATTAAAATATGACAAGCTAAAAAGTTGATGTTGGACAAAGAAGACAACATAATAGGTTATGTTTTCTTATATCCGAATAGAAGTTATATTGTCATGGATCCTCCAACACGTTGAGCTTGCCTTTCCCTCTCATGCTAGCCAAATTCTTTGCACTAAGTAGAGATACTACTTGTGCTTCCAAACACCCCTTAAACCAGTTTTGCCATGAGAGTCCACCATACCTGCCTATGGATTGAGTAAGATCCTTCAAGTTGTCATCGGTGTAAGCAATAAAAATTGCTCTCTAAATATGTATGGTCTATTAGTGTGAAGAAAATAAGCTTTATATGAACTTGTGATATGGAAGAAATAAAAGCGACTGGTTGCATAATAAAGGTCTTTATCACAAGCGGCAATATAAAGTGACGTTATTTTTCATTAAGATTTTGTGCATCCAACCATAAAAGCGCATGACAACATCTTCTTCCCTCTGCGAAGGGCCTAACTTTTTATTTTATCTCTTACCCTTATACAAGAGTCATGGTGATCATCACCTTTCCTTTTATACTTTTTCCTTTGGCAAGCACTATGTGTTGGAGAGATCTGGATATATATATATATATATATATATATATATATATATCCACTCGGATGTAGGTTACCATAAAGTATTACTGTTGGCATTACCCTTGAGGTAAAAGGTTGGGAGGCGAAACTATAAGCCCCTATCTTTCTCTCTGTCCGATTGAAACTTTGTACCCATAAGTATCGCGTGAGTGTTAGCAATTGCGAAAGATTAAATGATAGTTGAATATGTGGACTTGCTGAAAAGCTCTTATATTGACTCTTTCCGATGTTATGATAAATTGCAATTGCTTCAATGACGGAGATCATAGTTTGTTAGTTTTCAATCAAGTTTCTGATTCATACTTTATCTTGTGAATGAATTGTACTTTAGCATAAAAAATTATATGACATTATATGTTGTTGTTCTCAAGATAATCATGATGCCCTTATGTCTGTATTTTATTTTATCGACACCTCTATCTCTAAACATGTGGACATATTTTTCAATATCGGCTTACGCTTCAGGACAAGCGAGGTCTAAGCTTGGGGGAGTTGATACGTCCATTTTGTATCATGCTTTTATATTGATATGTATTGCATTATGGGCTATTATTACACATTATATCACAATACTTATGCCTTTTCTCTCTTATTTTATAAGGTTTACATGAAGAGGGAGAATGCCGGCAGCTGGAATTCTGGACTGGAAAAGGAGCAAATGTTAGAGACCTATTCTGCACAACTCCAAAAGTCCTGAAACTTCACGGGGAATGTTTTTGGAACATATAGAAAATATTGGGTGAAGAAAATACCAGAGGGGGCCACCAGCTAGCCACAATGGTGGAGGGCGCGCCCCCCGTCCTTGTGGGCCACCTGGCAGGCCTCCGACGCCCATCTTCTGCTATATGGTGTGTTTTGACCTGGAAAAAAATCAGAAGGAAGCTTTCGGGATGAAGCGTCGCCGTCTCGAGGCAGAACCTGGGCAGAACCAATATAGGGCTCCGGCGGAGCTGTTCTGCCGGGGAAACTTCCCTCCGGGAGGGGGAAATCAATGCCATTGTCATCACCAACGATCCTCTCATCGAGAGGGGGTCAATCTCCATCAACATCTTCATCAACACCATCTCCTCTCCAAACCCTAGTTCATCTCTTGTATTTGATCTCTATCTCAAAAACTCAGAGTGGTACCTGTGGGTTGCTAGTACTGTTGATTACTCCTTGTAGTTGATGCTAGTTGGTTTATTCGGTGGAAGATTATATTTTCAGAACCTTAATGATAATTAATACTCCTCTGATCTTGATCATAAATATGCTTTGTGAGTGGTTACGTTTGTTCCTGAGGACATGGGAGAAGTCTTGTTATAAGTAGTCATGTGAATTTGGTATTTGTTGTGGAATTGTCACGGCAGATGTCCTAGAGCAAGGACTTAGTCATAGGGCCATCGCACTAGGAAGCTTTAAAGGGGTTAATCGGGACAAAGGACACGGGAGAGCTTTTATACTAGTTCGGCCCCTTACGATGAAGGTAAAAGCCTATGTCTAGTTGGGATTGGTATTGCTGTGGTTTCGATCTCCAAGAAGCTCAACTCGCCGGCTTGGTTACCGATTTGTTGTTTTCTTGCCCTAAGCCGCCACCGGATTGTCCCCTTATATACATGGGTTGACGCCTGGTGGCCTACAGAGTCCCGACCGGCTCATAATCATGTCCGGCTCGGTGACTTCCTTTACATGCCTTTCTTTACAAGTCTTTCCTTACATATGGTGGTTCATAATTTCAGGCTTTAAACCGCCTTCAGGCCTTTGGGCCTTCCATAAGACTTAATAAACTACAATCTTGAATGATTACTAGGCTTCTTGCGTAACCCGCCGTTGGGGCTGACCCGGCCCCTCCTGGGCGGGTCTCAACTGATAGTAATATCCTCAACAATATTCCTTCGATATTTTGATGAGATGTATGTAGTCTCTCCTCTAGTGGTGTTATGTGAACATCGACTACATGACACTTCACCATTATTTGGGCCTAGGGGAAGGCATTAGGAAGTAATAAGTAGATGATGGGTTTCTAGAGTGATAGAAGCTTAAACCCTACTTTATGCATTGCTTCGTAAGGGGCTGATTTGGATCCATATGTTTCATGTTATGGTTATGTTTACCTTAATTCTTCTTACGTAGTTGCAGATGCTTGCGAGAGAGGTTAATCATAAGTGGGAGGCTTGTCCAAGGAAGGGCAGCACCCAAGCACCGGTCCACCCACATATCAAATTATCAAAGTAACGAATGTGAATCATATGAGCATGATGAAATTAACTTGACAACAATTCCCATGTGTCCTCGGGAGCGCTTCCCTTTATATAAGAATTCGTCTAGGCTTGTCCTTTGCTACAAAAAGGATTGGGCCACCTTGCTACACCTTGTTTACTTTTATTACTTGTTACCCGTTACAATTTATCTTACCACAAAACTATTTGTTACCGATAATTCCAGTGCTTGCAGAGAATACCTTGCTGAAAACTGCTTGTCATTTCCTTCTGCTCCTTATTGGGTTCGGCACTCTTACTTATCGAAAGGACTACAATAGATCCCCTATACTTGTGGGTCATCACCGCTCGGAGCTCCATTGGAGCCGCGCGGGATACCATCTAAGAATTTGTGGTGGTGGGTGTGCTTCTTGCAATGGTGGGGCGCGATTGAAAGGTTGAAGAGACACAAGGGTTAAATGGCCACTGTAATAAATGGGGGTCGGCTGGCCTATAATCGTCATGTCTTGTCATGACGTTCATAGTGGAGGATTCCAGTGCATGCTTGACAACACCGCACCGCACGCGTTTCGTTTGACCACGCGTGGGCTTGAAGTGGCGCCAAATGTATCATCGGTGAGCCTGTTCCCGCGTTACCGCGCAAGCTTCCCGCCCGGCTAGTTTGGCCACACGTCGGCTAGAAGAGGGAAAATCATGGGTGTTTATTGGCAAAAAGCTTTGTAAAAATGAAGTGTGTGGAATGACTTCAGTCATAAGATTACCTGTGGGTGATGAGGTCAAAGTTACACAGAAGGGTGATGCTGGACACTCAAGTGCGATAATTAATTCTGCGCTCTACAGGGCACACGGTTGAAGAAACCAACTATGTGCAATAATGTCAAAGATCGCATTCGAGTTAGCTATACAGATCGTGTGCTATGAGATCGACAAGGTAAACAGAATCGAGAATGGTTAATAAAATCTAAGACCATTGCATATTAAGGTCAAAATAGTGCTACCATTATACGAGTCTCATACGATGCCATTTCAACGATTGTACCACAGAAGCTTGAAATATTACATGATTCAAATTCCAGAGTTATATGGCTCAAATTCGAAGATTACAAGGTTCAAACTAATATTAGAAATGAAATTCAGCTCTTCAGCTGCAAACGCTCGCGCTGATCCGTTGAACATGGATATCAGAGAGGTTCAAACTAATATTGCCACTTCTAAGTCTGGTTTCGAAACCAACATGCAGTTTTGAACACTACTACAGGCCTATTTGGTTTGCAGGATTTGTAAAATGCAGTAACATGCCATTTTCAATCTGACATGGTTAATATGGGCATTTGATTACAATCTAGAAAAATGTAGCCTTATTCACAAGAGGTTGGAGTGGATTAAAAGTTCCCTAAGAAAACTAGTACAGATGAATCCAAAGGAGAAATGCTTATGGATTGTAACCATATGGATCAAGCAACCAATATGGGGGGCATGTATGTACTGAAATCCTCCAAAAGAATTCTTCAGAAATTGTAGTACATTGTCATTGTAAACATGGAAAAAGGTGTCACAAATTGAACTCCCTTATGGTTAACATTTAACAGGAATGGAACATCACCTCGATATATAACTTCTTCAGGCATGGAAAGCATCTCAGGAAACAGACAACTTGCTCCGGGTTGGGGCCGATAGATTCTAGTGCCAAGACCTTCACTGTGCGTAGTTTCGGGGTCAAGCTTGTCGGAATCATTTTTCTGGATGACAGATGAACATACATCTTCAAAATTAGAAATAATGTTAATTTGTAGAAGGAAAGGTAGAAGGCGGCTGTTGTACCTGAACGGGTGTGGATCAAATAACAAGTTCAGAGTATTTGTCAGACGAGTAGCCCACCACTGTCAATTTCGGCGCAGAAATGACATTGATTCTTGTTGGACCTTCTTGATCAACTACAAGTAATCTCTCAAGTGCAGGTATGTCCTCAATGACCATACCGTGGTACACATCTTGTGATATCTTCCTGCCGCACCAGCAACACACATAAATAGTCCAGAGAGTCATGGAGGTGATGTGGAACTTACTCAACCCATTGATCGCCTAAAGGCGAAGGTACTCGAGTGCAGTACAACCACGGAGCAGGCACTCCATGTCACCGTTTGGGAGGCAGACAGCGACGAGCTTGAGGTGCTTCAGTCATGGTAGAATAAGAGTGGGCACATCATTAAAGGGGGTGGCAGTTCCTGAACTTGGCAACGCGAATCATGAGCGCGAGGCGGAGCATGGACGTTGGTAGCGAGCACATATGCCCATCATCAAAAGTGAGCTCCTTGAGCTGATCTAGGGTGAGGGATCGGATCTAGTTGTCAAGCTTGGCTTGGTCCTTGCCGTTGGAATGGAACTTGCCCATCTAAGGCCTCTAGTTGGGCCAAGGTGACTACTGAGGATCTTGGAGAACGCATCCAAGCTTTTAGCCATGGCAGAGCTCGTGGTTGTCGATGAGGTCGAGATGGGTGGAGTTCCATAGGGGACGCCACCGCCGGGAAAGGACAGTTGTCCGCACCCCATATTTGATCGAGGGAGGGAGATGATGATTGTCAACATATCACCGGGGAGGCTGCTGATGAAGTCTAGGCCAGCTGGAGTCACTTGCGGTTCTTGATCGCCCCGCCTCCGCTTGTTGGCAGCCCCGTTCTCCACCTCCGGAGTCTCCTTGTCAGCGGCGCTTTCTGATAGAAGTGGGAGTACAAGGAATATTTAGTTAACACAGGGCAATAGAAAAGTGTATTGGTAACTAAAAGTTATTAGGTAGGAATATAGTAAGAAAATGGAATAACAATTGGTTGCTTAAATACTACACAGTTCATTTGATATTGATGTGTAAGTCAACATGCAGATACTTGAAAAGAAAACTTACTTCGAACAAAGTCTGGATGGATGATATCGTTGGGGAAGTTAGCATATATCTCATGACCAGGCTCTTTTATGTGCAGTGCAATTATAGTGCCAGCTTTCAGTACATAAAACTTAGAAATTTCTTTCCAAAGGCCAATGCCAAAATAGGATTCACCACGTTCATCAAGTCTTACAGTAGAAACGATTGTAAATCCATGGTTTGTATTCGGTATGACATCCCTGTAGTCTTGATTTATGTAAAGGGAAAGATTGTGCACTACAGATTCTGTTGCATAACAAGGGACGCGCTGCAGAAAATGGTAGGATTATAAAGAAAATATGGTAACATGCAAATATGGGCCCAAATTGAAAGAACTGTACAACAATTGAAATCGAAGGACAAAAATCTATAATTAAACAGATAGGATAAACATGATATCATGGGAATATGAGAGTAATCGAAAGAACAATGCATCATTAATTTGCCTAATATAGAAAGAAGAGGGGAAAATCCCCTTTGACGTATATGGTGCATGTGTCACCTTTTATCCAAATGTAGCAATATTTAGTATATGTTCAGGAAAGTAGGCCATGCCAACCGATTTAGGGTGAGATTGAGCATACCACGCGCATCCTCAAGTCATCTGGTACGGTGAGATGGAATGTCTGGCGGAGGCCGCAAAGTCCCTATGTGTCCGCGCACTATACACTCAATGAATGAAAGAAAACCCTCAAATCAGCTCAAATAAAAATGAATTCATGGCGATTTCGGCCTGGTGATTAAAGGAGGCAGATGAACTAGGATAAGAGATGAGATAATATCTCATTAAATTAGTTACCTTGTTGTCCATGAGAAAGAACCCTTAGTACGGCGGATTCCCCAACCGAGCGGAGCTGGGTCGACCACGAGCAGCATCGAGAAAGTTGATGGTGATAGGCGGCGGCAAGCGGAAGTGGCGAATTGCGGTGGAGTTTGTCGGGACCCTAGCGGCGGCGGCAGGCGTCGAGCTAAGTGGTTGACGCTATGATAGGCGGTGCCATGCATAGACGCGGAGGAGCTTGTGCAGGTGTGAATGGGGACAGGAGGGGTGACGGGCAGGGTGAGGGTTTTTGTGACGTGTGGATGGTGAGGGTTTTCTTTTTTCTTTTTTGAATTGGGTGGTGAGGGTTTTCTGTCCCACAAAGAATTTCGGAGGCAATGGTTTGCTAGAGTCAATCGTGTGTGATTGACGCAACAAGCAAAATGAAAGTCATTGCACATGGTTCCAATTTTTGGAACCGTGTGTGATTGACATACTAGCTCCATCCTAGTTTATTGGTCCCCTTTGTAATTTGTACCAAATTTTGACCAAATATTTAACTAAGAAATATTTATGCATGTCACCACAAATTATATCATTGAACACTATGCTCAAATACGCATCCAACGATATATTTATTGCTGACCTACACTAACATTTTGTCAGTTAAATCTTTGGTAAAAATTTAACACAAATTACAAAGGGGACCAATAAACAAGTACGGAGGTAGATTCCATCAACTGAACTGGTTGCATCCATATCCCACAGTTAGACACCCCACGCTACTACTATTAATTTCAAAAACAAAAACAAAATTATCGACCCCGTGCATGCTATCAATAGCGGTAATGGTTCGATCTAGCGACGACAGGGGTCGCTGAAGGCACAGACGGTCAGCAGCTGACTAGATCCGGCGGTGGCTGCTGGAGAGGGCCCAGATCCAGGGCAGAGGAAGGAAACGGTGTGCGGCCAAGGCAGTGACCTCATGGTCGTCCGTGGCTACGACTTGCACGAGCATGAACATGGGAGGGTGAGTCAAACCAGAGGGAGATAGAGAAAAAAAAGAGAAAAAATGGGGAGAGGAAGGAGATGGAGCAGCGGGGCTGGTCGCGGGTGGTGAGGTGCTCCGGCATGGTGGCATGAAGACACTGGGAAGACCGGCGAGCTCCTGGACGCCGACGGTGCGAGGTGGAGGCCTCTTTCGGCGCCATGGAGGAGGAGGCGCGCATGGGCAGGAGCCCCATGGGAAAGCCTATGAAGAAAGGGGGGAGAGTGACAGAAAGAGGAGGGATTCGAGGGAGGACATGGGGATTTCAAGGCTGTTAAAAAACCTTGTACTTAGTCGCAGCGCAGGGTTTATACCCCTCGCTACTACTATGGTCTGTCCCAAGGGCACGGTGGAGACCACTTAATAGTAGCATGGGTTTATAGTCCGCGCTAGTGCTATTAACTTAGTAGCAGCGCGGGGTTTATTCCCCTCTCTACTACTATGCACCAAAAACCTTAGGTTTCATGGGGTAAATCCATTAAAAGAGGACGTCCTATCCCGAGGGGCATGGTGGAGTGTTTGGGAACGCAGTATTTCAAAAAAAATTCCTACGATCATGCAAGATCTATCTAGGAGATGCATAGCAACGAGAGGGGAGAGTTTGTCCACGTACCCTCGTAGACCGAAAGCAGAAGCGTTTAATAATGTGGTTGATGTAGTTGAACGTCTTCACGATCCAACCGATCCAAGTACCGAATGTATGGCACCTCCATGTTCAGCACACGTTTAGCATGATGACGTCCCTCGAGCTCTTGATACAGTTGAGGATGAGGGAGAGTTTCGTCTGCACGATGGCATGGCGATGGTGATGATGAAGTTACCGGCGCAGGGATTCACCTAAGCACTACGACGATATGACCGAGGTGTTAAACTGTGGAGGGGGGCACCGCACACGGCTAAGAGATTGTCTGTTGTCCCTTTGGGGTGCCCCCCTGCCTCCGTATATAAAGGGGGAAGGAGGAGGTGGCCGCCCAAGGGGGGCGCGCCATGGGGGGGAGTGTAGGATCGAAAGTATGTCTAGAGGGGGGTGATTAGACTACTTGACCAAATAAAAATCTAGCCTTTCCCAATTTTAGTTCTTGGCATATTTTAGCAACTTTGCACAAGTCAAGCAATCAACCTACACATGCAATTCTAAGAGTATAGCAGCGGAAAGTAAAACAATTGCATATTAAGGTAAAGGGAGGAGTTTGGAGGGAGCAAACACAATGTAAACATGGAGATTTTTGGTGTGGTTCCGATAGGTGGTGCCATCATACATCCACGTTAATGGAGACTTCAACCCACGAAGGGTAACGGTTGCGCGAGTCCACAGAGGGCTCCACCCATGAAGGGTCCACAAAGAAGCAACCTTGTCTATCCCACCATGGTCGTCGCCCACGAAGGACTTGCCTCACTCGGGTAGACCTTCACGAAGTAGGCGATCTCCTTGACCTTACAAACTCCTTGGTTCAACTCCACAATCTTGATGGAAGCTCCCAAGTGACACCTAGCCAATCTAGGAGACACCACTCTCCAAGAGGTAATAGATGGTGTGTTGATGATGAATTCCTTGCTCTTGTGCTTAAAATGATAGTCTCCCCAACACTCAACTCTCTCTCATAGGATTTGGATTTGGTAGAAAGAAGATTTGAGTGAAAGCAACTTTGGGAAGGCTAGAGATCAAGATTTATGTGGTTGGAATGGAATATCTTGACCTCAACACAAGTGTAGGTGGTTCTCTCTCAGAAAATATATGTTGGAAGTGTACGCATGTTCTGATGGCTCTCTCCATGAATGAAGAGTGGGTGGAGGGGTATATATAGACTCCACACAAAATCTAACTGTTACACACAAATCACTAAACTCGGTGGGACCGAATCATACAACTCGATCAGACCTATTTAGTTCATAATTTGACTGTTAGGGTTTTCCGTGGGACCGACATGTCAACTTGGTGGGACCAATTTCGTTAGGGTTAGGGCATAACGTAATATCGGTGAGACCGATTACACAAACTCGGTGAGACCGATTTTGGTAATAGACAAACCAGAGGGTTGGTCAGGCAAACTCGGTGGGACCGATTTGCTCATCTCGGTTGGACCGAAACGTTACGAAGGGAAATAGAGAGTTTGCATTGCAATTTCGGTGGGACCTATCGCTCATCTCGGTTTGACCAAAACATTGTGAAGAGAAACAGAGAGATTACAATCCCATCTCGATGAGACCGAGATCCCTATCAGTGAGACCGAAAAGACTAGGGTTTCTGGCAGTGGCTATGTCAAGAGAACTCGGTGGGGCTGGATAGACAATTTCGGTGGGGCCTAGTTTAACTTTTGGTTTGGGACATATGTGGATATGAGAAAGTAGTTGAGGGTTTTTGGAGCATATCACTAAGCATTTTGAGCAAGTAACTCATTAAGCAACACCTCACCCCCTCTTAATAGTATTGGCTTTTCCTATGGACTCAATGTGATCTTGGATCACTAAAAATGAAATGTAGAGTCTTGTGCTTTGAGCTTGAGCCAATCCTTTTGTCCTTGGCATTTTGAGGGGTCCACTTTTCTAATCCATGCCATGCCAATCATTGAGCTTTCCTGAAATATTTATCTTGAAATAGAATTAGCTTAATGAGCTATATGTTGTTAGGAATTACCAAAACCACCCAGGGATAGTTGCAATTTCAATCTCCCCCTTTTTGGTACTTGATGACAACATATAGATCAAAGCTTCGACAAATGATTATAAGACTGAAAAAGATCGTCGCTTTGAGAAGTATGCGATAAGCAAGAGACCCCCCTAAATTTGTGCATTATTTAAAAACTTGCTTTTGAATGCAAATGCACAATCGATTAGGATCATGGGTTACTCTTCCATGTCACATACATCTTGGTGGAGCTCTCAAAATGATAGAAATTAAAAGCATGCACTCATCACCAAGCAAGTGAATGATCATATAAGGATATAAGAGATAATATCATCCAACAAGCATTAATGGTAGCATATGATCAAACACATGATCAAACAAGTATTTCACAAGAACATAAAGTATCTCACACAAGCAGACAATAAAAGTTCAACCAAAATAGCAAGAGAGATAAAAGGCAACACTCTCTCTCGAAGCCTATGATCTATACATTTTTCTCCCCCTTTGGCAACAAGTTACCAAAAAGTTTGAAAATGCATAGTGCTATACGTCTCTCAGGCTTGATCTTCGAGAGGTGGTGTAGAGATAACTCCAAGGATGAAGGCTTCCAATGAAGTAGTTGGAGCTGATGGAGTGGGTGCTGGAGGTGGCACTGGAGTTGTAGCTGCTGGTGCTGACACTGAAGCTCTAGCATCTGGGACTGGCACTGCAGCAGACCTTGTACCTCGTGGCACTCGCTTGAAAGCATCAGTGGTTGCTTTTCCTCTCCTCTCCTCTGCTTCCTCCTGAAGCTGCTCAACTGCAGTCTGAATCTCAATCACTTTTAGATCAAGATCATAGAATTTTGTTTCCACAATTCTCTCTAGGCTCTCCTGATTCTGAGTCGGGGTGGACAAGCCCTTCTCAATCCTCGGTGTAGCTTGAATCAGATAATCAAGCTGATCTTGCTTGCTCTTCAGGAATACTTGAGACGCCTCTTCAGCAGTTGGCATCCTTGCAGCTTTCTCTGCTCTTGCCTTCTCTCTCTTCTCATGTGCTTGCATTGATGATGGTTCATTCTCATCCATCACAACCGTGTTGTCTTCAAATTTAGGGTATATGGCCAGGTGCTCCTTTGTAACATCCCAAAATTCTAAATTTTGGAATGTTATATTAATTAAATATTTATGATTGTTTGCTTGATTTTTGTGTGACTGATTGTGTGAAATTGAGTGGCATTTGGAAATTTCAGAGGTATTTGAATTTCATTTGAATTTTATTTTGGATTCAACTTGGCATTCGAAATTTATTTCATATACCCCTGACAAAATACTTGTTTAAAAGTATGAGAGGAGCTAACATGACACTCCAAAAAGTCAGGAGAAATTAATTCCAAAAGTTTTTGAATTCAAATTAGAGTTTATTTGGAATTAAAAAAATGTTTTCTTTTAGTTTGAATTTTGCCTCTAGAAAAATGTTCACGTTGTAGGGTTTGTTTTTTTGATTTTATTGATATATATATATATATGTCATATATAAAAATACTATAGTTTTCTCTATATTTAGTTTTCTCTCCCTGTGTTTATTCAAAAAAAGAAAAAAGGAAAAGAAACCCCCGAGCTGGCCAGGCCAACCGGCCCAGCCAGCCACCCGACGCGGCCCAGCAGCGAGCCGAGCCACAGCCCAGCTCCGCGCCGCACGCCTGACCCTGTTCCGATCGGCCACCCGATCATTGTCCCTCTCTCTCGATCTCCCTCTCCCTCACTGACCCACCGGCCCCACCCTATCCCTAACCCCTCGCCCACGTCATGCCGCACCAGAGCGCGACTGAGGGAGTCCTGCATTAGGGGGTCTCCGGACAGCCGGACTATATCCTTTGGCCAGACTGTAGGACTATGAAGATACAAGATTGAAGACTTCGTCTCGTGTCCGGATGGGACTCTACTTGGCGTAAGGCAAGCTAGGAAATACTGATATGTATATCTCCTCCTTTGTAACTGACCTTGTGTAACCCTAGCCCCTTCCGGTGTCTATATAAACCGGAGGGTTTTAGTCCGTATGACAACATACAATCATACCACAGGCTAGCTTCTAGGGTTTAGCCTCTCCGATCTCGTGGTAGATCAACTCTTGTACTACTCATATTATCAAGAATAAATCAAGCAGGACGTAGGGTTTTACCTCCATAAGAGGGCCCGAACCTGGGTAAAACATCGTGTCCCCTGCCTCCTGTTACCATCCACCTTAGATGCACAGTTCGGGACCCCCTACCCAAGATCCGCCGATTTTGACACCGACATTGGTGCTTTCATTGAGAGTTCCTCTGTGTCTTCATCATTAGTCTTGATGGCTCCTTCAATCATCGATAGCGATGCAGTTCAGGGTGAGACTTTTCTCCCCGGACAGATCTGTGCGTTCGGCGGCTTCGCACTGCAGGCCAACTCACTTGGCCATCTGGAGCAGATCGAGAGTTACGCCCCTGGCCACCAGGTCAGGTTTGGAAGCCTGAACTACACGGCCGATATCCGCGGAGACTTGATCTTCAACGGATTCGAGCCCCTGCCTAGTGCGCCACACGGTCACGATGAGCATGATTTAGCTCTGCCATCGGACAGTGTTTAGGAGATCGCGCCGGCAACCGCTTCGACCTTCAATTCTGAGCCAGTTGCATCATCCATGGATGGGTGGATAGACCCTGCCACGGAGGCCGCACTCTCATCGGCGATCGAGCCGAGTATCGGCCTTACCCTTCAGGGGAGCCGTGACGCTGAACTACCGGATTCTTCCCCGGCCACGGACTCCGAACCGCCTGCGCCCGTGCCTATCGAATCCGACTGGGCGCCAATCATGGAGTTTGTTGGAAATATGCCCTAGAGGCAATAATAAAAGGATTATTATTATATTTCCTTGTTCATGATAATTGTCTTTTATTCATGCTATAATTGTGTTATCCGGAAATCGTAATACATGTGTGAATACATAGACACCAACATGTCCCTAGTAAGCCTCTAGTTGACTAGCTCGTTGATCAACAGATAGTCATGGTTTCCTGACTATGGACATTGGATGTCATTGATAACGAGATCACATCATTAGGAGAATGATGTGATGGACAAGACCTAATCCTAAACATAGCACAAGATCGTATAGTTCGTTTGCTAGAGTTTTCCAATGTCAAGTATCTTTTCCTTAGACCATGAGATCGTGTAACTCCCGGATACCGTAGGAGTGCTTTGGGTGTACCAAACGTCACAACGTAACTGGGTGAATATAAAGGTATACTACGGGTATCTCCGAAAGTGTCTGTTGGGTTGACACGGATCAAGACTGGGATTTGTCACTCCGTATGACGGAGAGGTATCTCTGGGCCCACTCGGTAATGCATCATCATAATGAGCTCAAAGTGACCAAGTGTCTGGTCACGGCATCATGCATTACGGTACGAGTAAAGTGACTTGCCGGTAACGAGATTGAACGAGGTATTGGGATACCGACGATCGAATCTCGGGCAAGTAACGTACCGATTGACAAAGGGAATTGCATACGGGGTTGCTTGAATCCTCGACATCGTGGTTCATCCGATGAGATCATCGAGGAGCATGTGGGAGCCAACATGGGTATCCAGATCCGGCTGTTGGTTATTGACCGGAGAGCCATCTCGGTCATGTCTACATGTCTCCCGAACCCGTAGGGTCTACACACTTAAGGTTCGGTGACGCTAGGGTTGTAGAGATATGAATATGCAGTAACCCGAAAGTTGTTCGGAGTCCCGTATGAGATCCCGGACGTCACGAGGAGTTCCGGAATGGTCCGGAGGTAAAGAATTATATATAGGAAGTGAGGTTTCGGCCATCGGGAAAGATTTGGGGGGTCACCGGTATTGTACCGGGACCACCGGATGGGTCCCGGGGGTCCACCGGGTGGGGCCACCCATCCCGGAGGGCCCCATGGGCTGAAGTGGGGAGGGGAACCAGCCCATATTGGGCTGGTGCGCCCCCCAAGGCCCACCCCTTGCGCCTAGGGTTGAAACTCTAGGGTGGGGGGGGGGCTCCCCACTTGCCTTGGGGGGCACTCTACCCCCCTTGGCCGCCGCCCCCCTAGGAGATTGCATCTCCTAGGGTCGGCGCCCCCCCTAGGCCCCCTATATATAGTGGGGGGAAGGGAGGGCTTCATACCCACGCCTTTGGTGCCTCCCTCTCCCTCTCCAACACCTCCTCCTCCTCCATAGAGCTTGGCGAAGCCCTGCCGGAGTACTGCTGCTCCACCACCACCACGCCGTCGTGCTGCTACTGGAGCCATGTTCCTCAACCTCTCCTTCCCCTTGCTGGATCAAGAAGGAGGAGACGTCACGCTGACCGTACGTGTGTTGAACGCGGAGGTGCCGTCCGTTCGACGCTAGGATCTCCGGTGATTTGGATCACGTCGAGTACGACTTCCTCATCCCCGTTCTTTGAACGCTTCTGCACGTGATCTACAAAGGTATGTAGATGCAATCTGATCACTCGTTGCTAGATGAACTCATAGATGGATCTTGGTGAAACCGTAGGAATTTTTTTGTTTTCTGCAACGTTACCCAACAGTGGCATCATGAGCTAGGTCTATGCGTAGTTCTCTTTGCACGAGTACAACACAATTTGTTGTGGGCGTAGATGTTGTCAACTTTCTTGCCGCTACTAGTCTTATCTTGCTTCAACGGTATTGTGGGATGAAGCGGCCCGGACCAACCTTACACGTACGCTTACGTGAGACCGGTTCCACCGACTAACATGCACTAGTTGCATAAGGTGGCTGGCGGGTGTCTGTCTCTCCCACTTTAGTTGGAGCGGATTCGATGAAAAGGGTCCTTATGAAGGGTAAATAGAAGTTGACAAATCACATTGTGGCTTTCACGTATGTAAGAAAACGTTCTTGCTAGAACCCTATTGCAACCATGTAAAACTTGCAACAACAATTAGAGGACGTCTAACTTGTTTTTGCAGCAAGTGTTTTGTGATGTGATATGGCCTAAGTTGTGTTGAATGATGAATGATATATATGTGATGTATGAGATGTTCATGCTATTGTAATAGGAATCACGACTTGCATGTCGATGAGTATGACAACCGGCAGGAGCCATAGGAGTTGTCTTTATTTTTGTATGACATGCGTGTCATTGAGAAACGCCATGTAAATTACTTTACTTTATTGCTAAACGTGTTAGCCATAGTAGTAGAAGTAATAGTTGGCGAGCAACTTCATGGAGACACGATGATGGAGATCATGGAGATCATGGTGTCATGCCGGTGACAAGATGATCATGGAGCCCCAAGATGGAGATCAAAGGAGCTATGTGATATTGGCCATATCATGTCACTATTATTATTTGATTGCATGTGATGTTTATCATGTTTTTGCATCTTGTTTACTTAGAACGACGGTAGTAAATAAGATGATCCCTCATAATAATTTCAAGAAAGTGTTCCCCCTAACTGTGCACCGTTGCGACAGTTTGTTGTTTTGAAGCACCACGTGATGATCGGGTGTGTTAGATTCCGACGTTCACATACAATGGGTGTAAGACAGATTTACACATGCAAACACTTAGGTTGACTTGACGAGCCTAGCATGTACAGACATGGCCTCGGAACACAGAAGACCGAAAGGTCGAGCATGAGTCGTATAGAAGATACGATCAACATGAAGATGTTCACCGATGTTGGCTAGTCTGTCTCACGTGATGATCGGACACGGCCTAGTTAACTCGGATCATCTTATACTTAGATGACTGGAGGGATGTCTATCTGAGTGGGAGTTCATTGAATAATTTGATTTAGATGAACTTAATTATCATGAACTTAGTCTAAAATCTTTACAACATGTCTTGTAGATCAAATGGCCAACGTTGTCCTCAACTTCAACGCGTTCCTAGAGAAAACCAAGCTGAAAGACGATGGCAGCAACTATACGGACTGGGTGCAGAACCTGAGGATCATCCTCATAGCTGCCAAGAAAGATTATGTCCTACAAGCACCGCTAGGTGGCGCACCTCTTCTCCCTGCAGAACAAGACGTTATGAACGCTTGGCAGACATGTACCGATGATTACTCCCTCGTTCAGTGCGGCATGCTTTACAGCTTAGAACCGGGGCTCCAAAAGCGTTTTGAGAGACACGGAGCATATGAGATGTTCGAAGAGCTGAAAATGGTTTTTCAAGCTCATGCCCGGGTCGAGAGATATGAAGTCTCCGACAAATTCTTCAGCTGTAAGATGGAGGAAAATAGTTCTGTCAGTGAGCACATACTCACTATGTCTGGGTTACATAACCGCTTGACTCAGCTGGGAGTTAATCTCCCGGATGACGCGGTCATTGAAAGAATCCTTCAGTCGCTTCCACGGAGCTACAAGAGCTTTGTGATGAACTTCAATATGCAGGGGATGGAAAAGACCATTCCTGAAGTATTTGCAATGCTGAAATCAGCAGAGGTAGAAGTCAAAAAGGAACATCAAGTGTTGATGGTGAATAAAACCACTAAGTTCAAGAAAGGCAAGGGTAAGAAAACCTTCAAGAAGGACGGCAAGGGAGTTGCCGCGCCCGGTAAGCAAGCTGCCGGGAAGAAGCCAAAGAATGGACCCAAGCCCGAGACTGAGTGCTTTTATTGCAAGGAAAGTGGTCACTGGAAGCGGAACTGCCCCAAATATTTAGCGAACAAGAAGGCCGGCAAAACGAAAGGTGTATGTGATATACATGTAATTGATGTGTACCTTACCAGTACTCGCAGTAGCTCCTAGGTATTTGATACCGGTGCGGTTGCTCACATATGTAACTCAAAACAGGAGCTGCGGAATAAGCGGAGACTGGCGAAGGACGAGGTGACGATGCGCGTCGGGAATGGTTCCAAGGTCAATGTGATCGCCGTCGGCACGCTACCTCTACATTTACCTACGGGATTAGTTTTAAACCTCAATAATTGTTATTTAGTGCCAGCTTTGAGCATGAACATTGTATCAGGATCTCGTTTAATTCGAGATGCCTACTCATTTAAATCCGAGAATAATGGTTGTTCTATTTATATGAGAGATATGTTTTATGGTCATGCTCTGATGGTGAATGGTTTATTCTTAATGAATCTCGAGCGTAATGCTACACATATTCATAGTGTGAGTACCAAAAGATGTAAGGTTGATAATGATAGTCCCACATACTTGTGGCACTGCCGCCTTGGTCACATAGGTGTCAAACGCATGAAGAAGCTCCATGCGGATGGACTTTTAGAGTCTCTTGATTACGAATCATTTGACACGTGCGAACCATGCCTCATGGGTAAAATGACCAAGACTCCATTCTCAGGAACAATGGAGCGAGCAACCAACTTATTGGAAATCATACATACTGATGTGTGCGGTCCAATTAGTGTTGAGGCTCACGGTGGCTATCGTTATGTTCTCACCCTCACTGATGACTTGAGTAGATATGGGTATGTCTATTTAATGAAACACAAGTCTGAGACCTTTGAAAAGTTCAAGGAATTTTAGAGTGAGGTAGAGAATCAACGTGACAGGAAAATCAAGTTCCTGCGATCAGATCGTGGAGGAGAATACTTGAGTCATGAATTTGGCACACACTTAAGAAAATGTGGAATAGTTTCACAACTGACGCCGCCTGGAACACCTCAGCGTAATGGTGTGTCCGAACGTCGTAATCACACTCTATTAGATATGGTGCGATCTATGATGTCTCTTACCGATTTACCACTATCTTTTTGGGGCTATGCTTTAGAGACTGCCGCATTCACTTTAAATAGGGCTCCATCAAAATCCGTTGAGACGACACCGTATGAGTTATGGTTTGGGAAGAAACCTAAGCTGTCGTTTCTAAAAGTTTGGGGATGCGATGCTTATGTCAAGAAACTTCAACCTGAAAAGCTTGAACCCAAGTCGGGAAAATGCGTCTTCATAGGATACCCTAAAGAAACTATTGGGTATACCTTCTACCTCAGATCCGAAGGCAAGATCTTTGTTGCCAAGAATGGATCCTTTCTAGAGAAGGAGTTTCTCTCAAAAGAAGTAAGTGGGAGGAAAGTAGAACTTGATGAAGTATTACCTCTTGAACCGGAAAATGGCGCAACTCAAGAAAATGTTCCTGGGGTGCCTGCACCGACTAGAGAGGAAGTTAATGATGATGATCATGAAACTTCAGATCAAGTTGCTACTAAAATTCAAAGGTCCACAAGGACACGTTCCGCAGCAGAATGGTACGGCAACCCTGTCTTGGAAATCACGTTGTTAGACAACAGTGAACCTTCGAACTATGAAGAAGCGATGGCGGGCCCGGATTCCGACAAATGGCTGGAAGCCATGAAATCCGAGATAGGATCCATGTATGAAAACGAAGTATGGACTTTGACTAACTTGCCCGTTGAGCGGCGAGCCATAGAAAATAAATGGATCTTTAAGAAGAAGACAGACGCGGATGGTAATGTGACCATCTATAAAGCTCGGCTTGTCGCTAAGGGTTATCGACAAGTTCAAGGGGTTGACTACGATGAGACTTTCTCACCGGTAGCGAAGCTGAAGTCCGTCCGAATCATGTTATCAATTGCCGCATTCTATGATTATGAGATATGGCAAATGGACGTCAAAACGGCATTCCTTAATGGTTTCCTTAAGGAAGAATTGTATATGATGCAGCCGGAAGGTTTTGTCGATCCTAAGAATGCTGACAAGGTGTGCAAGCTCCAACGCTCGATTTATGGGCTGGTGCAAGCATCTCGGAGTTGGAACATTCGCTTTGATGAGATGATCAAAGCGTTTGGGTTTATGCAGACTTATGGAGAAGCCTGCGTTTACAAGAAAGTGAGTGGGAGCTCTGTAGCATTTCTCATATTATATGTAGATGACATACTTTTGATGGGAAATGATATAGAGCTTTTGGACAACATTAAGGCCTACTTGAATAAGAGTTTTTCAATGAAGGGCCTTGGAGAAGCTGCTTATATATTGGGCATCAAGATCTATAGAGATAGATCAAGACGCCTCATAGGTCTTTCACAAAGCACATACCTTGATAAGATATTGAAGAAGTTCAATATGGATCAGTCTAAGAAAGGGTTCTTGCCTGTGTTGCAAGGTGTGAAATTGAGCTCAGCTCAATGTCCGACCACGGCAGAAGATATAGAAGAGATGAGTGTCATCGCCTATGCCTCAGCCATAGGTTCTATTATGTATGCTGTGTACCAGACCTGATGTAAACCTTGCCGTAAGTTTGGTAGGAAGGTACCAAAGTAATCCCGACAAGGAACACTGGACAGCGATCAAGAATATCCTGAAGTACCTGAGAAGGACTAAGGAAATGTTTCTTGTTTATGGAGGTGACGAAGAGCTCGTCGTAAAAGGTTACGTCGACGCTAGCTTCGACACAGATCTGGATGACTCTAAGTCACAAACCGGATACGTGTATATTTTGAATGGTGGGGCAGTAAGCTGGTGCAGTTGCAAGCAGAGCGTCGTGGCGGGATCTACATGTGAAGCGGAGTACATGGCAGCCTTGGAGGCGGCGCATGAAGCAATTTGGGTGAAGGAGTTCATCACCGACCTAGGAGTCATACCCAATGCGTCGGGCCGATCAAACTCTTCTGTGACAACACTGGAGCTATTGCACTTGCCAAGGAGCCCAGGTTTCACAAGAAGACCAGGCACATCAAGCGTCGCTTCAACTCCATTCATGAAAATGTTCAAGATGGAGACATAGATATTTGTAAAGTACATACGGACCTGAATGTAGCAGATCCGTTGACTAAACCTCTCCCTAGAGAAAAACATGATCAACACCAGAATTCCATGGGTGTTCGATTCATCACAATGTAACTAGATTATTGACTCTAGTGCAAGTGGGAGACTGTTGGAAATATGCCCTAGAGGCAATAATAAAAGGATTATTATTATATTTCCTTGTTCATGATAATTGTCTTTTATTCATGCTATAATTGTGTTATCCGGAAATCGTAATACATGTGTGAATACATAGACACCAACATGTCCCTAGTAAGCCTCTAGTTGACTAGCTCGTTGATCAACAAATAGTCATGGTTTCCTGACTATGGACATTGGATGTCATTGATAATGAGATCACATCATTAGGAGAATGATGTGATGGACAAGACCCAATCCTAAACATAGCACAAGATCGTATAGTTCGTTTGCTAGAATTTTCCAATGTCAAGTATATTTTCCTTAGACCATGAGATCGTGTAACTCCCGGATACCGTAGGAGTGCTTTGGGTGTACCAAACGTCACAACGTAACTGGGTGACTATAAAGGTATACTACGGGTATCTCCGAAAGTGTCTGTTGGGTTGACACGGATCAAGACTGGGATCTGTCACTCCGTATGACGGAGAGGTATCTCTGGGCCCACTCGGTAATGCATCATCATAATGAGCTCAAAGTGACCAAGTGTCTGGTCACGGGATCATGCATTACGGTATGAGTAAAGTGACTTGCCGGTAACGAGATTGAACGAGGTATTGGGATACCGATGATCGAATCTCGGGTAAGTAACGTACCCATTGACAAAGGGAATTGCATACGGGGTTGCTTGAATCCTCGACATCATGGTTCATCCGATGAGATCATCGAGGAGCATGTGGGAGCCAACATGGGTATCCAGATCCCATTGTTGGTTATTGACCGGAGAGCCATCTCGGTCATGTCTACATGTCTCCCGAACACGTAGGGTCTACACACTTAAGGTTCGGTGACGCTAGGGTTGTAGAGATATGAATATGCAGTAACCTGAAAGTTGTTCGGAGTCCCAGATGAGATCCCGGACGTCACGAGGAGTTCCGGAATGGTCCGGAGGTAAAGAATTATATATAGGAACTGAGGTTTCGGCCATCGGGAAAGATTCAGGGGTCACCAGTATTGTACCGGGACCACCGGATGGGTCCCGGGGGTCCACCGGGTGGGGCCACCCATCCCGGAGGGCCCCATGGGCTGAAGTGGGGAGGGGAACCAGCCCATAGTGGGCTGGTGCGCCCCCCAAGGCCCACCCCTTGCGCCTAGGGTTGAAACCCTAGGGTGGGGGGGCTCCCCACTTGCCTTGGGGGGCACTCTACCCCCCTTGGCCGCCGCCGCCCCGAGGAGATTGCATCTCCTAGGGCCGGCGCCCCCCTAGGCCCCCTATATATAGTGGGGGGAAGGGAGGGCTTCATACCCACGCCTTTGGTGCCTCCCTCTCCCTCTCCAACACCTCCTCCTCCTCCATAGAGCTTGGCGAAGCCCTGCCGGAGTACTGCTGCTCCACCACCACCACGCCGTCATGCTGCTACTGGAGCCATCTTCCTCAACCTCTCCTTCCCCTTGCTGGATCAAGAAGGAGGAGACATCACGCTGACCGTATGTGTGTTGAACGCGGAGGTGCCGTCCGTTCGGCGCTAGGATCTCCGGTGATTTGGATCATGTCGAGTAAGACTTCCTCATCCCCGTTCTTTGAACGCTTCCGCGCGTGATCTACAAAGGTATGTAGATGCAATCTGATCACTCGTTGCTAGATGAACTCATAGATGGATCTTGGTGAAACCGTAGGAAATTTTTTGTTTTTCTGCAACGTTACCCAACAGAGTTTACATCTGCGGATATCTTTCAGCACTCACCCTTCGGTGACATACTGAACTCGTTAAGGTCTCTCTCCTTATCAGGAGATTCCTGGCCGAACTATGTTTGGCAGGATTGGGATGCGAATGACGAAGAAATTCGCCGCCCACCCACCACCCACTTAGTAGCCACTGTCGATGATTTGACCGACATGCTTGACTTCGACTCCGAAGACATCGACGGCATGGACGACGATGCAGGAGGCAAACAAGAACCACTGCCCACAGGCACTGGACAGCCAGCTCGTCATATGACATATATATGGTGGACACACCCAAAGAAGGCAATGGCGATGGGACAGCGGAGGATGACCCCTCCAAGAAGCAACCTAAGCGCCGACGTCAGCAGCGCCGCTCTAAGTCTCGCCAAAGCAAAAGCGGTGACACCGGCACAGGAGATAATAGCACTCTGGATAGTGTCGAAGATGACAACAATCCCCTCCAGCAAGATTTAGAGCAGGAGGATGGAGAAGCCAGCCCTCCCGAGAAAGCGGCAGATGGAGAGGCGGAGGATGATAATTACATGCCTCCCTCCGAAGATGAGGCAAGCCTCGACGATGACGGATTCGTCGTGCCTGAGGATCCCGCCGAACAAGAGCGCTTCAAGCGTCGGCTTATAACCACGGCAAATAGCCTTAAGAAAAAGCAACAGCAGCTTCAAGCTGATCAAGATTTGCTAGCCAACAGATGGACTAAAGTCCTTGCGGCCGAGGAATACAAACTCGAACGCCCCAACAAGAGTTACCCAAAGCGCGGGTTGCTACCCCGACTGGAGGAGGAAGCACCAAAATCTACATCCCCAACGTATGACGCGGCTGATCGGCCACCTCGTGGCCGCGACAGAGAGGCATTTCAGCCAAAAGCTCAGCCCGCACCCCGACACCACTCAAATAAAAAAGTCAAGGCATGGGGAAATACGCTAGACCAGCAAGACGTATTGGAGGACAAAGCAAAACATGCAAGATCGATCTATGGATCGCGAGGGCGCGCCACTATGCGAGACGATAACCGTCACACCGGATACAGTAAAAGTAAGTTCGGCCGGGCCAAACACAGTGGACAAGACTCATTTGAGTTGCATCGCGATATAGCCCAGTACAGAGGTGCCACACGCCCCCTATGCTTCACAAACGAAGTAATGGATCATCAAATCCCAGAGGGTTTCAAACCCGTAAATATAGAATCATACGACGGCACAACATATCATGCAGTATGGATCGAGGACTTCCTCCTGCACATCCACATGGCCCGCGGTGATGATCTACACGCCATCAAATACCTCTCACTCAAGCTCAAAGGACCAGCTCAGCATTGGCTCAACAGCCTGCCAGCAGAATCCATTGGCTGTTGGGAAGATCTGGAAGCCGCATTCCTTGACAACTTCCAGGGCACTTATGTGCGACCACCAGATGCCGGCGACTTGAGCCACATAATTCAGCAGCCAAAGGAATCGGCCAGGCAATTCTGGACACGGTTCCTAACAAAGAAAAATCAAATCGTCGACTGTCCGGATGCAGAGGCCCTAGCAGCTTTTAAGCACAACATCCGCGACGAGTGGCTCGCCCGGCACCTTGGCCAGGAAAAGCCGAAATCTATGGCAGCCCTCACGACACTCATGACCCGCTTTTGCTCGGGAGAAGATAGCTGGCTGGCTCGCAGCAATAACATATCAAAGAACCATGGTACTTCGGATACCAAGGATGGCAATGGCAGGTCACGTCGCAACAAACATAAGCGCCGCTATTACGGCATATCTCTCTCAAGGTAGTTTTGGTGATTGATGACAACATGTTTGCGGACTAATCTTGTGCTTTGAATAATTCACAGATTCTCCCCTGGCACGAGACGCCTTCTTCCCCTCGGAGTGTATTTCAAGACGGTGTAGCTCTTTCGCTTCTTTCTCGGTGGACTAGTTGCGTAGAGGGCACTGTGCTATCAAGAGGGGGTCCGCTGAGGTTTTGCATGGTGGAATCATCACGTACACATCAGCTTCTCACCCTCCGAGCATTTCCTTTCCATTGAAGAGATATCTCCTCTCTTCCGTGTCCTGTCTGGGTCTAAGCGGTAGTACCGCGCACCCAGCGGTAGTACCGCTGAGGAGCCAAGCGGCAGTACTGCTCCGCAGCGGTAGTACCGCCCTTGGCTCCACAGCAGTAGTACCGCTGGGGGCCTAGCACCTCCGCCTTGTCCTCAGCATATTTGAGAGATCCCTTCTCTCTCGCGCGCGCGCCCCAGCGGTAGTACCGCACTGCCTGCGGTACTACGGCCGAAGGGTCACAAGCGACAGTACCGCTCCACAGCGGTACTACCGCCCTTGACCCCACTGCCGTAGTACCGCTGGGTAGTCTGGCTCCTACCGCCTCGATTCGAGAGGTCTTTTTCTCGTGTCGGGTTTTGCGGCACTAGTCACGGTTGTAGTGGCGGTAGTACCGTTCCAGGAGCGGTAGTACCGCCCTACCACCGCGGTAGTACCGCATTTGGGTCCGTTCCCTACTAAGTCTCCTCAGCGCGGCAGTACTACTGGCTGGCGCGGCAGTACCGTCGCCTGGCGGTATTACCGCCCCCTCTTAGCGGTAGTACCGCCCTATGCGGGGCTGGTTGGTGGGGGGCAACGGGATTGTTGCCCCCACTATAAAAGGGAGTCCTGTTCCTCCTTCTCACCTACCTCTTCCTCCCCCAAGCTCCATTTATTGCTCAAGCTCCATTAAATACTCCAAGCTTCATTTTGCCCGATCTATCTCCCTAGCCAATCAAACTTGTTGATTTGCTCGGGAGTGGTTGAGAAGGCTCCGATCTACACTTCCACCAAGGGATTTTTGATTCCCCCACTCATCTCTAGAGGATCTTGTTACTCTTGGGTGTTTGAGCACCCTAGACGGTTGAGGTCACCTCGGAGCCATATTCCATTGTGGTGAAGCTTCGTGGTCTTGTTGGGAGCCTCCGATTAAGTTGTGGAGATTGTCCCAACCTTGTTTGTAAAGGTTCGGTTGCCGCCTTCAAGGGCACCAATAGTGGAATCACGGCATCTCGCATTGTGTGAGGGCGTGAGGAGAATACGGTGGCCCTAGTGGCTTCTTAGGGAGCATTGTGCCTCCACACTGCTCCAACGGAGACGTACTTCCCCTCAAAAGGAAGGAACCTCGGTAACACATCCTCGTCTTCACCGGATCCACTCTTGGTTATCTCTTACCTTTACTTGTGCAAGATCTTTAGTGTTTCTACCCTTGCTTGCTTGTATGCATGTTATTATTGCATCATATAGGTTGCTCACCTAGTTGCACATCTAGACAACCTACTTTGATGCAAAGTTTAATTTGGTAAAGAAAAGCTAAAAATTGGTAGTTGCCTATTCACCCCCCCCCCCTCTAGTCAACCATATCGATCCTTTCAATTGGTATCAAAGCCTCGTCTCTTTATTAAGGACTTTACCGTCCAAAGAGTATGGTTGATACCGTAGACGGTGTGGAGGAACACTCCGGTGTGAATCCGATCTCGTCTATGGGAGATGGGGGAACTTCAGTCTCTCATGAGTAGTTCAATGTAGCCTTGGAGACATTGAAAACCTCCATGACGACCGAAGTTGAAAGCATGTTTACTAAATTTCTTGAGGGGCTTAAACTATCCACCACACCGTTGAAAGAGGGTGATCCCGGCAACAAGGTGTCGGATGCTATCCCCGACAAGGGGGAAGCTAGTAGTGAAAAGGCTCCTTCTTCTAGTGGCAAGAATGGCACCGGCATCTTTGCCCATGTGGAACCACCACTTGTTTATGGTGGACCAGTTCCTTCCACTCATTTGAATCATGCCGGTCCTCCCCCTAAGATTGTGAAAAATGAGGATTTTGATTCTTGGGTTTACCACTTTAAACGTCATTTAAATCATGTGAACGCTAACCTTTGGAGAATCATTGAAGAAGGTTTCTATCCACATGATCCAAGCAACTTCACTCCTCGAGAAGCCGCGGACAATCAATTCAATGAGAATGCTCTCTTCATCATTCAAGATGCAATTCCACCCGAAGACCTACCTCATCTTCGTCCCTTCGCCTTGGCCAAAGATGCATGGCATTGTGTCGTGTCTCTCTACCGGGGAAGCGCCAGCATTCAACGCTCCAACTATGAAGTGGTACAAGATGAGGCCGATGAGTTTGCAATGAAGGAAGATGAAGAACCTCGTGAGCTTTATCGGAGAGTAACCAAACTCGTGGTCTCACTACGAGATCACGGGAGCAAGGACACGGATGACAATTGGATCAAGCGCAAATTCCTCAAGGCAATGATGCCCTACCACAAGGCCATGTCCTCCGTCATTCGTCAAAGACCGGACTTCCACACTTGGACCTCAAGCGAAGTGTTGGATGAGTTTGTGGCCATGAACATTTTGGACAAGACCGCCGACAATGCGGTGCTTCGTTCTCAACGGGAAAAGAAGCCTAACCTTGCTTTGAAGGCCAAGCTCACCGTGGAAGAAGAAGAAGAGGAGGAAGAGGAGAGCAACCCTGAAGATACGAAGTATGCATATCATGAACACATGGCACTTGCTTCAAGGCAATTTTGGAGCAAGAAAAACTTGAGGCCCAACTTTAGCAAAAAAAACTCGAGTGGCACAAGGGGCAAGCAACATGTAAGGACTTGCTACAATTGCGGCAACGTGAGTCATTTCGTTGCGGAATGCCCGTATGAGAAGAGGGAAGACAATGGTGGCAAACTCATCCGAAAGGACAAGGCCAAGTCGTTCCCCAACAAGAACAACTTCACCAAGAAGACTCCTCCCAAGGCTTTGGTTGTGCAAGAAGAGTAAATGAGGACGATGACGATGATGAAGATGATGATTCGGTTGCCATGGCCTCTGTTGCCATTGCAACAAAGTCACGGGTGTCTCTCTTCAACTCACCCAACGAGAGCATCACCGCCAAGTGCCCCATGGCTAAAGCCACCAACAAGGTAACCTCCAACATCAAAACTACCATCATTAATCATCCTTTCCAAACGGATAGCATTAATGAACTTGAGGGATCTAATGTGGAGGCTAACGAGTTTGAGGCCTTTATGGGCAAACTCAAGGGAAAATCCAAGAATCACTTTGTTGCTCTCTTGGAACAACTTGGTGAGGCCAATGACATGATCGAGGCTCATGAAGACACCATCTCTAAGATGTAAGGGCATAGTCGTGACTATGCCGATGAGATTTTGGATCTTTCCAATGCTCTTGAGGAAGAGCGTGGTCTTCGTTTGGCTCTTGAGGAGTCATACAACGTTGATCATGCTAAGTTAGAGAAAGATTATGATCATGTCCTTGTTGTTTCTCGTGTGCTAAATTCCGAGAAGGCCAAACTCGGGGTTGATCTTGCTAGACTCAAAGAGGAGTTTGATATACTTGACAAGGCCCACAAGGCCTTGAAGGGTATTCACGCTAGTCTCAAGGAGTCTCATGATCAACTCCAAGTGAAGCTAACTAAGGAGAAAGCAACTTTTCCTCATATGGTTTTAATTGATAATGCAAATACTACTAACCTGTGTTGTGAGAATATACATCTTGTTGAGGAAAATGCTAAGTTGAAGGAGCAACTTGAGAGAGGTCTTGCGACTTGCATACAAGGCAAGAAGAACCTCAACGATCTCTTGATCAACCAAAAGGGAGGTGTGGCCAAGGAAGGGGTTGGGTATGTGCCCGACTCCAAGAACAAGAAGAAGAATGACAAGACCAAACGACCTCCTCCCCTCATGCAAACCTTTGTGAGGGAGGGAGAGAGTGTCCCCGAGGACAAGAAGAAGAACAATGTCAAGAAGGGCAATGTCACCCCTCCCAACAAAGCCGGCGATTTTAATCCTTATTATGTGTTATGACGTGCTAGTGATGGGCATGTTTATGCCAAATTTGTTGGTTCTCTTCATGAGTACATTGAATGGTCTATTTGGGTTCCTAAGACCCTTGTTACTAACATCAAAGGACCCATTACAAAATGGGTACCTAAAACCAAGCATTGATCTCTTGTAGGTGTTTGCTTCCGGTGGTGGATCATGGTTGCTCGATAGCGGAGCTACAAATCATATGACCGGAAGCAAGGACTTGGTGGTGGACATGCACAAAGTTCCATCTATGCCCACCAATGTCGAGTGGGGTGACACCTCATCCTCTAAGGTATTGGGACTTGGCAAGGTGGTCATCTCTCATGATCTCACGATCGAGAAGGTCATGCTTGTTGAGTCCCTTGCATACAATTTACTTTCCGTTCGTCAACTTGCAATCATGGGCTTTGCCACTTTCTTTGATATCGATACCGTGGCCCTCTTGTGGAGCAAGACTCTTAAAGTAGCTTTTGTTGGGCATGTCGAGAACGGTCTATATGTGATTAACTTTTCGGAGCGACCCACTAAGACCGCGACATGCCTAATGGCTAAAGTTGATGTGGGATGGATTTGGCATCGCCGTTTAGCCCATGTCAATATGAGATCTTTGCAAAGTCTTCTCAAGGGGGACCATGTCCGTGGACTAACGAATGTTAGTTCTGTTAAAGATCGTGCTTGCAGTGCCTGTATCGAAGGAAAGCTACATGAGAAGGCTCACCCTCCCACGACTATCATTTATTCAAAGAGGCCCTTGGAGCTCCTTCACATGGATCTTTTTGGGCCCTCATCCTTCGATAGTCTTGGAGGTAGAAAGTATTGCTTGGTGATTGTGGATGACTACTCAAGGTACACATGGGTGTATTTCTTCAAGAGGAAGAGCGAGACCCAACAAACCATCATTGACTTTGTAAATGAAGCACAACGTCAACACAATGCAAAGATCTTGACAATAAGAAGTGACAACGGCACCAAGTTCAAGAACTACACCTTGGATGAATTTCTTAGTGATGAGGGAATCAAGCATCAATATTCCGCACCATACACCCCTCAACAAAACGGTGTTGCGGAGAGGAAGAACCAGACGTTGATGGATGCGGCAAGGACCATGATGGCGGAGTTCAAGTACAACTTTTGGGCCGAAGCCATCAACATCGCGTGTCATGCATCCAATCGGCTCTACCTCCGCAAGGGCTTGAACAAGACTCCATATGAGATACTCACCGGTAACAAGCCCAATCTCAAGTACTTCCGGGTATTCGGGTGTAAGTGTTTCATTCTCAAGAAAGGTGTTCGGTTGTCTAAATTTGAGGCTAGAGCTTATGAGGGCATATTTGTTGGTTATGCTACAAACTCTCGTGCTTACCGTGTCCTCAATAAATCCACGGGACTTATTGAGGAGACGTGTAACGTGGAGTTTGATGAGAATAACGGCTCCCAAGTGGAGCAAAGTGGCACTTGTGATGTAGGTGAGGAAATTCCTCCTCAATCCATAAGAAGAATGGGTGTTGGTTTCATCCTACCCATTGAGGAACCCCTTGTGGCCGAAGGAGAAGGACAATGCTCCACTCAAGTGGAGCCATCACCAACCCAAGGCTCACACGCTTCCGAAGAACAAAGTGAAGGCCCTCAACCTCATGAACAAGACCAAGGGCAAGATCATACTCAAGACGGTGTTGACACACCAAGTGATGCCCAAGGTCAAGTTCTCTCCCCCGAGCAAGTTCAAGATCAAGAACAAGTTCATGACGGCGCTCAAGATGATCAAGTAACCTCTCCTCAACTCACCACCGAGGAGGAATTAGAGCGTCGTGCCGCCAAGGTTGCTTCCAAGCTCTCCACCAAGGATCATCTCATGACGAATGTGCTTGGAAGCTTAAGGAAGGGGGTAAGCACTCATAGACAATTAGCAAACTATTGTGAGCATCACGCGTTTGTCTCTTGTGTGGAACCCCACAAGGTCTATGAGGCGCTAGAAGATCCGGATTGGCTCAATGCCATGCACGAAAAACTCAACAACTTCGAGCGCAACAAAGTGTGGAGATTGGTGCCAAGGCCAACGGGGAACCACAATGTCATTGGAACCAAGTGGATATTCAAGAACAAGCAAGATGCCCATGGGATTATCATCCGCAACAAGGCTCATTTGGTAGCACAGGGCTACTCCCAAGTCGAGGGTATCGACTACGGTGAAACCTTTGCTCCCGTTGCTCGTCTTGAATCCATCCGCATGTTGATTGCATATGCTTCTCATCATAACTTTAAGTTACAACAAATGGATGTGAAGAGTGCTTTTCTTAATGGTCCCATTAATGAATTGGTTTACGTCAAGCAACCCCCCGGGTTCGAGGATCCCTACTTTCCCGATCATGTGTATCAACTCGATAAGGCACTCTATGGCCTTAAACAAGCCCCACGTGCGTGGTATGACCACCTTACCGAGTTGTTACAAGACCGTGGTTTTGAAGTTGGGCTAATCGACCCCACTCTTTTTACTAAGAAGGTCAAAGGGGAGTTGTTTGTGTGCCAATTATATGTTGATGATATTATCTTTGGTTCTCCTAACAAAGCTTTCTATGAGGAATTTGCCGCTCTCATGACCTCAAAGTTCGAGATGTCCTCCATGGGAGAGTTGAAGTTCTTTCTAGGGTTAGAAGTGAAGCAAAGAAGAGAAGGAACCTTCATCAATCAATCCAAATACACTCAAGACATGCTCAAGAGATTCAAGCTAAGTGACGTCAAGCCAGCCTCCACTCCAATGCCCACCAAGTGCCAACTTGACTTAGATCCCAATGGTAAAGTGGTGGATCAAAAGGTATATCGTTTCATGATTGGATCCTTGCTTTACCTTTGTGCATCTAGACCGGACATTATGTTGAGTGTGGAAATTTGTGCACGGTTTCAAGCCGCACCTAAGGAAAGTCACTATGTGGCGGTCAAATGAATCTTTCGATATTTGGCTCATACCCCAAACTTTGGCTTATGGTACCCAAGAGGATCAAACTTCAAGCTTGTAGGGTACTCGGATTCCGATTGGGCGGGAGACAAAGTGGATAGGAAGTCCACTTCCGGAGGGTGCCAATTCCTTGGTTGCTCTTTGGTAAGTTGGTCTTCCAAAAAGCAAAGTTGTGTGTCTCTCTCGTCCACTGAGGCGGAGTATGTTGCCACCGGTAGTTGTTGTGCACAACTTCTATGGATGAGGCAAACTTTAAAGGATTACGGTGTCACTTGTGACAAAGTGCCTCTTTGGTGTGACAATGAAAGTGCCATCAAGATTTCTCTCAACCCAGTGCAACACTTCAAGACGAAGCATATTGAGATTCGGTATCACTTCATCCGGGATCACATTAGGCGAAGAGAGATCGAGCTCAACTATGTCAACACTCATGACAACCTTGCAGATATTTTCACGAAGCCCTTGGATGAAGCAAGATTTCGCGAGTTAAGGCATGAGCTAAATATCATTGATTCGAGCAATGTGGCTTGAACCCGTGCACACCCTACCATGCTCAATTTGTTGTCTAGTTTAGGTGTAGGCATGGACAGAGGGGGAGTGTTGTTCTCTCAATGAACTCTCCCTCCCCCCATTATGCATAAATTGATCAAGTCTTTCACGTTAGCCATTGTTAATGTCACTTGTGCTTCAAAGACGAGTTTTGGTCATGGGCCCAAGGTTAAAATCTTCGCGGTGCCATACCTTTTGACTCAAACATAGGTGGCCTCGGCCATCGCCCTCGTTTGAAGAGGTGTGTCTTGGTCGTTTGCTGGTGTGCTTGTTTTTCTCTTGCCGTTTTTGTCGTTTCGTCGAGCTAAAGCCGTGTTGTTTAGTTGCCGTGGCGTGCTGGGCGGTACTATCGCTGGTGGTGCGCGGTACTACCGCTTATAAGCGGTACTACCGCCCCGAGCACGGTACTACCGCTGGGGACGAGAACAGGGGGTTAAGTCGGGGCAGGGGGAGGTTTCTTCTCCCCCATACCCATTCACTTCGCCCCTCTTTTCTCTTCCTTTCTCCAGCCTCCACTCGCCTCGGGAGGGCTCCGGAGGATCTCCGTCTCCGGGGCGTCCCTCTCCATTTCCTTTGGTGGAGTCGATCCCCACCACGTCCTCTTGCCATGGATGCCGGTATTGCCCCCGTTCCTTCTTTCTTTTGTCTCTTTTTCAGTTCTTGTTTCTTAGGGGCAATGGTGGTTGCATCTCTAGATTTTTGGCTAAATCTAGGCTTGAGTTGGTTGGAGAAAGCAACTAGACTATCTCGATTAGAGTATGGTAGGATTATTTTTGAATTTGGTAGGCCGGTAGTGCCGGATCTGACCACGGTAGTAGGAACCCGCTGTTTCACCGCCTCGTGCTAAGAAACTGTTGTTTCTCCGCCTCAAGCGGTACTACCGCTCTCTTGGAGCGGTACTACCGCTTGACCTAGAGCGGTACTACCGCTCCCTCTGGGGCGGTACTACCGCTTGGGCGGTACTACCACGGGCAGGTCATGGTACTACCGCTGCATGCCAATTTCCATCTTTTTCCTGCCTTACCTTGATCTTTTGTTGAGTTTGTTGGCTTATGCTCGTTCTTTCTAGTTGTTTTGCGTGTTCTTGTGTTTGGCTCCAGGTGATGACCCTTCCGAGCAGCAAGGTCGCCGTATTAACCCCGAGCGTGCCACATCAAAACGCTACCGCACCTTAGAGTCAGCCGGTGGTTCCTCGAGCACCCAACCGCCTCCAGCAAGTGCATCTGCAAGTGTTCATCCACCTCCTCAGCAATCAAAGCAAGCCGCCCACAAACCCAAAGGGAAGACTGTGACTGAGATGACCAACAAGGAGTTTTGGGAGAAGCGTCGCCACAACCCCTATGCGGTGGCCCAAGAACCCACTTTGGTCAACCGCCCGTTCTGGAACCGTTTTCAGTTTGCCATCTACTTTGATGTGATCAAGGCCAAGAAGAATCTTTTTGTTGATGTTCGCTCCATTGATACTGATGCTATGGAGAAGGACCCAGAGTACTTTGGCGAAGCCCTTCAGATGTGCACTCAGTTGAACATTCTCAGGATCATGCAATTCAACAAGGATTTCGATGCGGATTTGGTGGCTCAATTCTATGCCACCGTCCATCTTGGGACGGATGTCGACAGGACTCTGACATGGATGACCAATGGCAAGCTGCTTTCTGTCAAGTGGCAGGCGTTCATGGGGTTACTTGATGTGGTGGACAACGGGCTTGAGACTCCTGTCAGTTTCCGTCCTCACCGCAATGCGATATCCACCCACAAGCAAGCCCTTTGGCCGTACTGCACTATGAAGGTTCACCCAGTAACTGAGAAGAAGACCTATGAGCTGTCTCCGTATCTGGACATTCTTCATCGCATATTCCGTGAGACTCTCTTCCTTTGGATCGGGAATCTGGATATGGTCCACTCTTACCTCGTGGACATGCTCCTTTTCTGTCAGCATGAGAAGGAAGCAAGCACTGGAGAGAGCCTGGATATCTCTCATGTCATGTGGTCTAAACTTCTATCTGCCGTGTCTGAGCGCAAGTGTCCTATTATGGTCCATTCATCATGAGGCTCATTGAGAGGGCATGGGCATAGACTTATCCCAGAGTGTTGCTAGAGACTGGAGACTTGGTGTCTCATGAGATCAAGCGTCTGAGGAAGAAGGACAACTGGACAGCGCCTCACACAGGAGGTCCATCTGCTACTGCTGCCACAGGGGGGGCGTCTGCTGATGCTGCTGCTGCTGCTGCCATGGGGACCGAGGGTGAGGCTGCTACTGATGATCATGAGGAGAACTTTGGCCCCTCTAGTGAAGAACCGTCGTGAGCACAGAAGCTTAAGCGCAAGATGAAGAAGCTTTTCTGCATGGAGTCTCATGGCCAGTACATGACTCATGTGGCGGAGAAGCATGCCAGGACGCGCCACAAGGAGCTCATGCGTCAGATGGGAGCAACAGTTGCCAGTGGGTCTGAGGGTCAGATCACTGAAGAGGAGGACTGGATTCATCAGAATTGCCACTGGACCGACTCCAGTGCCGAGCAGTTTTCGACCCACGATGAAGATGCAGAGATGTGATGTTCGAGCTCTTCCACCTCCCATCACCTGGAGTCGTAGTGTCACTCTATGCCCTTTTTGGTGTCTCGCTGCCAAAGGGGGAGAGAGTGTAGGGATTTGCTTCTTGTGTCGTGTTTTGAGTCGTCTTGTGGTTTCTTGTGTGTTCTCTTGGTGTCCTTCTTTGGTTTGGTTTGGTGTGAGACCTAAGCTCTAGACATATGGTGTGAGACATATGCTCCCTATCGCTACCTTATTACTTATGTCTTGTCTGAGTACTGTAGTTTATTGTGAGATGCATGCTTGTCTTGTTTATTCACTTCTCCCATATATCTTGTGCTTAGTATTGTTGGACTATAAAATATAGGGGGAGTGTTGATCCGAATGTGTGTGTCGTGCCATCTCTTGGTGCACATATTCTTGGGGAGCCCGTCTATATTTTGTAGTTCTTAGCTTTCTTCATTTTATTTCTTTTCCTTGCGCAAATCCCTAGTTGTCATCAATCCACCAAAAAGGGGGAGATTGTTACAGCATATCTCTCTCAAGGTAGTTTTGGTGATTGATGACAACATGTTTGCGGACTAATCTTGTGCTTTGAATAATTCACAGATTCTCCCCTGGCACGAGACGCCTTCTTCCCCTTGGAGTGTATTTCAATACGGTGTAGCTCTTTCGCTTCTTTCTCGGTGGACTAGTTGCGTAGAGGGCACCGTGCTATCAAGAGGGGGTCCGCTGGGGTTTTGCATGGTGGAATCATCATGTACACATCAGCTTCTCACCCTCTAAACATTTCCTTTCCATTGAAGAGATCTCTCCTCTCTTCCGTGTCCTGTCTGGGTCTAAGCGGTAGTACCGCGCACCCAGCGGTAGTACCGCTGAGGAGCCAAGCGGCAGTACCGCTCCGCAGCGGTAGTACCGCCCTTGGCTCCACAGCAGTAGTACCGCTGGGGGCCTGGCACCTCCGCCTTGTCCTTAGCATATTTGAGAGATCCCTTCTCTCTCGCGCGCGCCCCAGCGATAGTACCGCACTGCATGCGGTACTACGGCAAAAGGGTCACACGCGGCAGTACCGCTGCACAACGGTACTACCGCCCTTGACCCCACTGTCGTAGTACCGCTGGGTAGTCTGGCTCCTACCGCCTCGATTCGAGAGGTCTTTTTCTCGTGTCGGGTTTTGCGGCACTAGTCACGGTTGTAGTGGCGGTAGTACCGTTCCAGGAGCGGTAGTACCGCCCTACCACCGCGGTAGTACTGCATTTGGGTCCGTTCCCTACTAAGTCTCCTCAGCGCGGCAGTACCACTGGCTGGCGCGGCAGTACCGTCGCCTGGCGGTAGTACCGCCCCCTCTTAGCGGTAGTACCGCCCTGTGCGGGGCTGGTTGGTGGGGGGCAACGGGATTGTTGCCCCCACTATAAAAGGGAGCCCCCTTCCTCCTTCTCACCTACCTCTTCCTCCCCCAAGCTTCATTTATTGCTCAAGCTCCATTAAATACTCCAAGCTTCATTTTGCCCGATCTATCTCCCTAGCCAATCAAACTTGTTGATTTGCTCGGAAGTGGTTGATAAGGCTCCGATCTACACTTCCACCAAGGGATTTTCGATTCCCCCACTCATCCCTAGCGGATCTTGTTACTCTTGGGTGTTTGAGCACCCTGGACGGTTGAGGTCACCTCGGAGCCATATTCCATTGTGGTGAAGCTTCATGGTCTTGTTGGGAGCCTCCGATTAAGTTGTGGAGATTGCCCCAACCTTGTTTGTAAAGGTTCGGTCGCCGCCTTCAAGGGCACCAATAGTGGAATCACGGCATCTCGCATTGTGTGAGGGCGTGAGGAGAATACGGTGGCCCTAGTGGCTTCTTGGGGAGCATTGTGCCTCCACACCGCTCCAACGGAGACGTACTTCCCCTCAAAAGGAAGGAACTTCGGTAACACATCCTCGTCTTCACCGGATCCACTCTTGGTTATCTCTTACCTTTACTTGTGCAAGCTCTTTAGTGTTTCTACCCTTGCTTGCTTGTATGCGTGTTGTTATTGCATTATATAGGTTGCTCACCTAGTTGCACATCTAGACAACCTACTTTGATGCAAAGTTTAATTTGGTAAAGAAAAGCTAAAAATTGGTAGTTGCCTATTCACCCCCCCTCTAGTCAACCATATCGATCCTTTCAGCCGCATTAACAGGGACAATACCGAGGATACTACAGTCAATGCCGGATTCAAAGGCTCTAAACCCGGTCAGCGGAAAAAGCCATTCAAAAGAAGCACTCCGGGCCCGTCCAGTTTGGACCGTATACTCGATCGCTCGTGTCAAATACATGGCACCCCCGACAAGTCATCCAACCACATCAACAGGGATTGTTGGGTGTTCAAGCAGGCCGGCAAGTTAAATGCCGAAAACAAAGATAAGGGATTGCATAACGACGACGAGGAGGAGCCCCGGCAGTCGAACACCGGAGGACAGAAGAGATTCCCCTCACAAGTGCGGACGATGAACATGATATACGCAACCCACATTCCCAAGAGGGACGGAAGCGTGCGCTAAGGGACGCATATGCGTTGGAGCCAGTCGCCCCAAAGTTCAACCCATGGTCCTCTTGTCCGATCACCTTCGATCGCAGGGACCACCCCACTAGTATCCGTCATGGCGGATTCTCTGCACTGGTCCTAGACCCAATCATTGACGGATTTCACCTCACTCGAGTCCTTATGGATGGCGGCAGTAGTCTGAACCTGCTTTATCGGGACACAGACCCCTCAAGGATCAAACCCACAAAAACGATCTTCAAAGGCGTCATACCAGGTGTAGAGGCCCATTGCATAGGCTCAGTCACACTGGAAGTGGTCTTCAGATCCCCGGATAACTTCCAAAGCGAGGAGTTAATCTTCGATATAGTCCCGTTCCGCAGCGGCTATCATGCACTGCTCGGGCGAACCGCATTTGCGAGATTCAATGCGGTACCGCATTATGCATATCTCAAGCTCAAGATGCTAGGACCTCGGGGGGTCATCACATTCAATGGAAACACAGAGCGCTCTCTCCGTACGGAGGAGCACACTGCGGGCCTCGCAGCAGAAGCGCAAAGCAGCCTCTTAAGGCAATCCACCAGTTCGGCGATTCAAGACCCGGACACCTTCAAGCGCGCCCGGAGTAATCGGCAACAAGACCGCCTGGCACAATCCGAGCTCGCATAGCAATGCGGCCCCCACCCCAGTACCAGCCAAACAGCGAAATCCGTGCCACGTGTACATATTTACGCATTAAAAATACCATGGGCACAGGTGGGGAGGAGGTACGACTACGGCACGCCCCAAGACGCGGCTCAACCGCACTAGGGGCTTCCCGCTTTGTTTTTTTTCTCTCTTTCAGGACTTTAATCCTTGGAAACCCCGTCCAGCAGCACGGTTGCTGGACACATGATGCAATAACCAAGGAGGCAGAAAGCTACGTCGCACCACTGAACTCCCATGTGGTC
Organism: Triticum dicoccoides; assembly: GCF_002162155.2. Classification (NCBI taxonomy): domain Eukaryota; kingdom Viridiplantae; phylum Streptophyta; class Magnoliopsida; order Poales; family Poaceae; genus Triticum; species Triticum dicoccoides. The sequence goes on along the minus strand of NC_041382.1, from coordinate 460,485,068 downwards.
TCTGACAACGAGTGAAATATCTGCTTTAAATGTCATTCCTCAGCTTGCCCTTGGAGGGGACATGTTAAATAGTCCTACTTTTTGCTTATCGCACTACTTGTATCATTCTGCTTTAATGCACCTTTTTGAATAAACAATGCATATCGCTAGACTATTATCGCTTTCTCTATTCTTCTTATATATATATATAGGGAAAATCCATCCTACCACCTGGGGTAGTTACCTCACATGTCTCACATACTACCATGTGGTACTATATATACTATTTTATTATTTTAAATATGTTCATATACTATATCTAAGATATTTCAAAGCAAGTTACATGAAAAAATTGCATATGAGCCCATAGTTTTTGTTATATTTGTGAAATACGTACATATTTGTACGTAAAAAAGAGCATACTCAAAACAAGGTATATACTACCTAAAAATTAGTATATATACTACCTAATCATTGTTATATACTACATACTACATGTACATACTCTTGGTTTTGTCAGATACTACATACAACATACAAAATGCAAGTGGTGGTAACTACCACTGCTTGTAGAAAACATTTGTCCTATATATATGTGTGTGTATATATATGTATGTATGTTCATTCATGACATTCAGCACCCGTACACTCTGGTACGACCAATACGCTAGGGGCTTAAGCATACCCCATAATACGGCGTGAGAAGTCCGAACACTTTCGACAGTGCGGCACCCCGAACTTATAGCATTATATGCATCAGCTCCGAATTATGTCTTGGGTCAATAGTTGGGTTTGCCCGGCTCCCATGTTTTGGTACCTTACGTTCCGCTATATCGACTAAGGTAGCACTGGGAGAACTACTGCGATTGTGCCCCGGTTCAGCTGGGCTAAGCACCTCATTAGAGAAAGCTAAAACTGACTGTCATGATAAGGCAAGAGCCGGTCGCTGTTCGAGAGGTTTCGAGTCCCTAAAGACTTATACCGCTTAAAGCGAGGAGTCGACTTTGTCCGGCTTAAGGCGTGTATAGCGCCCCGAATTCGGCCTTCCGAATACTAGGGGCTTCGCCAAAATTTAAAATTGTAGAATTCTATGGCTAAGTGAGAGTGATAAAGCATTATAGTCCGGTTGCCTTGTTTGTTGTGTTGAGCACCTCCCTCGAAGGACCCAACAATGGGAAAAGAATGCTCAGGTTTATCCCGAACACCCCAGCACTCGTGGCATGGGGGCAGAAGCCGACGACTGGTCATCTCTCATATTTGATAAACAGCCGCACAGAAGGTAATATTTTAAATTCAAACAAGCGTTGCACAACGCATATGAACAAGTTTTCATAAATACAGGATCACACGAGCAAGTTCATTCAAAAATTACATCTTTTGCACACTCGTCCGCCATAAGACGGGCACCCTTCAGGACACCCTCATAATATATTTCGGGGTGGCGATGCTCCTTGCCTTGCGGCGGCCCCTCCTTCACCAGCTTCTCAGCGTCCATCTTGGCCCAGTGCACCTTCGCACGGGCAAAGGCCTGGCGTGCACCCTCGATACAGACGGACCGCTTTATGGCCTCCAGCCGTGGGCAGGCATCCATAAGCCGCCTCACCAGCCCAAAGTAGCTGTTGGGAAGGGAGTCGCCAGGCCACATCCGGACTATAAGGCCCCTCATGGCCTGTTCGGCCACCTTGTGCAGCTCGACCAGTTGCTTCAGCTGGTCGCTCATAGGCATCAGGTGTTCGGTCCCAGTATACTGAGACCAAAACAGCTTCTCCGTCGAGCTTCCCTCCTCGGCCTGGTAAAACTTCGCGGCATCTGACACGCTACGGGGCAAATATGCGAATACTCCTGAAGAGCTCCGGACTCGGGTAAGTAACAAATAATTTACTTTCACATGCTTGCTTTGCATATTGAATGCCTTACCCGCCGCTATCTTCCTCATCGCCTCAATCTCCTGGAGGGCCTTTTGGGCTTCAGCCTTGGCATTCTTTGCGCTCTCGAGAGCCGCAACAAGCTCAGACTCTCGCGTCTTCGAGTCAAGCTCCAACGCCTCGTGCTTCGTCACGAGAGCTTGGAGCTCTTGCTGCACCTCGCCCACCCGTGCCTCTTGCTTTTCCCGCTCGGTGCGCTCCTTGGCCGCTTTGTCTTCGGCCTCGGACAATGCTTGCTTTAGGGTCGCCACTTCGGTCGTGGCCCCTGGCACATTCATGATGATCCTATCATTTCGCAACCACATTTTCTTTTATATATATAGACAAGGTATTACTTACCTTTGTTCTCCTCGAGCTGCCTCTTGGCAAGGCTGAGCTCTTTCTCGGACCCCTCGAGGTCCTGCTTCAGTGCGGCGACCTCCGCAGTCAGTGCGGCAGAGGTCAGCAGCGAAGCCTGCATACACATACAAACATACTTATATTAGACTCATGCATATATTATTTGATCCTCTATTCAGCTTTTCTTTGTGAACACCAAACAGAGCATCAGGGGCTACTGTCTATGCGGTAATATTTTTCCTATATTTTAAATACTTACCTCAAAGCCTGTTAGAAGGCTGGCACAGGCTCCAGTCAGTCCGCTCTTGGTGGACTGAACCTTCTTGATCACCGCACTCATAATAGTGCGGTGCTCTTCGTCGATGGAAGTGTCGCGAAGCGCTCCCAGCAGGTTGTCCGGTGCCTCTGGATGGACAGAGGTCGCCGGCATGGGCGTCTTGCCCCTTTTGGAAGGGGGCCGCCTGCCCGAGTCCGGAACCACTGGAGGTTCCGGCGCGGTGTTCGGCTGAGAGCCGAACTTAGAGCCTCCGGGAGCCTTGCTCCCTTTGCTCCTGGAGTCCGGAAGGTCGCCTTGAGGCGCCTCCGCGACAGTCTCCCCCGGCTCGGTGTCCCCTGAGACAGTACCTCGGCATTGTCCGTAGGGCAAGGAGAGGTGGCGGTTGGAAGTGTATCACTATTCATGTCCGACGAGTCCAAGGAACCGTCCGACGATGATACATCGATACGGGCTTGGGGCGGACTGCATAATCATATTCGACGTTAGGAGAGGCAGTGCGGCAAAGGTATGCTATGAGTTACTCTGGTATCCGAATACTTACGACTTCGCCAGGGGCTTGGCCCTGAGCAGCCACTCGTCTTCGCCGTCGGCGGCGGTGGTGGAACAGTCCGGAAGGAGAGTCCTTCCCTTCTTGGACCCTTCGGCCTCCCCGGTTGGGGCGGCCTTCCTCTTCTTGTCTCCCTCGGCTGGAGGGGGAAAGTCTTCGTCTTCCTTCTCCTCGTTTTCGTGGGAGGAGTGCGTCTCGAAGTTATCGGACGATGAGTCCGATACCACCTGGCGCCGGGAACTCTTTCGGGTTCCCTTGGCCTTTTTCTTGGTCTTATCCGGCACCTCATAAGGAGCCGGAGTCCGCATCTCCGTCAGGAGAGCGTCCGCAGGGTCTTCGGGCAGAGGGGCCGGACAGTTGATCTGCTCCGATGTCTCCACCCAATCCTGTCAAAGGCATGAGAGCTCAGACCCCGCACATGATTAAGCTATGGGAAATAAACACCCTATCAGATGTACAGAACTTACCGGATTCGCAAAATGCTTCGCGCTTAGCCCGCGGTCCTCAGTAAGAGAAGGAGGGACCTCGGCGCCCTTGAACAGCACCCTCTAGACGTCTTTATGCGTCGTGTCGAAGAGCTCGCTTAGAGTCTTGTGCCGGGCCGAGTCGAACTCCCATAAGTTGAAATCCCGTTGTTGACACGGGAGGATCCGGCGGAAGAGCATGACCTGGACTATGTTGACAAGCTTAACTTTCTTGCTTATGATGTTTCGGATACACTTCTAGAATCCGTCCAGCTCCACCGATGAACCCCAGGACAAGCCCTTCTCCTTCCAAGAAGTGAGTCACGTGGGGATTCCAGATCGAAACTCGGGGGCCGCCACCCAGTTGGTGTCGCATGGCTCGGTGATGTAGAACTACCCCGATTGCCACCCCTTTATGGTCTCCACGAAGGAGCCCTCGATCCATATAACATTGGACATTTTGCCCACCATGGCTCCGCCGCATTCCGCTTGTTGGCCGCCCACCATCTTCGGCTTGATATTGAAGGTCTTCAGCCACAGGCTGAAATGGGGCCGGATGCGGAGGAAAGCCTCGCACACGACGATGAACGCCGAGATGTTGAGGATGAAATTCGGGGCCAGATCATAAAAGTCCAGCCCGTAGTAGAACATGAGGCCGCGGACGAGTGGATGGAGGGGAAACCCCAATCCACGGACGAAATGGGGGAGGAAAACCACCCTTTCGTGAGGTTCCGGGGTAGGGACGATCTGCCCCGCGGCTGGCAGCCGGTGCGCGATATCCGCGGCTAAGTATCCGGCTCCACGTAACTTTTTGATGTGCCCCTCCGTGACGGAGGAGGCCATCCACTTGCCTCCCGCTCTGGACATGTTTGGAGAGAGTTGAGGAGGAGGATGCGGACTTGGGCGCTGGAGTTCGAGTGCGCGAGAATGGATGAGCAAGCAGGAAGAAGGCGTAGGTAGAAAAAGGTGAGATCTTATCCCTTTATAAGGGCGGACTAAACTATGCGCCCCACTAGCCTGGTAAAACCCGCTTATCCCCCAAGCGCCGTAATTGATGGCGCGGTTGAGTTACCCACATCCGTATTGATGAGAATTCCGTAATAAGGGGAACACGATCTCTGCTTTGACAAGACGTGTCAAGAAACCACCTCGCGTTATGTGCGGGGCTGATTAAAGAAAAACGGTTCAAATAATTACCGGGCCGTGGCGTGATGTCATGCTGCCAAAACGTGTCAGCAGATTAGATTTGTGGTAATATTATTCTCTCTACGGTGGTATGTGGAACTTATTTTGCAGGGTCGGACACTATCCTTGTATTCAAATTCTTCCGTGGTGTATTCGGAGGAGGAACCCGCCTTGCAATGCCGAAGACAACACTGCGCGCCGGACTCATCGTCATTGAAGGTTGGTTCAGGGGCTACTGAGGGAGTCCTAGATTAGGGGGTCCCCGGACAGCCGGACTATATCCTTTGGCCGGACTGTTGGATTATGAAGATACAAGATTGAAGACTTCGTCCCGTGTCCGGATGGGACTCTACTTAGCGTGGAAGGCAAGCTAGCCAATACAGATATGTATATCTCCTCCTTTGTAACCGACCTTGTGTAACCCTATCCCCTTTCGGTGTCTATATAAACCGGAGGGTTTTAGTCCGTAGGATAACATACAATCATACCATAGGCTAGCTTCTAGGGTTTAGCCTCTCCGATCTGGTAGATCAACTCTTGTACTACTCATATTATCAAGAATAAATCAAACAGAACGTAGGGTTTTACCTCCATCAAGAGGGCCCGAACCTGAGTAAAACATCGTGTCCCCTACCTCCTGTTACCATCCGCCTTAGACGCATAGTTCGGGACCCCCTATCCGAGATCCGCCGGTTTTGACACCGACAGCGACAACCACCGCCCGCCGCCGCGATCTTCTCGGGATCGCGATCCCGCGTTCCCCCCTCGCCCACGATCATGCCCTATATAAAGCCCTGCCCCTCCTCTCTCACACCCCTAAAACCCTAACCCCAAAACCCACCACCGCCCACGCCCTCGCCAAACGCATCTCGCCTCCGCCGCTGCAGTTCATCGCCGCCGGTGAGCCACCCCTCGACCTCCAAGTTGTGCACCCGAACCCTCTCTTCGTTTCGCACCTTTTTGACATCCCCTCGATGCCCAGGAACCCCGAAGCCGTCGCCCCCGAGCTCGACTGCCGCTCGCCGGAGCTGCAGCTCACCAGGGAGCCGTCGTCGTCGCCCTGGCCGTCTCCGTCGTCCGCGACATCAGCAGCCGCCACCCTCGACCTCGCCTCGTTCCGCCGCATCGCCTGGACGCCTCCGTCACCTTCCCCGACGACCGTAGCCGCCATTGCATGAACCTGACGTGCCAAAGAGAGCATTGTCAAATCCATGAGTTCTTCGATGCCACTGCTTCAAGCATGATAATGACTTCTTTCGCCCTAGCGATGAGTCGAACGACGAGCGATGTATATATCATATCTGCTCTAGATATAAACCGGTGATAAGAAGTACTTATCCGTTAATTCGAATGTTTGGATCAAATATAGAGCATTCAGTTGGACAACATTTTTTGTGTCCGGACGCAGCCCGCCGGGGCTTTTGGGGTCCGGTTGTAGACGCAGGGGCGGAACCGCGGAGAGACTCAACCGCGGAAGGGCATCCCTTTCGTTTTTTCTTCCTTGAGGCGCCGCCTTTCTCTAGAGACTCCGGAGTCTCGAGACTCGAGGGCACCAACGGCGTCTTCTCCGAGAGCCAAAGCTCCCGATTCCTTGACCGACCGACACCCCCTGCCACCCGCACCCGCACCCGCAACCCTCGTCTCGGCCACCCCTGACTCCTCTTCCCTAAGATTCCGCGATCCGCTAGGACGCAGGTTTGAAGAGGGAACCCCCCGCCGCCGCCGCCGCCGCAGCCGACGACGTTCGCGGGCACGCGAAGTGGAATGCAATGTGTGGTGAGCATATCCCGTCAATTTGATACCCATTATTCAGGATTGGGATAGTAGGATTCCATTCTTAAGAGCATCTGGGGCATCGCGTACTAATCTGTATCTGTAGCAATTTGTTTTCACCTTTTCTGCTCTTTATGAGGCTGCGCAGTTCTATAGCAAATCTCAAACCAATGTGCGTGTGTATGCATAGTTTGTTTCCATAGTAGCATCCATGTATGGCTGTATGTTTTAGATTTCTTAGCAGTTGTGTGCTGCCTTCTTTAGGTAAGAAGAGTCGAGAAGCAGCACGTAGATACATGATTAGCCACTGCCACGAGGATTTGCAAGATTCATCTTCTCCTGAATTAAGCTGGATTTAAAATTTCAGGAAACACATAAAAATGCATTCTCAAACGCAAGCATATCTTACAATTTGGTACTTGTACTGTCGTTATCATATCCCTTTTTATGTTCATATTTGACTGTCTCTTTCTGTCAGAGTGATCAATGTGCAGTGCATTAAATGGCACAGAAGTGACATCTAGCTAAAAAATGCAACGTTTTGTATATATCAACGATGAGTCCTGCCGGGATTCCTACCGTGACAATCGGGTTTCCAATACCAAATACACCTTGTGGAATTTTCTCCCTAAGAATTTATTGGAACAATTCAGGTCAGGTTCTCAGTTATTTTCTACTGTTTTGGTATTTGTGCACACTCTCTACCATTCAAGTATAGTACTCTGACCTGCAACGAACATGAGACCCATCATCTTTTAGCACTTTGTTAAAAACCCGACAAAACCGTCCTGTTTCCTTTTCTAGTGAATTTATTCCGTCACTATTTCTGCATTAAATTACATTTCTTCCATGTTCACTTCTCTAAATATTTCAGGCGTTTCATGAATCAGTATTTTCTGCTAATCGCCTGCCTTCAGTTGTGGCCCACTATTACTCCTGTAAGTCCTGCAACTACATGGGGCCCGCTTGCCATAATCTTCACTGTTTCTGCTTCAAAAGAGGCTTGGGATGATTACAATAGGTATCTTTCCGACAAGAAAGTAAATGAAAGGAGAATCTGGGTGGTAAAGGATGGCATCCGTAGACAGGTTTTCCCCCCTTTCTTCACCAACATTTATTTCTCTCTCAGTGGAGAGAGAACAACATCCTCCTTAGCCTGTTAAAATGTTGTGTCAATATTTGCATTCATCATTACTTCTGTTTGTCAGCCATAATCTGATATCATTTGTTCAGTTTGGCAGTCGGTACCACAAATTGTTTCAAAGTATAAAGCCTAAAGCTTGAAGTTTCTGCACTCACTTGTAATTTGCTATTGCTTGTGCTGGAACTTGTATGCCCACCTGTGTACTGTAAAGACCTAACAGTGCATTGTTACGTGTGCCTTATGGATCATCGATATCAGTGAGAGTGAATGGATTATAGGAGTTGTCACTTGTCAGTGTATCTTTCATGTTCGGCTAAATGGATGAAGTTGTACTTCTTAGGAAAAATTAACTCTGGGACACTGCAAAAGTATGATGTTTGCTGAGGACACTGAACAATTGATAATTTTGTAATCGACATTTCAGAATCAATAATCATCGTCATTTGACAGAACATTCCATGTCCCTTGAAAAACAGATACTATTCTGAGATTTAGGAGAGAGCAGGGACGAGGAAAAATCTTATTTGTCAAATACTTTAAGCAAAGGCTTAATAGTTGATTATAGATTGTCGAATTATCAGATTTGATGGCTAATTGTTAGGAGTTCTTTCAATATTTGGATGCATCAAACTGAATAAGATCTAAGATTGACATCTTACACATCTTATCTCCACTAGATTTGGAACCAACGATATTTTACTGGGCCTTCTATAGTAAATGACCATATTTTTTGTAGAGTCTTCAGTGAATTGTTGATTTTAGATTGACGTTCAGCAACCACCACACATTCGTGTTGTCATAGAACAATTCTGCCTATTTCAAATGGTTCTACTTAGGGCTACTTGGGTTTAGATTGATGAATATTTGATTGTACAATACTAATTTGTGTTTTCAGATCAAAGCAAGGGAGATACATGTCGGAAATATAGTGTGGCTCCATGAGAATGATGAGATCCCATGTGATCTCGTTCTCATTGGAACTTCTGATCCTCAAGGCATCTGTTATGTTGAGGTAAATGGTTCTACTAACAAACATTAGATAATATGTTTATTTGCTATTCCTGCTACATGATATGTGTGATAGGACTCACTTGGGTGGCCATGGCCTTGCTTAGGTGCATATTAAATTCATCTGAAATGCCTTGACATGTCAATTCAACAGGATATGCTGGAGTTCTTATTTGTCTAATGAATGTTGATTCTGATGCTACCCTACTGATGGCCCAATTATTACATTTTAATGTTTGCGGAATCTGAAATCTGAAATCGAAATTCTCTTTTCCCAGTTTATAAAACCAAGTTCTCCTAATATGCGATGAGAAATTTTAGTGAGTGACTATACAGTAATAATATTTGGAAACAGGAAACAACCGCTGATGGTGAAAAATGCAAGCTGGTAGTAGTGAGCATTTTTATTTTTCTAGACACTCTGCTAGTACGAGTTAATTAACAAATTTATGGAGTTATATGGCATGGTTGTTTAACCTAGAAGAAATTAACCTTCAGAATCCTTTTAGTAGTTGGTTTGGCTAGAAGGTAGACCAATTACTGGGATATTGGAATTAAGCTGGGTATTGGGGACCAGGAATTGTGCCTCTCAGCAATACCTGTTGTTTGGATCATAATGAAATCGGAATTGCATTTGGGACCCACCTCCATGGATTTTGGTTGACAACTAGGAAGAACCCCTGCCCAGTACCAAGCTCAGATCCTTCGAATTGCATGGAAATGTTTGCTCTCACATTTCTCGACTCTGATGATACCAAATCGCCCCCATCAATACATCGCTTTTTGCAAGATTCCGTTGATCTGCTGTGTCGCCGTCGCTGGTGAAATCCACTTGTGTCGTTCTGTTCTGTCATGTGGCCGGATCACCTCCTGTTCTTTACCAGTGCCGGTGCCGCATCCTGTTGTTTGGCCCCATGGCAGTGCTGCCTGCTGTGTTCTGTCCCGTTGCAGGCTTCGCCTCTTATGTTCTACCCCATCTCAGGCACCACCTTCTGCCCTCCTGCGTTATACCCTGTCGCAGGCACCTCTTCCACTTATCTGTGCGGGCACAGTTTGTGCAGAGCCATGAACTGTGACCACTACAAATCCGGGCCTTGCCGAATATGTTAACTAATGATAACCACTTCTCTGGAGCCATGTAAAAAATGTTTCGTAATCATAAATATATATCTAAGTAGATTCCACACCTTGAACTCAAGCATATATCTATAGCTAAACCAGTATAAAAGGCATTAGTTGGTCTTGACACTTCTAATCTGAGCCATCCGAAATCTTTGATCCTATCTCATAATCATCCATCCAGTGGTTGTGGACAATGCCATATCTCCCTTAGCCACTCATATGCTTATAGGCTCTTCATTTTACTTATCATCTCCTAGTTAATTACTATCTAATTTCATTTGTCATGCTTACGAGTTTGTTTTTATTTTATACTTTTGTATATGAAATTCATTTATTTGCTCTCAAGATGTGCATGTTATCTGATTCTTTTTCTTGAATGTTATCTGATTCTTTTTCTTCAATGTTATCTGAAACTTCTTGAATCAATGTTTTCAAGTTAACATGGAACTCTACGATCATTTCTATATGTGGGCTTAAAATTTTCCTGTGCTTGCAATACGCTATCCTGCACGTGCAGCCTAGATCCGTCGCAGCATATAATGTAACAACTGAACTAACCACTGACAGATGGTTGAAGAATGATATAAGGCTGAAAAAACAACTCTTCCAAAATTCTTGCGGATGATTATTAATTTTGTCCAAATTAGCTAAAGTGTGTTGTTGATGAAACATAGGAAAGGGTACGAGGCGGTGAAACTGGAGGGAGATAGCGAAACAGAGGCAGTGTTTGAGAAATTTTAATTTTCACAGTTAAAACAAAACAAAAATACAGAACATGAGGTTATCTGGTCATTTTGTAGTGATGATTAATGGACTAATTAACACTAGTTGCGATATAAACAACTGAAACTTACCGGCATTGCAAGAAAAGTTCCACTCATTCTGTTGATCATGTTTGATGGATTGTTAAAAGGTGATTAGTATCTCAATACAACTCATACTTATAGATAGTATAGATAATTTTTTTAAGTTTGATTTAAGATTTCAGCCTTTCTTCAAAAGCATGCAAAATTTCATGTTTTTATATCTTTCCTTTCACATTAACAAATATTAAGAGTAAGAAAACAAGTCAACATAACTGTATCTATTTGATTTATTTTTGTGTTTGAATTTGGTTACTTGAACCTGCTTTGCACGTGAAGGGCTGCTAATCGTGTGCAGCAGTCTTGTTTTATTACTCTTGAGTATATGAGAACTTGGCATAGATGAACCTGTGTGCATTTATTGCCTTATTGGTACGCAGAAGGAAATTGTGATAGAATGCTCTCTTTTATTGTGCACACCATATAGTCTTCTCAATTTTTTTTTCGAGAAAACGCAAAAAGCCTTTGCGTTTCATTTCATTGAAAAGATGGAAGGCCTCCTAGGAGGTGTGTCGTTACATGTTTTTGTAATTGGTCAGTGTACATCCCAGGTTGTGGGCAGGACAACCCGAAGCCCCTGGGCGCCTGCCTTTGCCCAACATCGGGCCTCCTCTTTGATCCTATCCACTAGTGTTGCGATGGATGGTGTAGCATTGTCGAAGACGCATGCATTCCGGTGCTTCCATATCATCCATGGGACGAGCAAAGTGATAGACTTGAGGGCTTTGCGCTGCGCCGGTGGTGTTCCCTCCCTTGCGCGCCGCCACCACTCCATGACGCTGGGCTCTTGATCAGGCGGCTGGGCTGGCAATTGGAGCCAGTTGAGAATGGTGTGCCATGTCTGGCGTGCAAAAGGGCAGGCCAGGAGCAGGTGCTGTAGCGTTTCGACTGCCTGGTCGCAATGGAGACACCTGGGGTGATGATCCAGCCCATGCCTGGCGAGTCTTTCGGCCGTCCAGCAGCGATCTTGGGCTGCCAACCAGTGAAAGAACTTCACCCTTGGTGGTGCCCAGGTTTTCCATACCAGCTGCCATGAGGGGCATCGTGTAGAACCCTGGAAACTTGCCGCATAGCATGATTGCGCCGAGTAGCGGCCGTTGGCCGTCCACCTCCAGAGTAAGCGGTCCGGCTCGTTAGAAAGGGTGGTGTGGCTCACAGCATGCCAGAGGAGCAGGTATTGGCCTATCTCATGCAGCCCCAGTGTCCCCTAGATATCGCGCGCCCAGGTGTTGTTGGCTAGCCCATCGGCAACCGTCCGCGCTTTTCGTCGCTGCTTGGGGATGCATTGGTGGAGTAATGGGGCGATGTCAAGGACAGACTGCCCGTTGATCCAGCGATCCTCCCAGAACAGTGCCGTCAAACCATTGCCGATGCTCATGGTGGTTGATGTAGAGAGCATTGCTCGCTCCTCATTAGTGAATTGCATTCGAGCCCTTGCCAGGCGCGGTCAGGGTCCACGCGGGCAAGCCACATCCATCGTATGCGCAGTGCCAACCCAGCGCGTTCAAGGTCGCGGACCCCGAGGCCGCCGTACTCGATGGGTCTGCATACATGGCGCCAATTGACGTGGCAGTGTCCGCCATTGGCAATGGCGCGGCCGGCCCACAGGAAACCTCTCAGGATCTTCTCCAGCTGCTTCAATGTTTTCTTAGGCGGGGCTAACGCGAGTAGCTGGTGCACGGGAATCGCGCACAGAACGGACTTGACCAGGGAGAGCCGCCCAGCCTTGTTCATGAGCCACGCTTTCCAAGTCGGGAGTCTGGCAGCCACCGAGTCGACGAGGGGCTGCAGCTGGGTGGCAGTGGGTCGACGTGTCGTCAGCGGAATGCCGAGGTAAGATATGGGGAGCTGCGCTACCGGGCATCCAAGCTGGGAGGTCGCCTCATCGGCCGTCGGGTCGCCATGCAGGGTGGTGGCCGAGCTCTTGGCGTAATTCACCAGCAGCCCGCTCGCCTTGCCGAATAAGGTTAGGATTCCTTTGATGGCGGCAACATCCTCCGGTGTGGCGTGGCAGAATAGCATCACATCATCCGCATAGAGAGAGATCGCTGGGATGGGGCGCCTGGGATGTAGCTGCCGCAGGATGCCGGCTTCCATAGCCCGGCGCATCAGCCTGCCAAGCGTGTCCACGGCGAGCACGAAGAGCTGGGGGGACACGGGGTCGCCTTGTCTCAGGCCAGCGCGATGCCATATGGGAGGGCCTGGCTCTCCATTCAGCAGGACGCGAGTGCTCGCTGTCGAAAGCAGGATTGCGAGCCACTCCATGAATTTGTCTCTGAACCCGTATTGTCGCAGGACCTCAAATAGAGATGGCCATGATATGGTGTCGAAGGCGCGCGTTAAGTCGAGCTTCAGCATGATCCGGGGAGCCCCTAGCTGGTGTAGCATCCGTAGAGATTGCTTGACCAGGATAAAGTTATTGTGGAGGCTCCGGCCCTGGATGAATGCGTTTTGGTTCCGACTGACTAGAACATCCAGCCTTGGGGCGAGGCGTAACGAGAGGACCTTGGCGAAGAGCTTGGCCACAAGATGTATCAAGCAAGTCGGCCGGTAGTCGCTTAGCTGTTGGGCATCGGCTCGCTTGGGGAGCAGGGTCATCAGGGCTTGGTTCAGCTTGTGGAAGCCGCGGCCTCTCATCTCGAACAGCTGCTGGAATACATCCATGAAGTCGTGTCGGACAGTTGTCCAGCAGGCCCGCAAGAATTCGGCGGTGAACCCGTCAGGTCCCAGCGCCTTGCTGGCGGGGAGGCGTTTGATCGCGTCCCAGACCTCCTCCACGGTGAATGGTGCATCCAAGCTGGAGAGGTCGCAAGGCTCGATGAGCTGGTCCAACTCCAACGTGAGCTCCCTGTCTGCAACCGAGCCCAGTATCCTGTCAAAATGCTCAAAAGCAGCTCGCACCATCGTGTCCTGGTCTGTGAGTATGTGCCCATCCACTGCGAGGCTGTATACTCGATTCTTCTGTTGGCGAAAAGAGCATTGCCGATGGAAGAAACCTGTATTGGCGTCGCCCTCCTTGATCGTGGCAATGCGCGCGCGCTGCCTGGCAATGGTGCGCTCCAGGGACGCAAGGCCAAGGTATGTGATCTTGAGGTGCTTCCTCAGCCAGTCTTCAGGCGGTGATAGAGCGCGGTCCTCCTGGGCCTTGTCGAACCGTGATATGAGCTCGCGGGAAATGGCCATTCGGTCCCGAATGCTGCCAGTAGACTTGGCACTCCAGCTGGTGAGTCTACGGGCTGTGGCCTGAAGGCGCAACATCAAGCGGTGAAAGGGGTCCGGGTCGTAAACCGAGCCCCAGGCCGCGGCCACCGTGTCCTGAAATCCATCTAGCCTGAGCCAGAAATCCTCAAAATGGAAGCGCCTGTACGCCGTGGGCATGGGTGCGCAGTCTAACAGCACCGGGCAATGATCCGAGACGACGGACGCAAGGCAGCGGAGATGGCACTCGCCGTGTGCGTCTTCCCAGTCCGAGGTGTAGAGCACGCGATCTAGGTGCACCAGGGTAGGCGGGGACTGCTCGTTGGACCATGTAAAGCGGCGCCCATTGAGGTAAATTTCTTTCAGGGCGAGATCATTGACAAGGCGGCGAAACCTGCCCATCATTCGCCTATTCAAGTTGCCATTGCTCTTGTCCTCGTCACGTAGGATGAGGTTGAAGTCTCCGCATAGCATCCATGGTCCGGGGCAAGTCGCACGGATGTCCCGGAGCTCTTGCAGGAACGCAATTTTGTCCGCGTCATCCTGGGGTCCGTACACGACCGAAAGCCACCAGGGTACGCCCGTGGCCGTGGTCACCGTGGCGGTGAGGGCGTTCGTGGTGAACAGAGGGTGCGTGATAGATACAACCCTGCTCTTCCAAGCCAGAAGAATGCCGCCTCGCGTGCCATTCGCCGGGAGGTATGTGTAATCATCAAATTCCGAGCCAAGGGTGTCGAGCACAACAGACGAGCAGAGCAATTCCATCTTTGTTTCCTGTAGGCATACAATGGAGGCAGCCGTGGTGTCCAACAACGAGCGGGCGGCAAAGCGCCGAGCGCGTGCGTTAAGGCCACGCACATTCCACACTACAATCCTGAGGCCGTGATCCATGAATATTGGATCGACGAGCGAAACCGTGCGCCACTCCTAGGTTTCACACGCAACCTCGACCCGTGCCGGTGTGGTCGGCAGGCTGGTCAAACCCTCCGGGATCTCTCGATCGACCAGGGCAGCAATGGCCTTGAGCACCGCGAGCGGGATGGGTGTTGCGAACATGCCCTCATAGGTTTGCATCTCGGCGGATGAAATCTTTTGGTTCGTCCCAATGATCCCCAGGGTGCGCAAGATCTGGACATGCGCGCGTCTTTCGGCTGTAGGGGGCGCCGCCGTCGGGGATGAATTGGCCGCGGAGCGGCCGCGGCGTGGGGCGAAGTTCAGAGGCCTGCGCGGCCTCCTCCCGGGCGTCGGCAAGGCTACGGCGATGTGCTTGGTTGCAGCCGCCAGGAATTCACCCAACGTCAAGGATTGCGACACGGGGGCACGGGCCCATGATCGTCTCATGGTGATCGGCGGGGAAGCGAAGCGCCCCTCAGCGGGAGTGATTGGGCCTCGGCCATTGGAGGCAGGCGTGCGGGCTTCCACTTCCGAGCTGGGCCTCGCCAGGGCCTGCTGGGCCTGGGGCCTTTGCATGATTATCACCGGGGGTGGTGGGCTGGCTGCCTCTGCAGGGGGGACCGCGCTCGTGGCGGGGCATGCATCCGCGCTCCCAGTAGTGCGCTCGTGGGTCCCGCAGGACCGGTCCGCGGGGGCAGACGTGGCCACGTCAAGTGGCGCAGCTGGCGAGCAGCCGCTTTGCCCCGACCAACTAGCCATCACGGGCTGCGAGTCTGGCACCTCGCTTAGATCGGGCAGGTCCTGACGGTCCCTCGGATCCTGCGAGCTAGTTGCGGGATCCACGCAATCTTCCACGGGGGATGGGGCGGTGTTTGAATCTCCTGATCCTTCTGGGGTGCTTGCCGCCAATGGGAGTGCCATGCTGGGCACATGGCGGGGTTCTGCGTTGGTGGGATGCGCGGACGCATCGATCTGGGGGCCACCCATTGTCCCCTCCTGCCCGTTCCTGGCGTCTCCATCAGTGGCTGCGGCAGGGCCAGTCTGGCCCGCGGCCAAAGCCTGCCTTTGCCATCCTTTCTCTTTTCCTTTTCTGGCACGTTGACATGGGTTGGAGGGGCCTTGCTGATCCGCCCGACCGTGCTGACCTGGCCATGGGCCCATGGAGCATCTCCCAACCCGTACGGACGGCGGCGCAGCGACGGTTGGCGGCACCGGCCATGCATGCGCGACGGACAGGCCATCAGCGCGCACGGAGCGGCCCCTAGCGCGCGAGCCCAAGGTGTCTACGGTCATGCCGTCCGCGCGTCCGGCAGGTGGCGCCTCCGTACGCCGGCGCTTGCGGCCGCGTGGACGTGCCCGGCCCGGGCCATTGCCTCGGGCATGGTCGTGGCCGTCTCCGGCGCCGCCTCCGGTGCCATCTCCGTCACCAGCGCCAGGACCATTGCTTCCCTGATTGCTAGGCGCAGGGGCTCCGATCCTCTCCGCCCGAGCAAGAGCGATGGAGATTGGGTAGGTGAGGGTCCTGATGGTAGGCGCTTCCGAACGTACCCTTGCTGGAATCTGCTCCACGATCTCAAGAACAGCGGCGCGGCGGATGCTGGCCGGATCATGCGCGCGCCCTGCCAGCCGGAATGTGGCCATGTCCTCTCTGGAGCGCGTGTTGGGATGAAGCTGCTCGATCCAGCAGCTCTCCCCCAGGATGTGCTCAGTAGTAGATAGATGCCAGGCCTGAGCGGGGATGCCCCGAAGCTCAAGCTCGACGCGATACTCGAACTGGCCAGAGCCCGCATGCGCCAGCTTGCTCCACGGCCGGACAGAGAGGCTGAACCGCGGGGCGCGGATGAAATGGTCTCCATTGAGGCGGCGCATGGTCGTGCGCGAGCTGAACAGGATCAGGAAATCCTCGGGGTGGTGAGCGTGTACCGTGAAATCGCCGTCTTCGAGCTCGAGGGAGGTCAGGAGCACATCAGCCACCTCGGCAGCGGACACGGTCGGCCTGTTGCCGGTGATGGAGGCTACCATTGCACGGGACAGGACCTCCTCGGCCTCCTCCATCTCCACAGAATGCGACATGATAATCCTCACCGGCTCCGGCGCGCGCGGCAAGGGCGTAGCGGCCGAGGCGGCGGGAGGAGGCGGAGGTGGCTGCGCGGCCTGGGGCGTCCGCGCCCGAGCAGCAGGGCGAGCGCGGTCAGGGTCGGCCCGGACGGCTCTCCGGCGCTGTGGGTGGCAGGAGCGCGAGTCGTGGCCGGATTCCAGGCATCGACGACAGCGAATGTCGTTGGTGCAGTCCCGAACACGATGACCAGGGTCGAGGCAGCGGAAGCAGAGTCCGGCGACCTCTTCCGGGGATGGGCTGCGCCGTTGGCATGGAGTCGTGTTGGGCTCGTCGTCTTGGCGGGGGCGGCGGCGACGGTTCCGGCGCTGCGGCTGCTGGAAGCCGTCGGCATCGACCTGGACGCCACCAGGGGCACGGTGCACCTCGGAGCGGGGGCCGATGCGGCTCGCAACGGGCAGTCGAGGCTGGTCGACGGCGCGTGCGGGAGCGAGGAGAGCGAGCGGCGCGGGCATAGCCGGCGGTGTGCGTGCGACGTCGCTGTACGAGCGGGCCCAGGACTCGCTCTCCGAATCGTACCAGCGGTCGCCGGAGGACACGCGGTCGCCGGAGAGGGTCGCCCGGGGCTCGACAGGGTCAGCACTTGGGGCCGCCATGGCAAGGGGAGGTGCTGGGTGGGCAGACGGCGGGGATTCGCCGGCGGCTGGGCTGGAGGGTGGGGGGGCTAGGAGGAGCGGGGAGGGAGGGGAGCCATCTCTCAGTCTTCTCAATTTCAGTAGGCTCCTTTTGTACTCTCCTTCTATATCTGGGAATAGATCTGTTTCGCTTTTGTGATTGGTTTATGATGATCTACAGAAATATTGTGCAGCTTGAAAGCCACCATGTTACCTACTGTTACAATAATCTAAATAGGAAATTTACTTTGGCTGTTGTCAGTACTGATAGTGCCAATTTTTTTCACTTTTACCTCAGACCGCAGCTTTAGATGGTGAAACTGATTTGAAAACCAGAATTATCCCTTCAATTTGTGCTGACCTGTCATCGGAGCAATTGGGGAAAATCAAGGTGAGCCTTTCTGTAATTGTACATTCTTGGCCTTTTCTCATGCCTTCTCTGATCGCCTGTCTCTGGATTGAGCAGGGTGTAGTTGAGTGCCCCAACCCAGATAATGACATAAGAAGATTTGATGCTAACATGCGCTTGTTCCCTCCTATCATTGATAATGAGAAATGTCCTTTAACTATCAACAATACACTTCTTCAGTCATGTTACTTACGGTACACGGAATGGGCATGTGGAGTTGCAATTTACACAGGTAAAGATAGCTATATCAAACTTCGTTTAGCCTGTTCTTGATTTACTACCCCAAAGATGCATGTTTGAGGCATTTGGTGTGCACTTAACTGACCAAACAAAATGTCATTTGTGTCAGGCAATGAAACCAAATCAGGAATGAGCCGAGGAACTGCGGAGCCCAAGCTTACCGCTGCTGATTCAATGATAGACAAACTCACCGTTGCAATATTTGTTTTCCAAATTGCTGTTGTTCTTTTGCTGGGTCTTGCTGGCAATATCTGGAAGGACAGCCATGGTCGTAAGGTGATATTTATCTCCGACAAAAGCAGTGTCCTTAAGTAGCAAATTCAGTAGAACTTTCATTCGATGCATGTTTTTATACTTCCTGCAGGTAAAACTACTTGGCCCCTCAACTACTGACATGGTTTGCGGGGCAACAAAGCAATTATTGCGACAGTTCAATTTGCAGCCCCAGTTTCAGTACCCTTTAGTTTGCACCTTACTCTGAATAATGGCGCAGATACCCCCCTAGCCAAATACTTGCAAATCACCTGTCCCATCTCCACCTAAAACAGAAATAAACCATCTCCCGAACATGCATCAAATGCGTATCTTTTGTATTAGGTGAAGGCACCAAGATGGCTCAAAAGTTACAGCGAAAGGAAAAAACTAAGGCAACGGCAAAAAGCAAAATAAAACCAGATGGCTGTACATCCATCCTAGGTTTACAAGTCGACAAGTCGTTCTGATGTTGAGATTCATAGACTACTCATGACTAATTGTGACAAGCTGACACTTAAGTTGCGACTCATAGACTAGTCGACACTGAAGTGTAGTCAGCCCTGGAGTTGCGACTCATAGACTAGTCGATAGACTGGTCTTGACTAGTCCTTGGATTCATAATCTACATGCTAGGGGCCCAACATTGGGAGGGCGCATGTAGAAAACTAGAAATAAACCATCATAGAATCTGTTTAACCCCACCTGTCAACCCCTTGTACCTCTTCTTCTTTGTCTTCTCTTGTCTTCCTTCCCTTCCTACTTCTATCTCCCGCCTCGCCTTCAGGTTCATGGCCAAGTTGTCCATGGCCATTATGTTGAGGATGCCTGAAGCGGGAACCTCACGACCTGGTTAGCTGTCGTGCTCAGCAGTTGGCACCACTGGGAATCTGCCTCATCATGAATGGGTGTCAACGTTGGAGCTGTCTAGGAGGTCAGGGCACGGTAATGTCGCTGCGATCATTTCGCTCCTTTGTTTCTACTGTTATGGACACAAGCTTGTCCAGATGTGATGAATTGGAGAAGGATGACATGGACCATGGTCATGCTCGCCTATGACTGAGGTGTCCTAGTGTGTGATGCTTCTCTATTGGTGGCGGCCAGCCAGCCACAGTCAGTTCCAGCTCCAATACCATATCCTCCATCCACACCGAAATCCTTAGGAGCGTTCGGTTATCCGGCGCTAGATCGTGCAGCTGCGGAGACCATGTGAGATCCAGATGCTACTCTCCTGCTATCAGAGCCAAAGAGTCCAGGGTCCCAAAACCCTATGTGAGACCATTTTAGGCACTAATCCAGGCAGGCAACCTCTCCTCGAGTGCTCGCCAGAGGCTGGGATTGGGTGGCTGGAGGGAGGAAAAATATAGAGAAAGGAGAAAAAGAGTCGTTTTTACAGTTTCCTTATCTCTGACATGTAGGGCCTACTGTCCAGGTAGGACTGATGATCTGACAGCCATACCATCCAAAAATGCGTATGAAATCGGTCTTGGGACCTAATTTAAATGGTTTTGGTAGGTGCAAATTATATGGTTTTAAAGTTCCGTGTGTAAATTAAACTGAACCAATAGTTGAGGGGCTAATTGTAGACTTTCTCCTACTCTTAAATCTAGATCTGCAAGGGATTGAATGAAATTCTATTTTTACTTTGATCTGATTATTAGTTTACTTTGTGTCCTTTTGTGCAGCTATGGTATCTCATGTATCCTGCTGAAAGACCATGGTATGATTTCTTGGTTATCCCGTTGCGCTTTGAACTACTGTGTTCAATAATGATTCCGATTTCCATAAAGGTATGGTTATAAGTTGATTTTTTCCCTTCTTGTTCTGTTTGTTTGAGGTACTCCAGCTTGCAAATTTGCAATGCACAAAGCTCTGATTTTGAAACTTTATTTGTAAAAGAATTTGCAAGAGGATTTTTTTGTATTGATCCTTCACATTCATGATAGTGTACAGAAAATAGTACTAAGATGTTTTTGTGCAAATGCTAGTTCACCATTCTTGATTGAATATATAGAGTTGATGGCCTTAGCCCAGCACCTGCCCTTGGATTTTCTTTCCTAGTTGCATCCTGGGCTTTGCTCATTGCCTGGAAGCCCAGTTTGCAAAACCTTAAGCCTGAACAAATTAGCCATCAACTCTAATTTTGAATGATTGAGATTGCATGACATTGGTACATGCTAGTCTGATTTTTCTTACCAATTGAACTATTCCTTTTCTTTTTGAAAGAGAAACTGTCAATTGAACTATTCTCTCTCAGCGAACAAACCTACACCGCCACCATCATGGTAACCATTGGCTTGTTCATGCTTACACAAAAATTCTCTTTAGATGTTTGATTGCAAACTTTATTGATTCTTTCTGTGAGGAAAACCTCATTTATGAGGTACTATCTTTTTTAATTCTACTTACTAGTGCATTTCATATTTTGTTCATTGATGACCTAAGTGGTTTTAATTGCCTGATCTTTCAACTGTAGAGTGTTCCACTATTAGAGTTGACTACTAACTACATTAAGGTTTCTTCTGCTTAGTGTTAAATAAAGTTCCATTGCCTAACTTTGTTAGTGTTTCTAGGTTACTCTTGATTTGGCTAAAGGTGTATACGCAAAGTTTATTGATTGTGATGATCAAATGTTTGATCCGGAAACAAATACACCTGCCCACTCAGCTAAGTATGTGATATAGTTTATTCATCTGTATAAATTAGGTGTTCATCAGACCTATGTTCTTTATATCTTAGAGCTTATATAAGTACCTCTTTCAGCACAGCTATTAGCGAAGACCTTGGGCAGGTTGAATATATATTAAGCGACAAAACTGGGACATTGACAGAGAATAGAATGATTTTCAAAAGATGTTGCATAAGTGGTGTTCTATACGGAGATAACACTGGAGATGCTTTAAAAGGTATCAACTTGTTCTCGATGTTCGTCCCATCCCGGCAGGCGTATTTTTAGCTTATCTAGTAGGGCTTGATATGAAACATGGTGTTCTTTTGCATGAAGTACGAGCTGTACCTGAAGCTCTTCATTGACTGCCAAATATTTCATGCAATTGGATGCGAAGCACATGCATTTTCATTTGTTGACTAAGTACTCCCTCCATCAACGTATTTAAGGCCCTCACGCATTTTGACATCATCAGTCTAACCGGGGAAATAGCTTATATGTCATTGGTCAAATTGATGACCTCAAAATGTGTGCGGGCCTTGCAAACTTCAAAGCCAGTGTTGTCTATTCTTGAAGTTCTAAGTAATTAACTGGATGGAACTGATCGAGGGCAATATATTTCAACACTCCCTCTCAATTCTAGGCTCCATCAGTATTTAGACGCAGGATAGATGTAGACCTCAAATATTTTTATTAAATACTGTATTAGTTGCATCTAGAACTTGAGGCCTCTTGGCTCTGGTACAATATTGAATCGGATGCACCAACCAGTTCACCCAAAAGTTCGAACTGACCGTAGGACAGCGGGCCATATGTTTCAACACTAAATACCACATGACTTCTACTAACCTTCTGTTTCTTGATCACTACATACGTGTGGATGCAAAGAGTTGGTCACGGTTGCTTTGCAGAGATTGTGTTATATTGTTATATGCCAACAATGGTAATTTATACCCCTTTTTTTGTAAAGAGTAGTTGAATACCTTTATTTCAGAAACTAAGAGGTGAAATACCCACCTTATATCTATATAAGGTATGTGCACAGTTCGAGGGTGATGATGGAGCTGAATTATGTCATCTTTAGGATCAATAATCTTAAATTTCAGACTTCTCTTTGCGATTTTAATGTAGGCAAGTTGATGTGTGTGTATTAAGAACTATACTGGGCATTCTTCCCACGGGTTTGTTGAACATTCCATTTATTGTATTATCATTCATATGCCAAAAATATTATTCTGAAAACAAACTATAGCTGTCTTTTTTGTCCTGTAAGATGTATTTTCTCCTCTAATTAGATGCCAGACTTCTAAATGCTGTCTCTAGTAACGATCCGGATGTAGTCAAATTTCTGATGGTGATGGCTCTTTGCAACACAGTTGTTCCTATCAAAAGGCAAGTAAATCACTATTTTTAAGGAAAAACAATTCTGAATTGTCATGCCTATTTGAGATTTGCATTGTTCCTTATACCTTTCATAATTTTAGCAATGACGACACTATTTCATACAAAGCACAATCACAAGATGAGGAAGCTTTGGTCAATGCTGCATCAAACCTGAATATGTTGCTTACAAGTAAAGACAGCAGCGGCATTGCTGGTTAGTAAATGCTTGATAGAGTCTGTTAAGATGGTGAACTTCTTACTCTATTTAGGTTTTCTGTTACTTGTCTGCTTGATCAATTTTCATCTGATATTCTGCAGAGATTTGTTTCAATGGTTCTAAATTTTGTTATGAGGTATTGGATGTTTTGGAGTTCACTTCTGATCGCAAAAGAATGTCTATTGTGGTAAAGGAGGTCAAGAGTGGGAAGTTTCTTCTTCTCTCTAAAGGTGCTGATGAAGCTATTTTCCCACGTTCTTGTCCAGGTACATGGTTTATCAGTACGAATCTCCCAAATATTGTATTTCCTCTATTATACTTCAAATTTTCATACACTCTTGCATGCCTTCATTTGTTTGTTTAATTGTACGAAGGCTAGCACTGAAGTTTGGGCTACTTCCAAACCTGTTTCCTGCTAGATTAAAGTGCCTCTCAGAACTTTGTTTCTTCAGAAAAAGCAAAACTTTGTGTTCTCGATGCATTGCTAGATAGAAAATTTAATACTTACAAGCGTATGACTAGTCCACTCCTGGGAAAATATGTCTATCATGTGATTGACTGGAGCACAACCTGAAGCTTCGTGTTGGTTTAGCATCCGAACATTAGGCATCTCAGCGTTGAAGACGTAAGCATTGCGGTGTTCCTGATCAACCATGTGGTGAGCATGATGATCGATGATAGCACTGTTGGGCATTTCTTTCTTCTTTTGGCACCAAGTTGTCTTCCTTGATGGATTTTTTTATTAAGTTGTGTCCAGTTTTAACTTGAAGCAGGAGGCAGAGGTTTTTGGGCTTTTCTACTCTGTGTGTTTTTTCTTCGATGAAACCGTGTGTGTCTACTCTATTTTATAATAAACATGTCAATATATGCTATGCAATCACCCATTTGGGTTCACTCCTTCAATGAACATATGGCTTGGGCACCAATTGATACCAAAAAAGTTTGCATAGCAATAAAGCATGGTATTTGAGGGAATGCATCAAATGATTAAACACCTGGCTTTTGTTATACAAGACAATCAATTTTCTAGCACATAAATGACAGGACAACAAACAAAGACCTATCTTGAGGCAGTAGAAATGTATTCTCATTTGGGTCTGCGAACATTATGTTTGGGATGCCGTGACTTAGGAGAAGATGAATATAAAGAATGGTCCAAAAAATTTCAAGATGTTAGCTGCTCACTGGACAACAGGGAGGTAAATCACTCCCGACCTTACCAGTTCATAATGGTCCACTTAGGTTTGTAGCTTTTTATATTTTTGAGGTATATTACGAGCTTCATAATATACAGCATAAAATTGCCGAAGTCTGTAACAGCTTAGAGCAAGGTATTCACATTCTTGGTATCACCGCCATAGAGGACCGTCTCCAGGTATTATTTGTTAATTGTT
Organism: Triticum dicoccoides; assembly: GCF_002162155.2. Lineage (NCBI taxonomy): Eukaryota > Viridiplantae > Streptophyta > Magnoliopsida > Poales > Poaceae > Triticum > Triticum dicoccoides. The sequence goes on along the minus strand of NC_041382.1, from coordinate 460,461,057 downwards.
TTTTCTAATAATCAGTGGAATTACTTGTGCAATTGCATGCTTGCCGTTCTCCTTCTCATAGATTGTTGTGACCTGGCAGGATGGTGTGCCTGAAACTATTAAATTGCTAAGGAAGGCTGGAATCAATGTGTGGATGCTAACTGGTGATAAGCAAACTACAGCAATCCAGATTGGACTTCTCTGTAACCTCATAACACCTGGTACTGTATTATCACTAGAAGTAGATTATCTGGCAAATGTTCTGTGACACTTGTCCTGTTGCGATGAATTGTCTTAGAGCAGGAGGAATAATCCACCAAGCCTCTTTCATCTTTTATTATTTCATTGGTGCTTTTATCGGTTGGTTACTTTTACTAGTTACTAGTATTTCACTCATCTGTTCAAGCATTGAAAGTTCTTGCGTGGTTCGCCTACCATCTTAATCTCTTTCCAGTATAAGATGTTAGTTCGTTCTTGCCAATAAGCGTGGTGTGGTTGGTTCTAAGTTACGACGATGGTTACTAGGAGTTCATGGACAGCTAACTGTCACAAAATGATCATCCTATTTGTACCACCAGACTGAGAAGTTGTATTTGTCAAAACAGAATTATGTATTAAAATGGCAACTTACTGCAGGCATCTCAGAAACAAAAACCACACATTAAAACAGATTTAGAGTAGGTGTAGGACATTTATTGCATGACTGTTCCAGAGGGCCCAAATCCTCAATAGCCTTTGCACAACCATATTGCCAATATTACACTCATTTGTGGTATAGACAGGAATGCGTTTGTGGTATAAACAGGAAAAGCATCTCAAGAACACAATTTTGCCATTAAGCTATTTTCTTTCTTCTGCACCCTCTGGTAATCACCTAATTTATAAAATAAATTTATACTTTACCATGTGGTCAGTACTGCAGATCATTGATCATAAGACAACACTACCTTGTATCCATCAATCTGTTGCCAAAATTATCACTGCAGCTCTTGTATCTCCTGCAGAGTCCAAAGGTCAATTGTTGTCCATCAATGGAAAAACTGAAGATGACATATTACAGAGCTTAGAGAGGGCATTGATAATTATGAAGACTGCGTCGGAAAGAAAGGTATTTTTTCTGGATTCCATATTGTACCTTACACGGGTAGTATCAAATCTTATATGTGGCAAATATCTTCTGTACCCCATTTTTATAGCAGAAATGGTATACATGAGAAAATGACATTAGTCTTACGTCAAAACATTAGATGCTCAGACAATACGTTACATTAGCTGCAATGCCTTTAGGTCATACTCCCCCCCGTTCCTTTATCTGAGCTGTATTATTTTTGGCACAATGAGAACAGAATTATGGAGCATTTCAGACAAAATTACCCTCGATTAGTTTGGTGGTTAGCAGCAGGTATCTTTCCCTATAATATATATATATATATATTATATATATATATTATATATATATATATATTATATATATATATATATTATATATATATATAATAATAAAGCATGGATTGACTCATTGGGTTCACCGTCACAATATGCTTCTTCCCGTGAATTTACGCTTTCAGTTCGAATTTAACACATATACGTGAGGTGGTACTAAATTTTGGCTGTCTAGAGCTAGGTCACGTTGCATAATATATGTGCACACGTACGACCAAAGAAACATAAAAAGGTATATATACGTCAAAAGGATATGAGCGTGCGAGGCTATAGGAGGTTTTTTTTTTAAACAAGACTAGAGGAGTTTGATTGTAGCACGTACATGTAGATTAAAATATGGAAGGAAATAAACTTCTATACAGTTCTACAAGGAAGCGCATAGATAGACATGGCAGGAAATAAACTTCAATCTGATTCTACAAGGAAGCCACAAATAAAGCATCGGACAAGCTGCACATCTGCATCAGATTGGGAAAGAACCCGATCAGCATGCAGACAAGATGCCCCTGAGCCGGCTATGGAAGAAGGCAATCATCCTGACAAAAAAGTGTAGGATCTCCTGCCAGAGGTAGGGCGACCCTGGCGCACCTTGCTCTCAGCGATAATAACCTGTTCCAAAGGTTTACATCGACGCCAAATCTCGCAGCTCGCTGCAGACTGCCATCCCTTGGCGAGACTATGTCTGCGCGCTCTTTGTCATCATTGTCATCGAGCAGCAAGAAGCCAAGAAGCTCCTCCGCTCCTGCTGCAGCTCCACCGGCTCCGATGAGATTGTGGGCGCCATCGGCTCAGACAACAATCTCTACCGCAAACACAACAGCTGCCACAAGGAGCATGAAAGCGTCAGAAGCACGATGGCAGCATGCAAAGAGAAAGAGGACGATGGGACACGCGTGCTCGAGGAGATCACAGGTGGGAAAAGAGGGGCCATTGGTTGTGAAGCTACTGCGGCCACCGTCGACAGGCCGCGAACCGGAGCTCGTGTGACAGTGGATGCGCCGGCATGTGGTGCAGCTAGACGAGTAGCAGGTGGCGTATGAGCACCATGAGTACCAGTGGCAGCAGCTGTCTCTCAAGTGGGAGTGGTTCTAGATCAACAAGGAGCGTGCACGTGGAGATGGAAGGCGGAAAGATCGCCCAGATGAAAAGCATGTGCCCCAGCGTCAGCAGAGCCGCCATCTCAGGTGAGATCGCGAGCGGGTTTACTGGAGGAACTGGAGCCATGACGAGGCATCACGAGTAGGAAGGAGCGATTACGTGGTATTGCTGAACGAACCATGCATGTGCGACGTTATTAACCTTTTCTTCTCACAGTATTCACAGTGATAATATGTCACACAAGTGGAAGAGCTCCCAGGTAAAAGATAGTAATAAAGTTTCAATTGTCAAATCCTTTTATTTTTTGTAGTCCTCAACACGATTTGTCTTTTGTATCCATGTAAATTTAAATACAAATTTGATGAGATTTTTGCGATATAAAAATCATGTATCATGATTACAAGGTTGTTATCTAGAGTATTTAGTTCTTCCAGAAATAAAAAAATGTCGATGGCAGCTCTGTCGGCATCGGTCGCAGGGGGGGAGGACGGGACGGGCGCCGGCTTCCGGCGACCTGGAAGGCAGCGGCTAGGCTCCCCTGCTGGCTGGCTCATGGCCAACCGAAAAAGAAAAATGGTGGAGGAAGAAGGGCGCTGGAGCTAGGTGTAGGTGGAGGCGCTCGGGAGGCTCGGTGGTGGCCTCGATCCAATCCGATCTGGAACGAGAGCCTACGGGGAAGGCCTTGAAGCAGTGGCGACCGTTGAGGCGGGACTGGGAGTGCTGCGCACGGCAGTAGTTCCCCGCTGGACAGGGGGAAGGGGAGAGAAGGAAGAGAGAATCGAGAGTGTGGGGAGAAAATGCATGGGGGGAGAGACGAGGATGAGGGCGGCTAAGAAGATAGTATCGGAGGACAGACAGCGAATCGCTGTCTACAGCCAGATGCAAATGCAATGGGCACCCGAGCGGGCAGGACACGGGAGAGCACACACCGAATAGGATTATTTTTTACATCAATCACCGATCAAATAACAAAGAATTTTTCTCCAATTGATAGAGACACACTTCTTTACCCATCAAATCGCTTCATTGTACATGAACAACAGGGAGGAGAGAGAGATGAGGGAGGAGAGAGACGGGAGAAGAAGAGGACCATGGAGAGGGAGGAAGGGAAGGGAGAAGGCATAGAGAAGGGCGGTGACGCGAGGTTATAGCGGACATTTGGGCTCGCCGGCTGGAGCCGAGAGGAAGGCGGCGGAGATGGCATGCCGGGAAAGAGCTCGGCCTCTCCTCGCTTGGGCTCATTACATGCGTGCGTGCGCTAGGAGCGGCGACTGCTGGCTGCAGCGAGCACATGCTCCCTTTTTTTAGAAGGAATGTTTTTTATTTCACTTTTTTAGGGAAAGCGGCCTTTTATTTCACTGCCACAGGCTGCCTATGATTCAGCCACATCCCTTTTTTAGAAGATGATTCAGCCACATCCATTTTACTATTCTCTTTATTGGGTCATTGGCCAGCTTTCGGTACCATAAAAAAATTCTTTATTAATTAGAAGTATCATCTACTCCAAACAAAAATAGTACCACCTCACAAATTTACATATGATCCCATCAATTTATATATGTCCCCGAATAGACAATCAACAAGCCTCTTCAAAAATAAAAAGACTAAAGGTGAGGTGTAGCAATAATCTGGCATATATGCCGATATGGATACTCTCTCGACTTCACAGGGAAGCGAGGATGAGCTTAGAGGTCATGGCAGAAGAGCCAGTGCTTGAATGAACTAGACATATGCAAGTCAGTGCTTGGATTGCTAAAATCTTGAACCACGTGTCATATTTTTTTTCCGTTGCAACGCACGAGCCCTTTTGCTAGTATCAATTAAGTGGACATCATCCAGTGATTTGAGGGCGCGTGCAGATCGCCCACTCGCCTTGCATGGCCCATGCAACGACATATCCCAAGGAATGAGCAGCGCATGCAAACCAATCGATTGGGAGTTTATTTTTCAACCAATTCATTGGGAGGTTGGCTCCTGTTAGGGAGGTTGTTTGATTTTAACATGAGGACGTGAGATTTCCATGTATGTGGTGGAGGGGTCAAAACAGGATTATGTGGGATTACAACAAATGCACCTTACATTGTGGAATTTTAGTACCCCCTCCGATCCAAAAAAGTGTCGTGGTTTTAGTTCACTTTTTTTGGATCGGAGGGAGTACGAAACTAGTTAGATGCAGATGCTACGCTACGGAACAACATGAAAGTAGAGCCAAAAATAGTTTATCCTCGTTCGGTTATTCAAAAGATCCAATCAAGATCTTCTAAAGTTACACAAGAAACAACTGGTTATTTATTTTCTTATCGTATGTATTAATGGACATTTCTGCTAATGCTACTATACATAGCATTGTTCTACTTTGCAAGGTAAGCCAAAACACTAATGATGTGTTTGCTTGTTGCATATCAGATCATCATTCTATCCATGTCCTACTTTTTGAAACACGGTCCCTTAGGGCCCGATTTATTAAAAAAGATCGAAGAGAATTGCCCAGTTAATTAGCGGAAAACCGGGCAAAAACCGTCGCATCACACCCCCAAAAACAAGGCATACAGGGCGACCTGGCAACCCACACGCCACCAAGGAGAAAAGCGCTGTCGAGGTTGCAGCCCGGCGTCGCGTCATCACTCCTCCGCGAGAGCGATTCTGACTCCGCCATCGATGACCACTGAGTAGTCCTCACCGCAATCAAGCGCCGAGGCTTGCGCCGGCCGATGCCAAACAGTCAGCTGCACGTGCCGGCCACCAGGCAGCTCCGAGGCTCGCTCGCTTGTCTGTCATCTTCGCCTCGCCCGCCGCCCGCTCCGCCCCGTCCACCGCCGGCTCCGCCCTAGGGTGCCGTCTGCCTCCCTCCAGCTCGCCCCCTCCGGCTGCTGCCTCCTGGTGTTCGTGCGCCACCTCCCATCGGCTGCCCGGCGTTCTCTTTGTTTTGCTCGTGGCTTCCAATTCGTCTCGATCTGCAAAAAAGAAGAGGTAAAAAACAATTGTCTACATTGTCGGGCATGATTTTCCTCCCTCGCTTCCTGCTGATTTTTGACACTATATTAAAAGAATATTCACACGTGTAAAATTAGGTTGTAAAAATTGCCATACCTTTGATATTTGCTCCAGTGGTTGCTTCACCCAGCACAATTTCTTCTAGCATTTCGATCTCAACCTCCCTGCTAGTGTTCCCTCCCGAAACATAGGAATCATGGCATCAATCAACGTTAAAGAAACTCCATGGTACTGCAAGGTGCCGAAGCTATTTTTACAATTATACCTCACCAAATCTATTCTGAAAACACAACTACAGCTGAGCTCATCATAGTGAACTGTAGAACTAAAACAAACTGAACTGAATCATCCCACACATGCGAACTGAGCCACAGTTAGGAACAAACAAAACAAAACCCACCTAATCTGCTTCCGATAGATGGTGTTCATCCCTACTTCTCTGATTTTCTTCAGCAACAACTGTCTCTGAACTTATTTACAACTGACATATATGGAATGAACAAATGAAAAGAGTCAAATAGAAGGAAGAAATGAACCACAGCTCACCTTACATGTGCAAAAATCAGTGAAACGACGTAAATCAGCCAGTCTCTCCTCTCAACATCTAGCATACAGCAGCAACATATAGCAGCACTGAACAAGCTGCAGCTGCCTAAAGCAGCAATATTTCTCTCCAGAAGAACTTATCTCACTTCCTCTCTTAAGCCATATAGCCTGCAGCAGCAGCTGGTGCGATAGCAAGCAGCCCGCAGCATGGCAGTTTCCTCCTCTCTATATCTCTCTTCTACAAATCTAGCAGCCTGCAACATGGCAGTTTCCTCCTCAATATATCTCTCTTCTGCAAATCGAGAGCAAGTAGTAACCCTCCACTCCCTGCATGACGCCCACTCATCTCCATTGAGCACCCCTCGGCTGCCAGCGAGCTCCTCTCTCACTGAAACCCCCCAGTGACCTTGCATTTCCGTGTAGCCTGTTGTGTCCCGGGCAGAGACTGTGGCCGATAGAGTTGGGGTAGCACCGATTGAAGAGAAGCTTGTCCAACATCGTCTGAGATGGTTTGGGTATATTCAGCGCATGCCTCCAAAAGCTCCAGTGTATAGCGGACGGCTAAAGCGTGCTGATAATGTCAAGAGAGGTCGGGGTAGACCGAACTTGACATGGGAGGAGTCCGTAAAGAGAGATCTGAAGGATTGGAGTATCACCAAAGAACTAGCAGTGGATAGGGGTGCGTGGAAGTTTGCTATCCATGTGCAAGAACCATGAGTTGGTTGCGAGATCTTATGGGTTTCACCTCTAGCCTAACCTAACTTGTTTGAGATTAAAGGCTTTGTTGTTGTTGTCAGAGATCGTGGCCCCGCCAAGGGAAACCCCAAGCGCCGGGACACCCAATTCTCATGCAGCCTACAATCCAACGATATAGTCTTCGACGTGGTCACTGTCTCGGCCGCGGAATTGAAGCTGCAGTGGATCCTCACCACGCCCACGGCCGCCGGCAAGATCGACAGGAAGGAAACCTTGGGCAGCGCCATCAGTGCGGGTGCGTTGCCAACGACCATGTTCCGGTGGTGGCTCCACGTGGACCTAAGAAGGGGCGGTAGGGGAGGCTAGCGGATTTGCAACTCCTGGCAGTGACCAGACCCTAGAGGTGCCGCGTCGGGCGACACAGCTGGCTCTAGTAACCGCCTTTGCTGGTAGGTCATCCGTGGAGGACATGGGGGAAGATGAGGTTGATGCAATCGGCGTCTGATGGTGTGGAAGAGGGTCAAAACCGTGGCTGTCGGTGCATAATACAGGCAAATCCCATGATAGGGTTGCTCATGGGGCGGAGTACGCATAGAGGATCAGAATGGATTAGAATGGGGTGCACATGAGATGAACGATTTTACCCAGGTTCAGGTCCTCGCGGTGGAGGTAATACCCTACATCCGGCATGTCTGATTGTATTGATTGGTGTCTCGTATGAGAGATCTTGGCATAGATTGGATGCCGACTTGGGAGGCCCCTACCTCCCCTTATATAGGTGAACGAGGGGTAGGGTTACATGAGCCCAAGTCGGTTTACATAGTAGAGTCCCATCAGATCTACTGATACATGTATGTTGGAGTACAAGTTAAGGTCGCCCCTGGTGGGCCAACAGTCGGCTTGGTGGGCCGGTCTTCTTGGGAGGCCTGCTGGCAGGGCGAGGTGAAGCAGCACAAAGGTTGCGGAGGAGCAACTCCACTTTGCTGCTACAATGTGTACAGCACAAGTGTTGAAGGAACAACTTCAACGTGCTGCGCTAGATATCGCTCTAGAGGCGAATGTAGGCCGATATGGCAGCAAGAGTTCAATCCAGAACTCCTAGAGCACAAGATCTACTCCAAGATCTTAGATAAGAACAACAAGTTCTATTATAGGTAGTGGGTACATATTCTCGGTTTCAAAGTAGAGGCGAGGGCCTCTATTTATAGGCTTTGCGAAGCCTTCACATACTTCTACTTATAGCTGGAATACTCTAGAAAACATTATTTAAGTTTCACCATTCTACTCATGGCTACTCACAACTAGAAGACTCTAGAAAACAGTAGGTAGGGTAGAAAAGAAAAGAAAAGAAATAGTACACTAGAGTGGAAGCATCTAGAAGTAGCAAAACAAATCGGACATACGATTTTTTTTTCATCTAGTGTTCCTCGTCATTCTCCCCTAGTTGTTTGGAACTCGCCCTCGAGTTATCTTCATAGAGCGCTTCTTCTGGATGGTAGAGTCAAGTCCGCAACATTGAATGTGTTGGATATGCCCATGTCGCTTGGAAGATCTATCACATAAGCATTATCATTTATCTTCCTCATGATAGAGAAGGGTCCATACCTTCGCTGCCTAAGCTTCCCCTTAACACCTAAAGGCAGCCTCTCTTTTCGGATGTAGACCATCACCTATTACCAACTTGAAATGATTTTGGCCTCCTATTCCAATCAGCAAGTTGTTTATATTTCTGATTTTGTGCTTCCAAAGCACCACGAATCTCTTCAAATAGCTCAATGTAATTATCAGCAAAAGACAATGCTGATTTTGAGTTTCCCTTTGATGGTAGCTTCTCCAGGTTCACCACATGTGTTGGAACATTAGTGTAGACAATGGAAAAAGGGCTCCTTCCTGTGGATCTATGCTTGGAGTTATTGTAGGAGAACTCTGCAAGAGATAAAGCCAAATCCCATTGTCCCTTTCTTTCTCCACAAGTGCAAAGGATCAGATTACCCAAAAACTTGTTCACCACTTCCGTTTGTCCATCTGTTTGTGGATGAGCAGTGCTAGAAAACTTCAATTCAGTGTTGAATTGCTTCCACAAAGTGAGCCAAAATGCAGCAAGAAACTTGCTATCACGGTCTGAGACGATGGACCTTGGTACTCCATGAAGTCTGACCACTTCTCGAAAGAACAGATTTGCCACATGATGAGCATCCGTTGTCTTGCGGCATGGGATGAAATGAGCCATCTTAGAGATTCTATCCACGACCACAAATACAACATCACTTCCTCGTCTTGTTCTTGGCAAGCCCAAGACGAAGTCCATAGAGATGTCCTCCCATGGAGCAACACGAACAAAGGCATGTATAACCTTGTGTACTGGACTTGGCCTTTGCAGGTTTGACATATAGGCATCGCTGAACAAACTTCTTAGCATCTCTCTTTAGTTATGGCCAAAAGTAGCGGGCTTCCAGGTTAGCAATAGTCTTGTCCCTTCCAACATGGCCACTAAGATCACCTGAATGGAGCTTTCTAACTAGTTTGTCACATAGAGAACTTCTTGGAATGCACAAACGATCATTTTTGAAGAGATAGCCATCTTGCATCAAATAGTCATCACCTAATGGTTGGCCCCTTGTGTGCTTCACCCAAACATGGCCAAAGTCTTCGTCATCCTCATACAACTCCTTTATTTGATCTATGCCTGGAAGTTCAGCCTCATCCTTGCTATAGATCAAGATGTCATCGAAATGAACCACAACGAAGTGGGATAAGATGGGTCGAAGGACTTGATTCATCAAGTGCATAAAGGTACTTGGTGCATTTGAAAGTCTAAATGGCATGATTAGCCATTCAAACAATCCTTCCTTTGTCTTGAAGGCGGTTTTCCATTCATCCCCGGATCTGATATGGATTTGATGATATCCACTTCTTAAATCCAGCTTTGTGAACACTCTTGCTCCACTAAGCTGATCCAACATATCATCCAGACAGGGAATAGGGAATCTATACCTTACAGTGATCTTGTTAATGGCTCTACTGTCCGTACATATGCGCCAAAATCCATCTTTCTTTGGTGCGAGCAGGGCTTGTACAACACATGGGCTAATACTTTCTCGAATGTGCCCCTTTTGCAGCAATTTCTCCACTTTCTCCTTCAATATATCATGTTCTTTTGGGTCATTCGATAGTGTGGAAGATTAGGAAAATTTGCTCCCGGAATTAAGTCAATTCTATGTTGAATTCCTCTCATCGGTGGCAGGCCTTGTGGCTATCCTAGTATGTTATAAAATTCTGCTAATAAGCCACGTACCTTTGCTGGAATTTCAACAACCGGGCGCTCTTCTCCTTTTACTATAAGTGCAGCACACAAATCTGCCTCCTTCAAGTCTTCCATAAACTCATTAGAGGTGTGGGAGATAGTTAACATACTTTCCCCCTCTTCCTTAGAGATATTACCATCAGTTTTATTTGGTAGAATAATGATCTTTCTCTTGTTCCAAATGAAAGAGTAAGAATTTTTCCTACCCTTGTGTGTAGTATCCACATCAAACTGCCAAGGTCTCCCAAGAAGAACATGGCTGGCGTCCATATCAACTACATCACACAACACATTTGAGCAATAATGCTTGCTCAAAGAAAGTGGCAGGTTGCATTGTTTGGTGATCCTCATATTCACTCCTTTCTTGATCCATCCAGTAGTGTAGGGATTTGGATGATCATGGGTTTCAAGCTTTAAATGGTTCACCAACTTCTGGGAGATAAGATTCTCGCAACTACAACTATCAATCACTAATTTGCATACCTTATCATTCACCGTGCATTTGCTCTCAAATATTTTCTTCCGTTGTGTGCTGTCAGGTTGTGGTGTGGAACATAGGAGACACTGAATCACACATACCACCTCTTCACCTTCTTCTTGACAAACCTCTTGTCCCTCTACATCTTCAGATTCGTATTCTTCCTCGTCGCCTTCACCTTCATGGATAGTTGTGCTAACAAATTTCCTTAGTGGGCAACTGCTGGATATGTGTCCCTCTTCACCACATTTATGGCATTTTGGGCCTTCATTGGACTTACCCTTGCCTCTAGTTTGCTTCGGGATTGGTTGTTTTGCCTTTGGTGGAGTGGTCTTTTCTTCCACTATTAGTGTGATCCCTAGACGAGCCTTCGGTATGAGGATATGGAGGATATGGAGCCTTATTTGTCTTTCTTGTCCTCACAAACCTCTCGGCCTTTAAGGCTAGAGCTTGTGCTTGATCAATGGACCAGATTTGTTGCATCATCAATCGATCTTGAATAGCATCATTGAGACCATTGATGTACCTTGCAACTTGTTGATCTTCAGTTTCAGCAAGGCTGCACCTCACTTGTAGCCTTAGAAACTCCTCCGTGTAATCTGAGACAGTCCTATTTCCTTGAGCACAATTTTGGAATTGGATAAATAGGATCTGGTCATAATCAGCGGGTAAAAATCTCCCTTTCAAAAGGCTTTTCATTTGCCGCCAAGTTCTCACACGAGGTTCTCCTCTCAGCCTGCGCTCTTCTTGAACGCGATGCCACCATGCACCGGCTCCTCCTTTCAGCTTGTATGCGACCAAAGGGACTCTCCGATCTTCCGGAACCTCCATGACCTCAAAGAAAGTCTCCACTTCATATAACTAATCTGGGCACCCTTCAATATCAACATTTCCATTAAAAGTTGGGATCTCAGCTTTCACCTTGTATGTATCCCTTGCATATGTAGGGTTGGGTACTCTTCGATATGCATAGAGATCAGCTTCTTCAAGGGCTTCATCATATTCTTCACCTTCAGAAGTTTCAACATAAATTGGCCTTATTGAAGCACGTTGAACAGCACGTTGTTGTGGCGGTCTTGCTCCAAGATTACCTCTCCTTCTTTGATAAACATATTCTTCTTCTTTAGATGAATCTCCTTCATTGGTAGCAGGGGGAACACCCTTTCTTATCATCTCAACCAGCTGATCAAATCTCCGATTGAGATCTTCACGCAGCTCTTTGATTTGTTGTTCTGCAGCATCGATCCTCTTCTCCAATTGCTCCATTGCTTGCTGCAGCTTGCTCTCGAAGAGGACAACAAGAACTAATATGGGTCAACGAGGCTCTGATGCCACCTGAAGCAGCACAAAGGTTGTGGAGGAGCAACTCCACTTTGCTGCTACAATGTGTACAGCACAAGTGTTGAAGGAACAACTTCAACGTGCTGCGCTAGATATCGCTCTAGAGGAGAATATAGGCCGATATGGCAGCAAGAGTTCAATCCAGAACTCCTAGAGCACAAGATCTACTCCAAGATCTTAGATAAGAACAACGAGTTCTATTATAGGTAGTGGGTACATAGTCTCGGTTTCAAAGTAGAGGTGAGGACCTCTATTTATAGGCTTTGGGAAGCCTTCACATACTTCTACTTACAGCTGGAATACTCTAGAAAACATTATTTAAGTTTCACCATTCTACTCATAGCTACTCACAACTAGAAGACTCTAGAAAACAGTAGGTAGGGTAGAAAAGAAAAGAAAAGAAATAGTACACTAGAGTGGAAGCATCTGGAAGTAGCCAAACAAATCTGACATACGATTTTTATTTATTTTTCATCTAGTGTTCCTCGGCACGAGGGGCTTGGGCTATAGCTACACCCTGAGGCCGATCTTGCAACCGACTTCCTCGGAGGTTGGATACCTCTGGTACTGTGTACCGTCAGTAGCCCCTGAGTCCGTCATGAGCTCGGTTGCATCAGGGTCGGTGTCGAACTGAATGCGCCGTCTTGGTATCCTTGGCGAGGTCTTGATGGAGTCCTGAGTATCCTTGGAAGGAAAAATGATCTTGCGCCGGCTCGCCTTGAAGAGGTTGGAGATGACATGACCTGTCGGGCTCGTCAGGAGGAAATCGAGGAAAACCGTGCATGGTGAGCAAGGTGTCCGACCTCCCTATCTTTGTTGTTGGAGACATCCGGTTCACAAAAACCATCTAAAAATATGTCGATATGAGCGAAGCATGAACAGGGCGGTTTTCTTGTCCTTTGTAGATATTGGGGGCACGATAGTGCACCTGGTGGGTGTAGCCCCTGACCGACTTGCGGAGTTGGGCGAAGGGTCTTCGTTAACTTCCCAAACACAAGCCATGCACCGGCTCGATCGCGGGGCGGGAAATGGCGTGATATGTTGGGCTTGGATGCCCGAAGGGGAAACCGAAGCCATCGGGTAAGGGGTGCTTAGAGTTGCAAGTTGCAATGACCAGGTCGCACCTGATCTGGAAGCACCTGTCCTTGTTCCCACGTCCACATCGGAATCCCTGCACCGCTTCCGCCGCTCGGCTGCTGCCCCTACGCCCAAGCACTTCCTGGGCCGCGCTTGTCGTGGATGAGTGCGTCGGCCAAGGTTGAGCCGCACTGCATGGTATCCATAGAGGAACTTGCGCCGCCCTAGATGTGCAGGATCATGACAGCCCTCAGGCCGCCTCCATGCCATCTCGTGTGACTACCCGTTGAGCAGCGCATGGAGAAGGGGATCGAGAGTAATTGTTGACGAATCTGGGAGGAGGGGATGGATCAGGGGAGTCGGATGGAGCGGGTGTCGTGCCACATGTGGTGGCATGTCGGCGGTCGGCATGGTCAGCCACGGCAACGACGATGCCATCGTCATGTATGTGTTCCTGCGTGCGGCTGGGATCATACGATATGTAGCCGCACGTCTTGTGGGGTTTACCGTACATCGACGATGACAACAGATGTGCTAGGTATATCTTGGGCAACATCGCTTATCCTGTCGTTCGTGTGGTTATATGTAGGCACAGGTGGGGTGATTGTGGCCGGGTCGGTCCCATGCAGTGATGGATTCGATACTACAGGGAGGGAATGACATACGTAAAAACCACCGTATGGGAGGGGATGATGTAGAAAAAAATAGGGAAGAAACAATCCTCCTTTCATCCTTTTAGTATTAGGTATAGATTCAGTGGGTCCCATGGGTAGGAGGAAGAGTGAATGGGTGAGTGAACTCACCACCAACTCAAATCTTTAGAAGCAGGAGAAAGCAAATACACTTAAGATAAAGGAACGGAGGGAGTATATGTTAAATCTTCAGGATTTTTTTTCGTTTTGTATATTCAGTTTGAACTATCATATCATATTTGCTATCATATTCTTTGGTGTGTTTCTCTATGCACATTTAACAAACTTAAACTCTGTTACTGAATGGGTTCATAGTTTGTTTTGGTTGACTGGAGTACTTCATGTCAAATCTGTTTATGCAGGATCTTGCATTCGTTTTGGATGGTTGGGCACTCGAAATAATTCTGAAGCGTTCGCTGGAATCTTTCACTAAGCTGGCCATGATGTCAAGAACAGCAATATGCTGTCGGATGACACCTTTGCAGAAAGCACAGGTTTCCCTTTGGCTGTTTCTACCAACAGTTTTCTTACCTTTTGACATGTAAATTGGTTTTTAAAAAACTGAATGGGATGAGCATATGTCGTCTTTGGTACCAAAGATCCTCATGTTGGGCAAGACCGTTTACAATTTTGATTTATTTTTTGTGATTCTACTAATGACATCCCATACAATTGTAATCCACCTCGATGCAAATGGAGCCGTGGCATCCAACTGGACTTACTGGACTTTATGTTAATAAATTACTTAATGAGGGACAATGTAGATCCTGATAGAGAGCAGGAGTCTGAAATATTGATGCAGTTATCGTGATGCTACTCAATAACATATCATGCGCTGCTGCTATTTAGCTGGTCACTTAAAAACTAACTTTGTTTTGCATTTGTGCAGCTTGTTGGGATCCTGAAATCCTCTGGCTCTTTAACTCTAGCAATTGGTGATGGTGGTAATGATGTAAGAATGATTCAAGAGGCTAACATTGGAGTAGGGATTAGTGGTAGGGAGGGACTGCAAGCTGCAAGAGCTGCTGATTATAGCATTGGAAGTATGCATCTTTTATTAATTTTACACAGTTTGCTGATTTTACATTTACCTTGTAATGTGTATGTCAGTGCTGCCTTTGTATTGTTGAGCTCAGAGGTGTTCTTATGCTTGCACTATTTTAAGTTGGACACAATGTTAAACATTATGTGGTCGTCTAGAACTTTTGAAGGCTGATTTAATCGTCTTTCTAGCTGAAGCCAGGTCCTAGAAACCCACTCCATGTCTGGCTCTGGTTTTGACCATCCAGTCTTCTGAACCCTGTATAGAGATTCCAAACTAGTGTAGGCAGAGATTGTAAATCTTCGACCTTTGTTTATCCATATGAACTGGTATCATTTTGTCGTCTGAAAAAGAGAATGTCCAATGGATCATGTCTTTGTACTGAGAATCCCTACCACCTTATCCTTTTGTTGAACTTTACCTCCAAGTTCCATGTACTTTTACTAAGTCTAAGTATGTATGTTTTCCAATTGTTTTGCAGAGTTCAAGTTTCTCAGAAGGTTGATACTTGTCCATGGTCGATATTCATACAATCGCACAGCATTTATTTCGCAGTACTCTTTCTACAAGTCACTGTTGATTTGCTTTATACAGATTCTGTGAGTCTAGCCTCCTAATGCTCTTTCCATTAGCAGTACCTTTGATTATACTGGGAAGCCACTACACATGGACTGCTGACCTGGGTCCTATGTTAGTTTTTCCTTTTCGTCAGGGCTTTCTGGAACTAGTATCTTCAACTCGATTAGCCTGATGGCCTACAATGTTTTCTACACAAGTCTTCCGGTTATGACAATAATTTTTGACAAGGATATCTCTGAAACAACAGTTCTGCGATATCCCCAGATTTTACTTTATTCTCAAGCTGGGAGGTACAAATAGAATTTTTTTGTTGTTCCTTCATTTTTATTTGTTGAGGCTTCTTGTAAGTGTGCTATGTAGCTGTTTTGTGGCATGACTAATATGAGTAGTTTCATTGTGTTTCCAGGCTCTTGAATCGCAGTACATTTGCTGAATGGTTTGGGCGATCGCTGTACCATGTAAAATAAACATTACTCTTTCATTCTTTTTATGTTGTACTCATCTGGGTTTCCGTATCTTGAAGAATATATTGAAGTGTAGTGGATGCATTGGTTGGGGCTCTGTTAATGCAATCTATTGTGGACCACAAACCACTTGCTGACGAGCAGCTTGTGAGATTTTTCAGTAGGCCTGAATATACAGTGAATAACACATACACCTATCAGTCAGTGTGCTAACCAAATGCCGTGTGCACTATTAGTACATGAAGTCGATGTTTTTTCTGTCTTGATTTATTTCCTGTATGCATGATCCTTTACATCCACTATGCTTTAGCTGCACATGAAAATCTAATCTCCATAACGAGATTTTAATCGTTTGTGGTTTCAGGCATTTGTTGTTTTCCTAATTACCATCAACGCATATGCTGATGAGAAAAGTGACATGGAGGAGCTCTCCATGGTCGCCCTGTCTGGATGCATTTGGTTGCAAGCTTTTGTGGTGACGCTGGATACTAAGTAAGTTCTCACGGTTGGTTGCTACAAGCACATCATAGCGTACTTCACTGATACTGTCTTCTGTCTTCTGTCTTCAGCTCATTTACTTGTCCACAAATCACCCTCATATGGGGGAACTTTGTAGCCTTCTACATGATCAACTTAATACTCAGTGCGGTACCAACCCTTCAGATGCACACTGTCATGTGGCATCTGTGTAATCAACCTTCATACTGGATCACCATGGCCGTAAGTCTACTGTTGTTGGTTATATATACTCTTTTTGTAGCTATGACTGGCCTAACCGTTATGTATGGTGAAAATATATTTTTCCCAGCTGATTGTTGCGGCAGGAATGGGCCCGGTGCTGGCTCTTAGATACTTGAGGAACGTGTACCGACCTAGTGCCATCGATGTTCTCCAGCAAATTGAGCAAACCGACGGACATGCCCAAGCCCCGGGGAATTTGGAGTCGTCGACTGGGACCTATCTCGATTATTTACTAACTGACTTGCGTAGGAACAAGAGTTCCATCCATCAACCTTTGCTTTCGGATTCTGCATCTAGCAGATGATGATGTGTTGGGTCATCAGCGGTTCAGTTCAACCTTGGCAGCTAGCGCCTACCAGCTACTGTAGCAGCGAGGCAATGACGGCCTTAAGAAATTGCACCAGCTAACAGTAATAGGATTATGATCAAATGTTTGTTCGGGTAGTTTCAGTTCACAGGAGATGCGGGTTTTTTTATTGAGTAAGCTAGACATGTGATATCAGAAAAATAGTTTTACTTAGTCGTAACAGGAGGTTCCTGTTTTCTTACTGAGAGCTGTACAGTTCTGTAGCCCTTTTGTTGTCCAAATTTAAGGGTTATTTCTGCTCCGAAAGATAAGTTGCATGATGAGCCGGGTGCATGTGACAAGAATAGCACCTTTTGGGCTGGATGTGGTGAAACGGCTAGCCTCAGAAAACCGCACTTTCTTTTGGCATTGATCTGGCAAGCCCTCATCGCGCACAGGCACATACTCCTTGCACTCGTTGATAGATGGGGTGTTGGAGATAATGTTGAGATACAATGTGTTGTTATAACATGTTCTTTTGGCTTTTCTACATGACATGGAACCATAAGAGAAGATCTGTATTATCGACCATTTTACACGCCCTTGTCTATCAACTTAATTTCATTGCACATTTTAGAAGAGCGACTATGTAACCTCCGGGGGCACCTGCTGAAGATCCAACGGTTAGGGAGTAAGCTCGTGCAAATTTGCATAAAGCCCATCAGGCGTCTTCTAATTGTGTGTAGACCCTGAGATTCCGACTGTGCCAGGGTGCCTCGGGGGTACTTGAGTCACATTTTGTAGCATCGAGGAATGCCAGCGAGTGTGTGGGCACGGCGGTCAAGGGCACGGCGGTCAAGGCGGGAGTTAACGGGGAGAGTTGCGTAGCTGGGGAAGCAAGCATGGGCACGCGAGATGGCCGAAGTTTCACCGTGAAAACTTTCCAGTGAAGGGCGGCGTGATGCGGGCATCAAACTAGACCCACTGGGAGGCTTGGGAAGAGGGGATACCCAACAGGGGGCTTACCTAGAGCATGTAAGCCTCCTTAGATGTGATTACGATGGGTGAGCTCAAGGGTGAGGGGCTGTTCGGGTAGGACACACGGGGCTTCGGTAGGACCACATCAACCTTAGGAAAGCCGACAAGGAGATTCAGAGTTTGCTGGAGGAGGTGATCGATCATGATGTGGTGGTGGTCAGCAGAGTCGGAGAAGACGATTTGGGTGTCGGTGACTTAGGGCCTCCTGCATTGATTCCTTCTGTGTGGTTTACACGCCTGCACATGGGGATTTGGCTCGTCAAGGTTGTTGTGTGCACAAGAGACGACGGCGTGAAACAAGCATCACTCGTGTTCTCTCTATACAAGACGAGAATGTGAGAGTCTCGGGGAAGAAGAAACGCACAATGATTAGAATCGAATGGCGCAAGGAGGAGAAATTGAGGAGGGCTATGTTGGTGGCATTGGCAAGGTCCGGCGCGGCGGACGGGCCTGATGTGCTCCGAGGATGATTTCCTGCTCAATTGCACGAGTCGTAGCGCTAGGTGCAGGGGTGGAATGGGTGGTGTCCTAGCGATCACGTTAGAGTAAGAAGAGAGGCAAAAGATCTACCGGGGAGTCAAGCATGAGGTGACACGTCGCTGTGCTCGACAACTAGCTGATGAAGTTGGAGCAGGCTAGAAAAGAAAGGTGAGATGGACGATGATGTGGCGATGTATAGTCAAAATCATGTCAGCACTTCAGCAAAAACAAAAAAAAATTCATGTCATGAAAGCATCCAGATTTACTCGAGTGATGAAAAAATTCGGTATCAATAATTGAGGGACTAAGGTTTGTGGGTTTTAAAGTTGAGAGACCATTTACGTGGGATCGAGGACGAAAATTATACTCTTTATTTCTTGAGAGAAGAAGTTACGCCCGCACGGCTAACTCGACACCACGCAGCGCCCTCCAAGCCTTAGCGAGACTACCGCATGCTCTCGAGGTCCAGACCTTTCGCCTTGTGCAGACCAAGACCGCCGGCTACCCCCGCAAGCAGGCTGTCACCGCGGCACTCGTCGACCCAGCCTGACGAAGATGCGTCCGTCACCACGCAGAACATGCGGCTCACTGCTCTGCTCAGTAGCGGCGACACCGCGGCCGCGCGCAGGCTGTTCGACGGAATGCCGCGCCGGACTGTGGTCACCTGGAACGCCATGGTCGCAGGCCACGCGCGGCGCGGGAGCGTACTGGATGCGCTCGACGCCGCCACGCGCATGCACCGCTCGGGGGTAAGCCCCAGCGAGGCCACCTTCGCGTCGGTGCTTGGCGCCTGTGCCCGCGGCCGCCTCCTTCGGGTAGGGGCACAGGTGCACTGCCAGGTGGTCAAGTCCGGGTCTGAGAGCTTCGAGGTCGTGGGGCCTTCTCTGCTCGACTTCTACTCCTCGTGCTTTGATCTGCGCGCATCTCACACGCTCTTCGAGTCCCTTCATCCGAGGAATGAGCGAATGTGGAGCCCGATGGTCGTCGCGCTTGTGAGGTTCAACCTGCCGGATGACGCCCTGGGTCTTCTCGAGAGGATGCCTGCGCCTCGTGACGTGTTTGCGTGGACCGCTGTTATATCGGGCCATGCACGAGGAGCGGGCGAGTGCTGTCGCAGAGCGATTTGGTTATTTGTTCAGATGTTAGCTGATGATGGAGTGAGGCCGAATGAATTCACTTTCGACAGTGTTTTGAGGGCCTGCGTAAAGATGGGAGCGTTGGATTTTGGGAGATCCGTTCATAGCTGTTTGGTTCGAAGCGGGTTTGATACCGACAAGTTAATCACCAGTGCTCTTGTGGATCTTTACTGCACTTCTGATGCTGTTGGTGATGCCTTGCTGGTTTACAGCGACCTGGAAAAGCCGTCCTTGATCACATCCAATGCATTGATTGGGGGGCTTATATCAATGCATAGGACGGAGGAAGCAAAGATAGTTTTCCAGAAGATGCCAAAGCATGATTCGGGTTCCTACAATCTGATGATTAAACTGTATGGTATTGAAGGGAGACTAGATGATTGTCAGAGGATGTTTGAAAAGATGCCTCGGAGAAATATCGTGACCTTAAACTCCATGATGTCAGTTCTTTTACAGAATGGGAAGTTGGAGGATGGACTGAAGCTATTTGAGCAAATTAAGGATGAAGGAAACACGATAACATGGAATTCTATGATTTCTGGTTACGTTCAGAATGATCATCCTTCAGAAGCTCTAAAACTATTTGTGGCCATGTGTCGATTGCCAATTGTATGCAGCCCGTCAACATTCCCTGCTCTATTGCACGCCTGTGCTGCTGTTGGAACTATTGAGCAAGGCAAAATGGTTCATGCTCACCTCTGCAAGACTCCATTCGAGTCCAATAGTTATGTCGGGACAGCCCTTGTGGATATGTACTTGAAATGTGGGTGTGTCAGTGATGCACGTAGCGCATTTTGTTGCATTGCATCACCAAATGTCGCTTCTTGGACATCACTCATCAATGGGCTTGCGCAGAATGGTCAATGGCTGGAAGCTATAGTAGAATTCGGGAGGATGTTGAAGCATCATATCAATCCCAATGAGATCACTTTTTTGGGCCTCCTTATGGCTAGTGCTCGTGCTGGTTTAGTTAACAAGGGGATGAGGTTCTTCCACTCTATGGAAAGCTATGGACTAGTACCAACTGTGGAGCATTATACCTGTGCTGTCGATCTTCTCGGTCGGACTGGACGTATCAGAGAAGCTGAGAAGTTCATCTCTGAAATGCCTGTGCCAGCAGATAGAGTGGTATGGGGAGCCTTACTCACTGCCTGCTGGTATTCGATGGACTTGGAGATGGGTGAGAAAGTTGCTGAGAAGTTGCTTTGCATGGGCACAGAGCATATATCTGCCTATGTTGCCATGTCTAATATCTATGCTAAATTGGGGAAGTGGGAAGATGTTGTGAAGGTAAGAACAAGATTGAGAAGTCTCGATGTGAAAAAGGAACCAGGGTGCAGTTGGATTGAACTGAAAGATATAGTTCATGTATTCCTCGTGGAAGACCGGAATCATCCAGAGAGAGATGAAATATACGTGATGCTAGAGGATTTAGTTTATAATATATCGTTGCATTCTGAACCTGATGAAGATTTATATTGGTTATCTGGAGCCTGAATTACTAAACTCCCCTTCGCCTCATGAAATACTCAGCGATAGGTTAGACGACTGTGTTCCTACATTTGTGTGCACCAATTTGATGGCCAAGTACCTTGAATGCTCATATCTGACAACATTGCTAGTGATTTTAAAGACTCCTGAATGTATGTATCTTATCTGCTAATGAAGAATTTAAAACACTTATTTTATGTAGCAATATTAAACAATTGACTTGTATGCTTAAACCTTTCTAATTTGGTCATACTTCAATCACATTTTCTTTTGAAGCAATTACCTATTAGTAATACCATATCATATACTGCATCCTATCGGTTGGACTCAGATCAAATTGTGTTTCGATGTAAAAAAATTCTTATGATACCCTATAAAACCAGATTCAGAAACAATTTCGATCGGAAACTATCCTAACCACTTTAACCATTGGAGGCAACAATGAGATCTGAGCACACTCCGCAGTCTTCATGTTAGCCGTTATGCCCCTCACCCCTCCCCCGAGACGATTTTTGCGCCAGATGAAGAGTTGCCGGCGCTAATTTTGCTGGGTGGGTGGGTGTGTG
>NC_041382.1:460353093-460439287 GCF_002162155.2 Triticum dicoccoides | reverse complement strand
GGGTGAGGGGGTGGGTGGGGCGGGGAGTTTCCCAGTAGTTGAGCCCCCAGGCGTTCTGCACAGGCGTGGGAGTTGGTGGGCAAGAGAAGGAGAAGACTTCATGTTAGAGCATCTCCAGCCGTTATGCCCCTCACCCCCCTCCCCTGAGACGATTTTTGCGCCAGATGAAGATTTGCCGGCGCTAATTTTGCTGGGTGGGTGGGGGGTGGGGGCAGTTTGGGAGTTGGTGCGTGGGTGGGCCCCGGAGGAAAAGTGAGGAGAGAGAGAGTGGGAGGCTGACGGTGGGTCAAATGACATGCAAAACCGTCTCTCTCCTTCCCAGCTCCCCAGGATCCTGGGTTTGGGGTGGGTTCACGGCCAAAATTTAGCCAAATCCGGCGCTAGTCGAGCTCGTGAGGATGTGAGTGGGACTTTTTTCGTCCACCCGCGCCCAAAAAGTGCTCCTTGGGGCTTCCTGGGGGACGGACGGAGATGTTCTTACACACCAGAAGCAGAAGCAAGTGGAACTGCAGCTGAGGCTACTCCTAGCACCCCGTCAACCCCAACGGTGCCACAACCTGGCATAATGGGTGGGTATGACGTGAGCCCAGAGAGTTCAGTGCTGGACCACAAGGTTACCGTAACATTCAGGAATGAGCTCTGCAGACGATTTTTTGGACGACAAGCCTACCAAGCCGTCCATGCATGGCACCAAACAGCTGCGCACCGCAGGATGGGGCATCGTGCAATGGTCGTGCATATCATTCATAGTGTGCAGAGCAGTTCCGTTCAGGAATTTGCTGGATAACACGTCTCCCTCTGAGCTAGACCTCGAATATGACAATTTGTGTATGTTGGGAATAGAGGAGCCTACAACTCTATATGAAACAAAGAAAGAAGCATTTTGGCAAAGAGCCATGGATGCAGAGATGTTGGTCTCAAATCGATCATGGTTGACCCTCCAGCAGATTAGAAGGCTCTTGGTCTCAAATGGGAATTGAAAGTAAAGAAATTGATGGGTTTGGTGAAATGAGTAGCACAAAAAAGGAGTACCTTGAAGATTACATCAACGAAAACTGCCTTATTGCTGGACTTTCCACCATGACTGTAAGAAATCAATGGCAACAGGAAAGCAATCCCTGGAACCATATGGATTCAAATGAGGCCGATGTGTACTGTGTAATACTCCCTTCATTCATATTTTTCTGAATCAAATGTATATAGACACGTTTTAATGTGTTTGTTCACTCATTTTAGTCCGTATGTAGTCCATATTGAAATATGTAGAACATCTTATATTTGTGAACAGAGGGAATAGTAAAGTGAAAACAATCTCAATGTGTACTGTGCAACAATACAGTAGCTGGTGTTCTTGTAGGAGAAATGACATTCTCACGTCTTTGTTTACAATAGTGAAAAAAAGAATATAAACCCCCGGTGGGGACCTCTGTTAAGTGTTCTATAAAAAAGCTGGCCTTTGCCTTTTCTCAAAAGAAAAAAAAAGATTACAAATTCTCCTGTCTAATTAGGAAATAGGGAATGTGCAGATTGAAACCAAAATTATCTTCCTCTATACGACGAAGCTGCAAAAATAAAACTGGATGGAACTGGGGATTTTCCCTTTGATTCAAAAAGAAAACATAATCTGTTCATAAGATCCAAATGGCATCTTTTCATTGTATCATATTCTAGTTTGAACATCAGAAAGCCTAAAAGAGCAGTTTAGAAGTCCTCTCATGATAAAAATAACAAACATCTGAAGTTCATTTAACTGGATATTATTCAAGCTCAAGCAATTTAAAAAGCAAAATCAAGTGTATTCAGATCATGAAACAAGTCAGACAGTCAAAGTGAATTTTTATGGAATTAATAACACGCTTCATAGTTTCTGACCTAAAATCCTGAACAATTCAAGAGAATTAAAGCGTGGAGACCATGGTATAACATAAGGTATGAGTACTGTAAAGACAATGAAACTTGCACTTAGTAAAACATCACAAAAATCTTTTTCTCTGGTATCCATTAACTTGGGTCATAGACCTCCTTTTACTGTTCTTCCAAAATTCATCCTTCTTTTCCTTCCTATGCTTTAAGCTAGATTTTCCTTTTACAACTCCTGCAATGGCACTCTTATCCTTTATGTTTTCCCTTGCAGATTTCACATCCAAGGTATTCAACAGCTTTCTGTATGACTTAGCATCAGGCAGTTGTCCATTTCGAACCATCTGTTTGTGGTAATAGAATGCTCTCGAAAAGTCGCGGACGCGAGCATATGCGTATATCATTGTAGAATATGTAACTGAATCTGGTTTTAGTTCCAGAGTAGACATCTCTTTCAGGAGTTGGGGCAATTTGTAATGCTGTCCTCCCTTTGCATAAGCATTCATCAATATGTTGTAGGTCATCGCCGTAGGAGGTAAACCTATGTTTCCAAACTCACATATTACATCTCTTGCCTGAACATACAACCCATGTTTCGCCAAACCATCAAGTACCATGTGAAATGTGACTCTAGTGCATCCAACCTTTTCATCGGTCATTGATTTCCATGTCTCCATTAACTTCTCTATGTTACCAGCCCTCCTAAATATGTCAAGCAAAGCTGTATATGTTTCTAAGGAAGGTTTAAGTCCTTCTCTTTTCATATCTAAATATGCAGTGTGAGCTTTTTCATACTGTCCACTCACTGCATATGCACAAATCAGTGATGTGTACGAGGAAGATGTTGCCTTGATGTCACCTTTCTTCATCCTCAGGAAAGCATCTTCAGCCTTTTCGATCATTTTTTTCTGCCGCCCATAGGCACTTATGAGGCAGTTGTATGACCTAGCATTTGGCTGAAATCCCAAATCGTGCATCTCCAGAAGTAACGATTCAACAACTTCTGGCTGCAATCTTCTACTGTAAGCATCCATAAGGATATTATAAGTCACCCTTGTTGGTTTTAAGCCTCTCTCTTTCATCTCAGCAAAGAGCCCCTCAGCTTCTTCAATTTGACTGCATTTGCAATATACATTCATTATTGCGTTATAAATGCTCGTGTTTGACGGAATTCCTCTCTTCTCCATTTCTGATTGGAAGATAAGAGCTTCTTTCTTCAGCCCCTCATCACAAAATATCTTAATTAGAGAAGCAGAGACACCCAAGCTCCACTTGACACCTTTTCTGTTCATTCGTTGGAAGAACTCCCATGAATCCTTGGCTGATGCCTTGCGCCTCTTCATTACCATTAACACGATCGAGGATGTTATGTGGTCAGGTTGGACATTGTTCTTCTCCATACTCTCGAATATTTTCCAGGCATCATCATATCTGGAGCGAGTAGAAAAATGTTCATCACACCAAATAATACATAGCTTACCACAGAAGAAATGTAGCATGTTAGAATCTCCATTGGTGTTCATGCTTAGTTAGGACAGAGCAAAAACCATAAAGACTTGAAACTATGCAAACCTATCAATGAACAATTCTCATGCTAGCACATCTATTATAAATATGTTGCTCGTAGTTTTCTTAATTTGCATCCCAAGATAATGATGAAGTTCATACCAAAGAATTTACAGATAGCAGAGCAAATCAAACTGACTTGGATCCTCTGTTGATCAATAACTAACAATATGCTCAATCCTTTTTCTTTTGTAATGTAGGAAAAGGTTAATGGAAATGCCATTTAGAAATAGGGAAGTAGATAAAAGTCACTTCGATCTAAGTCGGTCAATAAGTAACTACTAACTCCTAAGTAATCTTGCAAAAGTGATAGCATGAATGAAACTAATATGATCACTCATCACTCTCTGTCACACCAATCAAGACAGTGCTCACCTTCCACAGTAGGCAACACCAGACATTGCAGCATTGTACAGAACCGCCTCACGAAATCCCCTCTCCGGCGGCAAACTTCCCAGAATCTCCAAGATTTCATCGGCCATCCGTGCCCGTCCAAGCACCACGAGAGCCACCAACCATGCCTGCGGCGACAACGAAATCGGCCGCTCCTCGGGCGCCCGCATCCACGGGAACAAGTGGAGGCACCCCAACGCCAGGCGCTCCTCACCCATCCTCCTCATCAACTCCACGCACTCGTCCTCGTCGAGTGCACCGCGGCTGTAACCAGCCAAGAACCCAGCGAGCCCAGGGCCGTCCGCCGCCACTGGGCTCTTCGCAAAGGCGAGAATTTCTTCCATTTCTGCAGTGGTGTTGGTGCTTGCCCCTTCTTGGCTTCGCAAGAAGTAGCTCGCGTCCAGCCACGGGCAGTCCCCGCCGTCTTCATCTTCTTCCTCCTCCTCCTCCTCCTCTTGTCGAAGCTGTTCCTGGGCCTGCGCTCGTGACGGGCTGGCAGGTGGATCCCACTCACCCACCTCGTATTCTTGGAGCTGCTCTCCCTCCTCTGCGCCGTCGCCATTGGGTGGATCCCATCCGTGGCCGCCCTTTTCGTCATTCAGGGTATCGACGAGATGGGCTCCGGAGGGGCTGGTAGCCGGGCTCCACATATCCTCTTCCCCGTCATGCTCGTCGTCGTCTGGCTGGCGGGCGGCTGGTTGGTTACGTCGCCGCGGGGAATGGAGGAAGCATTTGGAGGTGGAGGATTTCAGAGGGCGGCGAAGGAGTCGAAGGATTGGTTGGTTCGGGGAGGCGACGGAGAAGGAGCAAGAGAGCAGCGGATGAGATGCCACAGCCATATGCGACGCCGTGTCTCACCAGGAGCCAAAATCCTTCCTCAGCCGACGAACAGAGGACGCCGTTTCTCACTCTCAAATCACCAAATTCCTTCCCAATCTCCAATTTCTCAAATCACCAATTCCCAAGTTGGTTGAGGTAATCTTCTCCGATTCCCCTTTTCTTATTCTTATTGTTTTGGTTGCATTTTTAGCTTAAGTTTTCTCTCTAAAGTATTCTTTAAAAATTCTGTTTTTATCATTTACCTACTCGAGGACGAGCAAGAATTAAGCTTGGGGATGCTTGATACGTCTGTATCTATAATTATTGATTGTTCCATGCTATATTATCTACTGTTTTGGACATTATTGGGTTTTATTATCCACTTTTATATTATTTTTGGTACTAACCTATTAACCGGAGGCCCAGTCCAGAATTATTGGTTTTTTTGCCTGTTTTAGGGTTTCGAAGAAAAGGAATATCAAACGGAGTCCAAACGGAATGAAACCTTTGGGAACATCATTTTCTCAACGAACAAGACCCAGGAGACTTGGACCCTACGTCAGGACACAAAAGAGGAGGCCACGAGGTAGGGGGGCACGCCTACCCCCCCGGCGCGCCCTCCACCCTCGTGGCCCCCCTGTTGCTCCACCGACGTACTCCTTCCTCCTATATATACCTGCGTACCCCAAAACGATCAGATACGGGAGCCAAAAACCTAATTCCACTGCCGCAACTTTCTGTATCCACGAGATCCCATCTTGGAGCCTGTTTCGGAGCTCCATCGGAGGGGGCATCGATCACGGAGGGCTTCTACATCAACACCATAGCCCCTTCGATGAAGTGTAGTAGTTTACCTCAGACCTACGGGTCCATAGTTATTAGCTAGATGACTTCTTCTCTCTTTTTGGATCTCAATACAATGTTCTCCCCCTCTCTTGTGGAGAACTATTCGATGTAATCTTCTTTTTACGGTGTGTTTGTTGAGACCGATGAATTGTGGGTTTATGATCAAGTCTATCTATGAACAATATTTGAATCTTCTTTGAATTCTTTTGTGTATGATTGGTTATATTTGCAAGTCTGTTCGAATTATCAGTTTGGTTTGGCCTACTAGATTGATTTTTCTTGCAATGGGAGAAGTGCTTAGCTTTGGGTTCAATCTTGCGGTGTCCTTTTCCAGTGACAGTAGGGGCAGCAAGGCACGTATTGTATTGTTGCCATCGAGGATAACAAGATGGGGTTTTCATCATATTGCATGAGTCTATCCCTCTACATCATGTCATCTTGCTTAAGGCGTTACTCTGTTTTTAACTTAATACTCTAGATGCATGCTGGATAGCGGTCGATGAGTGGAGTAATAGTAGTAGATGCAGGCAGGAGTCGGTCTACTTGTCTCAGACGTGATTCCTATATACATGACCATACCTAGATATTCTCATAACTATGCTCAATTCTGTTAATTTCTCAACAGTAATTTGTTCATCCACCGTAGAATACTTATGCTCTCGAGAGAAGCCACTAGTGAAACCTATGTCCCCCGGGTCTATCTTTATCATATTAATCTCCTATTACTTAGTTATTTCCTTTGCTTTTTTACTTTGCATATTTATTACAAAAATACCAAAAAAAATTATCTTATCATATCTATCAGATCTCACTCTCGTAAGTGGCTGTGTAGGTATTGACAACCCCTATTCGCGTTGGTTGCGAGGATTTATTTGTTTTGTGCAGGTACGAGGGACCCGCGTGTATCCTCCTACTGGATTGATATCTTAGTTCTCAAAAACTGAGGGAAATACTTACACTACTTTGCTGCATCATCCCTTCCTCACCGGGGAAAACCAACGCAGTGCTCAAGAGGTAGCGCCCCGCTACCACGGGAGGGTAGGACAAAAGATATCAAGCAAGTTCTTTTACATAAGCACGTATGACTATATTCGGAATACATGCCTACATTACATTGATGAATTGGAGCTAGTTTTGTGTCACCCTATGTTATGATTGTTACATGATGTACCGCATCCGGCATAATTCTCCATCATCGATCCAATGCCTACGAGCTTTTTACATATTGTTCTCCGTTTATTTACTTTTCTATTGCTACTATTACAATCACTACAAAACACCAAAAATATTACTTTTGCTACCGTTACTTTTGTTATCGTTACCGTTACTTCCATATTACTTTGCTACTAAATACTTTGCTGCAGATACTAAGTTATCCAGGTGTGGTTGAATTGACAACTCAACTGCTAATACTTGAGAATATTCTTTGGCTCCCCTTGTGTAGAATCAATAAATTTGGGTTGAATACTCTACCCTCGAAAACTGTTGCGATCCCCTATACTTGTGGGTTATCAAGACTATTTTCTGGCGCCGTTGCCAGGAAGCATAGCTCTATTCTTTGAGTCACTTGGGACTTATATCTGCTGGTCACTATGAAGAACTTGAAAGACGAGAAAACAAAAAGATATCCCTCAACTACGAGGGGAGGTAAGGAACTGCCATCTAGGTCTGCACTTGATTCACCTTCTATTTTGAGTAAGCTTGCGACACCTAGACCTGCTTCTGCTATTCGTTCTGATATGTCGCATGTTATTGATGATGCCACTTCTGCTATGCATAATACTTATGATGAAACTATTTCTATGATTGGTACTACTGTGCCACTTGGTGAATTTCTTGATGAACAACTTGCTAGGGTTAGAGAGAATGAAATTACTGAAACTGATAACATTGATGAAAGTGATGATGAAGACTCCCCCCTGATAAATATGAATCGCCTGTTATTCCTGAGGGTTATGTTTTGGAAAAAGAAGCTGCTCTAGCTATTTTAGCTTCCAAAGATAGATATGAGCTCAAGAAGTTATTAGCTAAATGGAAGCAGCAATCTCTTAATGCTAGAATGAAACCTGACCCTGCTTTTGCTACTTCACCTATCTATGTTACTAATAAGGATTATGAATTCTCTGTTGATCCTGATATAATTACTTTGGTTGAATCTGATCCTTTTCATGTCTATGAATCTGAAATTGTTGTGGCACATCTTACTAAATTAAATGACATAGCCACCCTGTCACTAATGATGAGAAATCTCGCTACCTTTATATCCTTAAAATATTTCCGTTCTTATTAAAGGGTGATGCTAAGATATGGTTCAATTCTCTGGATCCTGGTTGTGTGTGTAGTCCCCACGATATGATTTATTACTTCTCTGCTAAATATTTCCCTGCTCATAAGAAACAAGTTGCTTTGAGGGATATATATAATTTTGTGCAAATTGAAGAAGAGAGTCTCCCACAATCTTGGGGGAGGCTTCTCAAGTTACTTAATGCTTTGCCTGATCATCCTCTTAAGAAAAATGAAATACTTGATATCTTTTATAATGGACTAACCGATGTTTCCAGAGATTACCTGGATAGTTGTGCTGGTTCTGTTTTTAGGGAAAGAACACCGGATGAAGCTGAAATTCTATTCAATAATATGTTGACAAATGAAAATAATTGGACACTTCCTGAGCCAGCTCCTGAGCCTATTCCTAAACCAACTCTGAATAAAAGAGGTGTTCTATTTCTCAGTCCTGAAGATATGCAAGAGGCAAAGAAATCTATGAAAGAAAAAGGTATTAAAGCTGAAGATGTTTAGAATTTACCTCCTATTGAAGAAATACATGGTCTAAATTTACCGCCCGTTGAAGAAACATATGATCTTAATCCATTACCTATCGAAGAAATACATGGTCTTGATAACCCGACACAGGTAGTAAAGGTAAATTCTCTCTATAGATATGATAAAGCTGAAATCCCTCTTACTAAGTTTGCTAGCCAATGCTTAGATGAGTTTGATAATGTTATGGTGAAGCAAGAAGATTTTAATGCTTATTTTGGTAGACAATTGAAATACAGTTCAAATATGCTTGAACACTTGGGTGATTATATGGCTAATGTCAAAGGTGAACTTAAACTTATTAGTAAACATGCTTCTATGGTTACCACTCAAGTAGAACAAGTACTTAAGGCTCAAAATGATTTGCTCAATGAATTGAATAGTAAGAATAATGATTATGTTGTTAGAGTGGCTAATAGAACTGGTAGAATGACTCAGGAACCTCTGTATCTTGATGAACAACTTGCTAGGGCTAGAGAGATTGAAAATATTGAATCTGATAATACTGATGAAAGTGATGATGAAGAATCACTTGTTATTCCTGAGGGTTATGTTTTTGACGAAGAAGCTTCTTTAGCTATTTTAGCTTGCAAAGATAGATATGAACTTAAGAGGTTATTAGCTAAATGGAACAAGCAATCTCTAAATGCTAGAATGAAACCTGACCCTGCTTTTGCTACTTCACCTATCTGTGTTACCGATAAGGATTATGAATTCTCTGTTGATCCTGATATAATTACTTTGGTTGAACCTGATCCTTTTCATGGCTATGAATCTAAAACTGTTGTGGCACATCTTACTAAATTGAATGATATAGCCACCCTATTCACGACTGATGAGAGAACTCATTACTTTTATATCCTTCAAATATTTCCGTTCTCATTAAAGGGTGATGCTAAGATATGGTTTAATTCTCTTGATCCTGGTTGTGTGCGTAGTCCCCAGGATATAATTTATTACTTCTCTGCTAAATATTTCCCTGCTCATAAGAAACAGGCTGCTTTAAGGGATATATATAATTTTGCGCAAATTGAAGAAGAGAGTCTCCCACAAGTTTGGGGGAGGCTTCTCCAATTACTTAATGCTTTGCCTAATCATCCTCTTAAGAAAAATGAAATACTTGATATCTTTTATAATGGACTAACCGATGCCTCCAGAGATTACCTGGATAGTTGTGTCGGTTCTGTTTTCAGGGAAAGGACACCGGATGAAGCTAAAATTCTATTGAATAATATGTTGACAAATGAAAATAATTGGACACCTTCGGAGCCAATTCCTGAGCCTATTCCCAAACCAATTCCGAAGAAGAGGGGTATTCTATTTCTCAGTCCTGAAGATATGCAAGAGGCAAAGAAATCTATGAAAGAAAAAGGTATTAAAGCTGAAGATGTTAAGAATTTACCTCCTATTGAAGAAATACATGGTCTTAATTTACCGCCTGTTGAAGAAACATATGATCTTAATCCATTACCTATTGAAGAAATACATGGTCTTGATAACCCGACACAGGTAGTAAAGGTAAATTCTCTCTATAGATATGATAAAGCTGAAATCCCTCTTACTAAGTTTGCTAGCCAATGCTTAGATGAGTTTGATAATTTTATGGTGAAGCAAGAATATTTTAATGCTTATTTTGGTAGACAATTGAAATACAATTCAAATATGCTTGAACACTTGGGTGATTATATGGCTAATGTCAAAGGTGAACTTAAACTTATTAGTAAACATGCTTCTATGGTTACCACTCAAGTAGAACAAGTACTTAAGGCTCAAAATGATTTGCTCAATGAATTGAATAGTAAGAATAATGATTATGCTGTTAGAGTGGCTACTAGAACTGGTAGAATGACTCAGGAACCTCTGTATCCTGAAGGCCACCCTAAGAGAATTGAGCAAGATTCTCACAGAAATAATATAGATGCACCTAGTCCTTCTAAAAGGAAGAAAAAGAAAAATGATAGGACTTTGCATGCTTCTAGTGAACCTATTGCTGAAACACCTGAGAATCCAAATGATATTTCTATTTCTGATGCTGAAACACAATCTGGTAATGAACCTGAAACTAGTGATAATGTCAATGATAATGTTCATGTTGATGCCCAACCTAGCAATGATAATGATATAGAAATTGAACCTGCTGTTGATCTTGATAACCCACAATCAAAGAATCAACGTTATGATAAGAAAGACTTTGTTGCTAGGAAACACGATAAGGAAAGAGAGCCTTGGATTCAGAAACCCATGCTTTTTCCTCCCAAACCATACAAGAAAAAGGATGATGAGGATTTTGAGCGTTTTTTTGAAATAATTAGACCTATCTTTTTGCGTATGCGATTAACTGATATGCTTAAAATGAATCCTTATGCTAAGTACATGAAAGAAATTGTTACTAATAAAAGAAAGATACCGAAAGCTGAAATTTCCACCATGATTGCTAATTATACTTTTAAAGGTGGAATAGCAAAGAAACTTGGAGATCCAGGAATACCCACTATACCATGCTCCATTAAAAGGAATTATGTTAAAACTGCTTTATGTGATCTTGGAGCCGGCGTTAGTGTTATGCCTCTCTCTTTATATCGTGGACTTGATTTGAATAAGTTGACACCTACTGAAATATCTTTGCAAATGGCTGATAAATCAATTGCTATACCTGTTGGTATTTGTGAAGATGTGCCTGTTGTAGTTGCAAACGTTACTATTTTAACGTACTTTGTTATTCTTGATATTTCCGAGGATGATAGTATGTCTATTATTCTTGGAAGACCCTTTTTGAATACTGTAGGGGCTGTTATTGATTGCAACAAAGGCAATGTCACTTTTCATGTCAATGGTAATGAGCATACGGTACACTTTCCGAGGAAACAATCTCAAGTTCATAGTATCAACTCTATTGGAAAAATTCCATCGATTATTATTGGACGTTTTGAATTTCCTCTACCTACTGTCAAAAAGAGATATGATATTCTTATTATTGGGGATGTGCATATCCCCATTGAGGTAACATAGTGTTATTCAAAATTTCTCTGGTTCCATGTTATTCGAAATGAGTTCGTTAACAAGACTTGATCAACCTTATTAGTGGATTCCTTTTGATGAGCATGATATGGATGAAACTAGAAGGCACAACCTTCTATACCCTCCTTTTACTTTCTGTTATTTATTTTAAATAAAATAAAAATAGTATTTTCTGTCTGTTATCTGAATTATCCGTGCAATATAAAAATACCCTGAAAATAAAAGTTCTCTAAATGCCCTGAAATTTAAATACGATTTTTTCTGAAATATTTGAGAATATCTGGCACTAAGAACACAGCAGGGGGAGCAAGCACCTGGCCATGAGGGTCCAGGGTGCGCCCACCCCTACAGGGCGCGCCCCCCTGCCTCATGGGCCCACGGTGGCTCCCCTCCACTTATTCCTGCACCCACACACTTTTTCTTCCTCCCAAAAAAATCACCATCCAGCTCTAGCACGAGTTCTAGCTCATTTTGCTGCGATTTTCGATCTCCTTGCTCAAAGCACCTCTCACAAAACTGCTTGGGGGGATTGTTCCTTGGTATGTGACTCCTCCATTGGTCCAATTAGTTTTTGTTCTAGTGCTCTATTCATTAAAAATTTGTGCTCCCTAGGCGACCATGTTCTTGAGCTTGCATGTCAAATTCATATGGTTCCAAGTAGTTCTAATGCATGATATAGTCTCTAGGCACTTGTAGGAGTTGTTGCTATCAATTTTGTTGAGCTTGGTTCACTTTTATTTGAAGTTACTAAAAATTTCAGAGGAACAAATATGTTTAGGAAAATGTACCAAGGTGGTTCTTCAAGGAAGCAAGGACCCAGGCTTGCAATGCGTGATGCTGACGATGAGCCACCAAGGGACGCTCTAGTGCAGCCTTGTGAATGTCCTTCGGAAAACTTTATGGATCGAGCAGGAATTAAGGAAGAATTTAACGCATTTGCGTAACACTGATCTTGTGAGCTCCGAGAAAGAAAAGTGCCACCAATACCACTATCTCACTAGTTCCTTTGTGAGGAGGTTTGAATTTTCATCTTCACGTAATTCTCCAACTGTCCTGTTTGATCTTTATGAAAAATCTTATACTATGGACTTAGAGAATTTACCACTGCTTGCAAACTTCCACAATGGGGTAGTGCTAGTGAACTCGGCAAATCTGAATTTAGAAATATTCTTGCTAGTATAACTGTGGGGGAATCTAGAGACATAGCACAAGCTACCATAGGGAGCATTCATTTTCCTGCTATACATTATTTTGCTCTCTTCATAGGTAGGTGCATAAATGGTAAAGATGAAGCATGTCATATGTGTGTCCCTGACCTTAGTATTCTTAGGAGTGCTATGTTAGGAGACAAATCTTATAATTTGGGAGCCATTGTTGCATGTAGGTTGCATCATAATAGATTTAATGAAGATTTCTTTGGAGGAATTTATGCAACCTGCTTAGCTGATTTTCTTGGTGTAACCATACATAATGATGATATTGAATTGCCTCCTGCTTACCTAGACTTTAATGCTATGGTTCACCACCAGTTTGTCGAGAGGAATGAATCACCTCTCCAGTATCTCTTAATCTTTGACAGACGTCGGGCTGTCCGTATTACTCTCCCTGCTCCTGCCTTCTTTGATTATCAGGCAAAAGGAAGACATTTTATTACCAGAGAGGAGGCAGATGAGTACGAGAGGAGGGCGGAGGCAACTCGCCGCCATGCTGCAGCTCAGGAGGCGATAGCCGCTGCATGGCAGTATGACCCCAGCTATAACTATGGATATCCGCCAGGCCATCCGTGGCAATAAACCAACTTACGCCAAAAGCCTAAGTTGGGGGAGTACATATTTCTCACCGACATTACATTTATGTTCACACACTCATTGTTAGATGTCGGTGCTCATACTTTTTCACTGTACTATACATGCTAGTTTATTTTCTCTTTTTTATGGTTTCTTCTTGTGTGTTTTATAAACTTTAAGAAAAACAAAAAAAAATAGTTGTAGCTTTTAGCTAGTTTTAATTTCCATGCTTATAGTAGTAATTAAAAAAAAGAAAACCCAAAAAGATTCCCTATTCTTCTTTTGCTTGTTGGGAGATTTCCCGTGTAAATAGTTTTATTTCTTTTCTTTTCTTTGGGGTCGATAGGAGAAGACCATGATTAAATTGTTGAAGTGGCACTTATATGCATTATTGTTGATTTAACCAAGAGCCCATATTGCCTTGTCTTCTCCTGTTTATTGAATGCTCGCAGATTCCAGCTTAGTTCAATGCACGTGCACTCTTAATATTATTCACATCGTTCAGTCGTGCAAGTGAAAGGCAATTATGACGATATATGATGGACTGACTGAGATGAGAAAAGCTGGTATGAACTCGACCTCTCTTGTTTTGGTAAATATGATTAGTTCATCGTTCCGGATTCAGCCTATTATGAATAAACATGTTTGCAATAACAATTAGAGATCACAGTGCTTATGCCATGCTTGATTAGCTATGAGTTATAATGGTTTAACTTGCGTGCCAACATGCTATTAAAATGGTTGTGATGTGGTATGATAGGGTGGTATCCTCCTCTGAATGATTTAAGTGACTTGACTTGGCGCATGTTCACGCATGTAGTTGAAATAAAATCAACATAGCCTTCATGATATTTATGTTCATGGTGGATTATATCCTACTCATGCTTGCATACAGTATTGATTAATTTTAATGCATGTTCATGACTGTTGTCGCTCTCTATTTGGTCGCTTCCCAGTCTTTTGCTAGCCTTCATTTGTACTAAGCGGGAATACTGCTTGTGCACCCAATCCCTTAAACCCCAAAGTTATTCCATATGAGTCCACCATACCTACCTGTTGGAAACATGCCCTAGAGGCAATAATAAAGTAGTTATTATTATATTTCCTTGTTCATGATAATCATTTATTATCCATGCTAGAATTGTATTGATAGGAAACTCATATACATGTGTGGATACATAGACAACACAATGTCCCTAGTAAGCCTCTAGTTGACTAGCTCGTTGATCAATAGATGGTTACAGTTTCCTGACCATGGACATTGGATGTCATTGATAACGGGATCACATCATTAGGAGAATGATGTGATGGACAAAGACCCAATCCTAAGCCTAGCACAAGATCATGTAGTTCGTATGCTAAAGCTTTTCTAATGTCAAGTATCATTTCCTTAGACCATGAGATTGTGCAACTCCCGGATACCGTAGGAGTGCTTTGGGTGTGCCAAACGTCACAACGTAACTGGGTGGCTATAAAGGTACACTACAGGTATCTCCGAAAGTGTCTGTTGGGTTGGCACGAATCGAGACTGGGATTTGTCACTCCGTGTAAACGGAGAGGTATCTCTGGGCCCACTCGGTAGAACATCATCATAATGTGCACAATGTGATCAAGGAGTTGATCACGGGATGATGTGTTACGGAACGAGTAAAGAGACTTGCCGGTAACGAGATTGAACAAGGTATCGGGATACCGACCATCGAATCTCGGGCAAGTATCGTACCGATAGACAAAGGGAATTGTATACGGGATTGATTAAGTCCTTGACATCGTGGTTCATCCGATGAGATCATCGTGGAACATGTGGGAGCCAACATGGGTATCCAGATCCCGCTGTTGGTTATTGATTGGAGAGTCATCTCGGTCATGTCTGCATGTCTCCCGAACCCGTAGGGTCTACACACTTAAGGTTCGGTGACGCTAGGGTTATAGAGATATTAGTATGCGGTAACCCAAAAGTTGTTCGGAGTCCCGTATGAGACCCCGGATGTCACGAGGAGTTCCGTAATGGTCCGGAGGTAAAGAATTATATATAGGAAGTGCTGTTTCGGCCATCGGGACAAGTTTCGGGGTCACCGGTATTGTACCGGGACCACCGGAAGGGTCCCGGGGTCACCGGGTGGGGCCACCTGCCCCCGGGGCCACATGGGCTGTAGGGGGTGCGCCTTGGCCTACATGGGCCAAGGGCACCAGCCCCTAGAGGCCCATGCGCCAAAGGAATAAAAGGAGGGGAGAGTCCTAAAGGGGGAAGGCACCTCCGAGGTGCCTTGGGGAGGATGGACTCCTCCCCCCCTTGGCCGCACCCTTCCTTGGAGGAAGGGGCAAGGCTGCGCCCTCCCCCTCTCCCTTGGCCCTATATATAGTGGGGGGAAGGGAGGGCAACCATACCTAAGCCCTGGCGCCTCCCTCTCCCTCCCATGACACATCTCCCTCCTCCCGCAGCGCTTGGCGAAGCCCTGTTGGAATCCCGCTACTTCCACCACCACGCCGTCGTGTTGTTGGATCTCCATCAACCTCTCCTCCCCCTTGCTGGATCAATAAGGAGGAGACGTCACTGCTCCGTA
Organism: Triticum dicoccoides; assembly: GCF_002162155.2. Lineage (NCBI taxonomy): Eukaryota > Viridiplantae > Streptophyta > Magnoliopsida > Poales > Poaceae > Triticum > Triticum dicoccoides. The sequence continues at coordinate 460,423,614 of NC_041382.1, read as the reverse complement.
CGTGTGTTGAACATGGAGGTGCCGTCCGTTCGGCGCTAGGATCATCGGTGATTTGGATCACGACGAGTACGACTCCATCAACCCCGTTCTCTTGAACGCTTCCGCGCGCGATCTACAAGGGTATGTAGATCCACTCCTCCCTCGTTGCTAGATGACTCCATAGATAGATCTTGGTGACACGTAGGAAATTTTTGAATTTATGCTACGTTCCCCAACAGTGGTATCAGAGCTAGGTCTATGCGTAGTTTCTATGCACGAGTAGAACACAAAGTAGTTGTGGGCGTTGATTTTGTTCAATATGCTTGCCTTTACTAGTCTTATCTTGATTCGGCAGCATCGTGGGATGAAGCGGCCCGGACCAACCTTACACGTACTCTTACGTGAGACTGGTTCCACCGACTGACATGCACTAGTTGCATAAGGTGGCTAGCGGGTGTCTGTCTCTCCCACTTTAGTCGGATCGGATTCGATGAAAAGGGTCCTTATGAAGGGTAAATAGCAATTGGCATATCACGTTGTGGTTTTTGCGTAGGTAAGAAACGTTCTTGCTAGAAACCCATAGCAGCCACGTAAAACATGCAAACAACAATTAGAGGACGTCTAACTTGTTTTTGCAGGGTATGCTATGTGATGTGATATGGCCAAAGGATGTGATGAATGATATATATGTGATGTATGAGATCATGTTCTTGTAATAGGAATCACGACTTGCATGTCGATGAGTATGACAACCGGCAGGAGCCATATGAGTTGTCTTTATTTTTTGTATGACCTGCGTGTCATTGAGAAACGCCATGTAATTACTTTACTTTATTGCTAACCGGTAGCTATAGTAGTAGAAGTAATAGTTGACGAGACAACTTCATGAAGACATGATGATAGAGATCATGATGATGGAGATCATGGTGTCATGTCGGTGACAAGATGATCATGGAGCCCCAAGATGGAGATCAAAGGAGCTATATGATATTGGCCATATCATGTCACTATTATTTGATTGCATGTGATGTTTATCATGTTTTAACATCTTGTTTACTTAGAACGACGGTAGTAAATAAGATGATCCCTCATAATAATTTCAAGAAAGTGTTCCCCCTAACTATGCACCGTTGCGACAGTTCGTTGTTTCGAAGCACCACGTGATGATCGGGTGTGATAGATTCTAACGTTCACATACAACGGGTGTAAGACAGATTTACACACGCAAAACACTTAGGTTTACTTGACGAGCCTAGCATGTGTATAGACATGGCCTCGGAACACAAGAGACCGAAAGGTCGAGCATGAGTCGTATGGTAGATATGATCAACATGAAGATGTTCACCGATGATGACTAGTCCGTCTCACGTGATGATCGGACACGGCCTAGTTGACTCGGATCATGTAATCACTTAGATGACTAGAGGGATGTCTATCTGAGTGGGAGTTCACAAGATGAACTTAATTATCCTGAACATAGTCAATAGGTCTTCGCAAATTATGTCGTAGCTCGCGCTTCAGTTCTACTGTTTAGATATGTTCCTAGAGAAAATTTAGTTGAAAGTTGATAGTAGTAATTATGCGGACTAGGTCCGTAAACCGAGGATTGTCCTCATTGCTTCATAGAAGGCTTATGTCCTTAATGCACCGCTCAGTGTGCTGAACCTCGAACATTGTTTGTGGATGTTGCGAACATCTGACATACACATTTTGATAACTACGTGATAGTTCAGTTAAACGGTTTAGAGTTGAGGCACCGAAGACGTTTTGAAACATCGCGAAACACATGAGATGTTTCGAGGGCTGAAATTGGGATTTCAGGCTCGTGCCCACGTCAAGAGGTATAAGACCTCCGATGATTTTCTTAGCCTACAAACTAAGGAGAAAAGCTCAATTGTCGTGCTTGTGCTCAGATTGTCTGAGTACAACAATCGCTTGAATCGAGTGGGAGTTGATCTTCCAGATGAAATAGTGATGGTTCTCCGAAGTCATTACCACCAAGCTGCTTGAGCTTCGTGATGAACTATAATATATCAGGGACATATATGATGATCCTTGAGATATTCGTGATGTTTGACACCACAAAAGTAGAAATCAAGAAGGAGCATCAATTGTTGATGGTTGGTGAAACCACTAGTTTCAAGAAGGGCAAGGACAAGAAGGGATACTTCATGAAACGGCAATTCAGCTGCTGCTCTAGTGAAGAAACCCAAGGTTGAACCCAAACCCGAGACTAAGTGCTTCTGTAATAAGGGGAACAGCCACTGGAGCGGAATTACCCTAGATACTTGGTAGATGAGAAGGCTGGCAAGATCGATAGAAGTATATTGGATATACATTGTGTTGATGTGTACCTTACTAGTACTCCTAGTAGCACCAGGGTATTAGATACCGGTTCGGTTGCTAAGTGTTAGTAACTCGAAATAAAAGCTACGGAATAAACGGAGACTAGCTAAAGGTGAGATGACGATATGTGTTGGAAGTGTTTCCAAGATTGATATGATCAAGCATCGCACGCTCCCTCTACCATCGAGATTGGTGTTTGCGTTGAGCATAGACATGATTGGATTATGTCTATCGCAATACGGTTATTCATTTAAGGAGAATAACAGTTACTCTGTTTGTTTGAATAATACCTTCAATGGTCTTACAACTGAAATGAATGGTTTATTGAATCTCGATCGTAGTGATACACATGTTCATGCCAAAAGATAGTAATGATAGTACCACCTACTTGTGGCACTGCCACATAAGTCATATCGGTATAAAACGCATGAAGAAGCTCCATGTTGATGGATCTTTGGTCTCACTCGTTTTTGAAAAGTTTGAGACATGCGAACCATGTCTATTGGTGTATATGCATGAAGAAACTCCATGCAAATGGACTGTTTGGACTCACTTGATTTTGAATCACTTGAGACATGCAAATCATACCACATGGGCAAGATGACTGAAAGCCTCGTTTTCAGTAAAATGGAACTAGAAAGCAACTTATTGGAAGTAATACATTTTGATGTGTGCAGTCCAATGAGTGCTGAGGCGTGTAGTGGATATCGTTATGTTCTTACTTCACAGATGATTTGAGTAGATGATGAGTATATTTACTTGATGAATCACGAGTCTGAATTATTGAAAGGTTCAAGTAATTTCAGGGTGAAGTTGAAAGATCGTCGTGACAAGAGGATAAAATATCTATGATATGATCATAGAGATGAATATCTGAATTACGAGTTTGGCACAGAATTAAGACATTGTGGAAATTGTTTCACAACTAATACAGCCTGGAACACCATAGTGTGATGGTGTGTCCGAACATCATAACTGCACCCTATTGGATATGATGCATACCATGATGTCTCTTATCGAATTACCACGATAGTTTATGGGTTAGGCATTAAAGACAACCACATTCACTTCAATAGGGCACCACGTAATTCCGATGAGATGACACCGTATGAACTATGGTTTAGAGAAACCTAAGCTGTCATTTCTTGGAAGTTTGGGGCTGCGACACTTATGTGAAAAAGTTTCAGGCTGATAAGCTCGAACCCAAAGCGGATAAATGCATCTTCATAGGACACCCAAAATAGTTGGGTATACCTCCTGTCTTAGATTCGAAAGCAATAAGGGATTGTTTCTAGAATCAGGTCCTTTTCGAGGAAAAGTTTCTCTCGAAAGAATTGAGTGGGAGGATGGTGGAGACTTGATGAGGTTATTGAACCGTCTCTTCAACTAGTGTGTGGCAGGGCACAGGAAGTTGTTCCTGTGGCACCTACACCAATTGAAGTGGAAGCTTGTGATAGTGATCATGAAACTTCAGATCAAGTCACTACCAAACCTCGTGGGATGACAAGGATGCGTACTACTTTAGAGTGGTACGTAATCCTGTCTTGGAAGTCATGTTGCTAGACAACAATGAACCTACGAGCTATGGAGAAGCAATGGTGGGCCCGGATTCCGATAAATGGCTCGAGGCCATAAAATCCGAGAGAGGATCCATGTATGAAAACAAAGTGTAGACTTTGGCAGACGGCTCGATGGTCGTAATGCTATTGAGTACAGATGGATTTTAAAAGGAAGACGGACAATGATGGTAAATGTCACCATTAAGAAAGCTCGACTTGTCGTTAAGATGTTTTCCGACAAGTTCAAGGAGTTGACTACGATGAGACTTTCTCACTCGTAGCGATGCTAAGAGTCTGTTGGAATTATATTAGCGATTACTGCATTATTTATGAAATCTTGCAGATAGGATGTCAAAACATTGTTTCCTCGACGATTTTCTTGAGGAAAGGTTGTATGTGATACAACCGGAAGGTTTTGTCAATCCTGAAAGATGCTAATAAGTATGCAAAGCTCCAGCAATCCTTCTAGGGACTGGAGTAAGCATCTCGGAGTTGGAATGTACACTTTGATGAGATGATCAAAGATTTTGGGTGTATACAAAGTTTATGAGAAACTTGTATTTCCAAAGAAGTGAGTGGGAGCACTATAGAATTTCTGATGAATGTATGTTGTTGACATATTGTTGATCAGAAATGATGTAGAATTTCTGGAAAGCATATAGGGTTATTTGGAAAGTGTTTTTCAATGGAAAGCCTGGATTAAGCTACTTGAACATTGAGCATCAAGATCTATAAGAGCACATACCTTGACTTGATCTTGAAGGTGTTCAAGATGGATCAGTCAAAGAAGGAGTTCTTGCCTGAGTTGTAGGGTATGAAGTTAAGACTTAAAGCTCGACCATGGCAGAAGAAAGAGGAAGGACGAAGGTCGTCCCCTATGCTTTTGTCATAGGCTCTCTACAGTATGCTATGCTCTGTGCCGCACCTGAAGTGTGCCTTGCCATGAGTCAGTCAAGGGGTACAAGAGTGATCCAAGAATGGATCACAGGACAATGGTCAAAGTTATCCTTAGTAACTAGTGGACTAAGGAATTTTCTCGATTATGGAGGTGGTGAAAGAGTTCGTCGTAAAGGGTTACGCCGATGCAAACTTTGACACTAATCCAGATTATTCTATATAGTAAAACTGGATTCATATAGTAGAACAGTTATTTGGAATAGCTCCAAATGTAGCATAGTAGTTGCATCTACAAGATGACATAAGAAATTTGTGAAGTACATACGGATCTGAATGTTGCAGACCCGTTGACTAAAACCTCTCTCACAAGCAAAACATGATCAAACCCAGAACTCATTGAGTCTTAATCACATGATGATGTGAACTAGTTTAGTGACACTAGTAAACTCTTTGGATGTTGGTCACATGGCGATGTGACCTGTGAGTGTTAATCACATGACGATGTGAACTAGATTATTGACTCTAGTGCAAGTGGGAGACTGTTGGAAATATGCCCTAGAGGCAATAATAAATTAGTTATTATTATATTTCCTTGTTCATGATAATCGTTTATTATCCATGCTAGAATTTATTGATAGGAAACTCAGATACATGTGTGGATACATAGACAACACAATGTCCCTAGTAAGCCTCTAGTTGACTAGCTCGTTGATCAATAGATGGCTACGGTTTCCTGACCATGGACATTGGATGTCATTGATAACGGGATCACATCATTAGGAGAATGATGTGATGGACAAAGACCCAATCCTAAGCCTAGCACAAGATCATGTAGTTCGTATGCTAAAGCTTTTCTAATGTCAAGTATCATTTCCTTAGACCATGAGATTGTGCAACTCCCGGATACCGTAGGAGTGCTTTGGGTGTGCCAAACATCACAACGTAACTGGGTGGCTATAAAGGTACACTACAGGTATCTCCGAAAGTGTCTGTTGGGTTGGCACGAATCGAGACTGGGATTTGTCACTCCGTGTAAATGGAGAGGTATCTCTGGGCCCACTCGGTAGGACATCATCATAATGTGCACAATGTGATCAAGGAGTTGATCACGGGATGATGTGTTACAGAACGAGTAAAGAGACTTGCCGGTAACGAGATTGAACAAGGTATCGGGATACCGACGATCGAATCTCGGGCAAGTATCGTACCGATAAACAAAGGGAATTGTATACGGGATTGATTAAGTCCTTGACATCGTGGTTCATCCGATGAGATCATCGTGGAACATGTGGGAGCCAACATGGCTATCCAGATCCCGCTGTTGGTTATTGACCGGAGAGTCATCTCGGTCATGTCTGCATGTCTCCCGAACCCGTAGGGTCTACACACTTAAGGTTCGGTGACGCTAGGGTTATAGAGATATTAGTATGCGGTAACCCGAAAGTTGTTCGGAGTCCCGGATGAGACCCCGGACGTCACGAGGAGTTCCGGAATGGTCCGGAGGTAAAGAATTATATATAGGAAGTGCTGTTTCGGCCATCGGGACAAGTTTCGGGGTCACCGGTATTGTACCGGGACCACCGGAAGGGTCCCGGGGGTCCACCGGGTGGGGCCACCTGCCCCGGGGGCCACATGGGCTGTAGGGGGTGCGCCTTGGCCTACATGGGCCAAGGGAACCAGCCCCTAGAGGCCCATGCGCCAAAGGAACAAAAGGAGGGGAGAGTCCTAAAGGGGGAAGGCACCTCCGAGGTGCCTTGGGGAGGATGGACTCCTCCCCCCCTTGGCCGCACCCTTCCTTGGAGGAAGGGGCAAGGCTGCGCCCTCCCCCTCTCCCTTGGCCCTATATATAGTGGGGGGAAGGGAGGGCAACCATACCTAAGCCCTGGCGCCTCCCTCTCCCTCCCATGACACATCTCCCTCCTCCCACAGCGCTTGGCGAAGCCCTGTTGGAATCCCGCTACTTCCACCACCATGCCGTCGTGCTATTGGATCTCCATAAACCTCTCCTCCCCCCTTGCTGGATCAAGAAGGAGAAGACGTCGCTGCTCCGTACGTGTGTTGAATGCGGAGGTGCCGTCCGTTCGGCGCTAGGATCATCGGTGATTTGGATCACGACGAGTACGACTCCATCAACCCCGTTCTCTTGAATGCTTCCGCGCGCGATCTACAAGGGTATGTAGATCCACTCCTCCCTCGTTGCTAGATGACTCCATAGATAGATCTTGGTGACACGTAGGAAATTTTTGAATTTATGCTACGTTCCCCAACAACTGTTGGAAATATGCCCTAGAGGCAATAATAAATTAGTTATTGTTATATTTCCTTGTTCATGATAATCGTTTATTATCCATGCTAGAATTGTATTGATAGGAAACTCAGATACATGTGTGGATACATAGACAACACAATGTCCCTAGTAAGCCTCTAGTTGACTAGCTCGTTGATCAATAGATGGTTACGGTTTCCTGACCATTGACATTGGATGTCATTGATAACGGGATCACATCATTAGGAGAATGATGTGATGGACAAAGACCCAATCCTAAGCCTAGCACAAGATCATGTAGTTCGTATGCTAAAGCTTTTCTAATGTCAGGTATCATTTCCTTAGACCATGAGATTGTGCAACTCCCAGATACCGTAGGAGTGCTTTGGGTGTGCCAGACATCACAACGTAACTAGGTGGCTATAAAGGTACACTACAGGTATCTCCGAAAGTGTCTGTTGGGTTGGCGCGAATCGAGACTGGGATTTGTCACTCTGTGTAAACGGAGAGGTATCTCTGGGCCCACTCGGTAGGACATCATCATAATGTGCACAATGTGATCAAGGAGTTGATCACGGGATGATGTGTTACGAAACGAGTAAAGAGACTTGCCGGTAACGAGATTGAACAAGGTATCGGGATATCGATGATCGAATCTCGGGCAAGTATCGTACCGCTAGACAAAGGGAATTGTATACGGGATTGATTAAGTCCTTGACATCGTGGTTCATCCGATGAGATCATCGTGGAACATGTGGGAGCCAACATGGGTATCCAGATCCCGCTATTGGTTATTGACCGAAGAGTCATCTCGGTCATGTCTGCATGTCTCCCGAACCCGTAGGGTCTACACACTTAAGGTTCGGTGATGCTAGGGTTATAGAGATATTAGTATGCGGTAACCCGAAAGTTGTTCGGAGTCCCGGATGAGATCCCAGACGTCACGAGGAGTTCCGGAATGGTCCGGAGGTAAAGAATTATATGTAGGAAGTGCTATTTCGGCTATCGGGACAAGTTTCGGGGTCACCGGTATTGTACCGGGACCACCGGAAGGGTCCCGGGGGTCCACCGGGTGGGGCCACCTGCCCCCGGGGGCCACATGGGCTGTAGGGGGTGCGCCTTGGCCTACATGGGCCAAGGGCACCAGCCCCTAGAGGCCCATGCGCCAAAGGGACAAGAGGAGGGGAGAGTCCTAAAGGGGGAAGGCACCTCCGAGGTGCCTTGGGGAGGATGGACTCCTTCCCCCCTTGTCCGCACCCTTCCTTGGAGGAAGGGGCAAGGCTGCACCCTCCCCCTCTCCCTTGGCCCTATATATAGTGGGGGGAAGGGAGGGCAACCATACCTGAGCCCTGGCGCCTCCCTCTCCCTCCCATGACACATCTCCCTCCTCCCGCAGCGCTTGGCGAAGCCCTGTTGGAATCCCGCTACTTCCACCACCACGCCGTCGTGCTGCTGGATCTCCATCAACCTCTCCTCCCCCCTTGCTGGATCAAGAAGGAGGAGACGTCTCTGCTCCGTACGTGTGTTGAACGCGGAGGTGCCGTCCATTCGGCGCTAGGATCATAGGTGATTTGGATCACGACGAGTACGACTCCATCAACCCCGTTCTCTTGAACGCTTCCGCGCGCGATCTACAAGGGTATGTAGATCCACTCCTCCCTCGTTGCTAGATGACTCCATAGATAGATCTTGGTGACACGTAGGAAAATTTTGAATTTATGCTACGTTCCCCAACAGTGGCATCATGAGCTAGGTCTATGCGTAGTTTCTATGCACGAGTAGAACACAAAGTAGTTGTGGGCGTTGATTTTGTTCAATATGCTTGCCGTTACTAGTCTTATCTTGATTCGGCGGCATCATGGGATGAAGCGGCCCGGACCGACCTTACACGTACTCTTACGTGAGACTGGTTCCACCGACTGACATGCACTAGTTGCATAAGGTGGCTAGCGGGTGTCTGTCTCTCCCACTTTAGTCGGATCGGATTCGATGAAAAGGGTCCTTATGAAGGGTAAATAGCAATTGGCATATCACGTTGTGGTTTTTGCGTAGGTAAGAAATGTTCTTGCTAGAAACCCATAGCAGCCACGTAAAACATGCAAACAACAATTAGAGGACGTCTAACTTGTTTTTGCAGGGTATGCTATGTGATGTGATATGGCCAAAAGGATGTGATGAATGATATATGTGATGTATGAGATTGATCATGTTCTCGTAATAGGAATCACGACTTGCATGTCGATGAGTATGACAACCGGCAGGAGCCATAGGAGTTGTCTTAATTTATTTATGACCTGCGTGTCAACATAAACGTCATGTAATTACTTTACTTTATTGCTAACCATTAGCTATAGTAGTAGAAGTAATAGTTGACAAGACAACTTCATGAAGACACGATGATAGAGATCATGATGATGGAGATCATGGTGTCATGCCGGTGACAAGATGATCATGGAGCCCCAAGATGGAGATCAAAGGAGCTATATGATATTGGCCATATCATGTCACTATTATTTGATTGCATGTGATGTTTATCATGTTTTAGAACGACGGTAGTAAATAAGATGATCCCTCACTAAAATTTCAAGAAGGTGTTCCCCCTAACTGTGCACCGTTGCGAAAGTTCGTCGTTTCGAAGCACCATGTGATGATAGGGTGTGATAGATTCTTACGTTCACATACAACGGGTGTAAGCCAGATTTACACACGCGAAACACTTAGGTTGACTTGACGAGCCTAGCATGTACAGACATGGCCTCGGAACACAAGAGACCGAAAGGTCGAGCATGAGTCGTATGGTAGATACGATCAACATGAAGATGTTCACCGATGATGACTAGTCCGTCTCACGTGATGATCAGACATGGCCTAGTTGACTCGGATCATGTAATCACTTAGATGACTAGAGGGATGTCTATCTGAGTGGGAGTTCATAAGATGAACTTAATTATCCTGAACATAGTCAAAAGGTCTTCGCAAATTATGTCGTAGCTCGCGCTTCAGTTCTACTGTTTAGATATGTTCCTAGAGAAAATTTAGTTGAAAGTTGATAGTAGCAATTATGCGGACTAGGTCCGTAAACTGAGGATTGTCCTCATTGCTTCATAGAAGGCTTATGTCCTTAATGCACCGCTCAGTGTGCTGAACCTCGAACGTTGTCTATGGATGTTGCGAACATCTGACATACACATTTTGATAACTACATGATAGTTCAGTTAAACGGCTTAGAGTTGAGGCACCGAAGACGTTTTGAAACGTCGCGAAACATATGAGATGTTTCGAGAAATTGGGATTTCAGGCTCGTGCCCACGTCAAGAGGTATAAGACCTCCGACGATTTTCTTAGCCTGCAAACTAAGGGAGAAAAGCTCAATTGTTGAGCTTGTGCTCAGATTGTCTGAGTACAACAATCATTTGAATCGAGTGGGAGTTGATCTTCCAGATGAGATAGTGATGTTTCTCTGAAGTCATTACCACCAAGCTGCTAGAGCTTCGTGATGAACTATAATATATCAGGGACATATATGATGATCCTTGAGATATTCGCGATGTTTGACACCACAAAAGTAGAGATCAAGAAGGAGCATCAATTGTTGATGGTTGGTGAAACCACTAGTTTCAAGAAGGGCAAGGGCAAAAAGGGATGCTTCATGAAACGGCAAATCAGCTGCTGCTCTAGTGAAGAAACCCAAGGTTGAACCCAAACCCGAGACTAAGTGCTTCTGTAATAAGGGGAACAGCCACTGGAGCAGAATTACCCTAGATACTTGGTAGATGAGAAGGCTGGCAAGGTCGATAGAAGTATGTTGGATATACATTGTGTACTTTACTAGTACTCCTAGTAGCACCATGGTATTGGATACCGGTTCGGTTGCTAAGTGTTAGTAACTCGAAATAAAAGCTACGGAATAAACGGAGACTAGCTAAAAGGTCAGATGACGATATGTGTTGGAAGTATTTCCAAGGTTGATCAAATATCGTATGCTCCCTCTACCATCAAGATTGGTGTTTGCGTTGAGCATAGACATGATTGGATTATGTCTATCGCAATACAGTTATTCATTTAAGGAGAATAATGGTTACTCTGTTTATTTGAACAATACCTTCAATGGTCTTGCACCTAAAACGAATGGTTTATTGAATCTCGATCATAGTGATACACATGTTCATGCCAAAAGATATAAGACAGTAATGATAGTACCACCTACTTGTGGCACTGCCACTTAAGTCATATCGGTATAAAACGCATGAAGAAGCTCCATGTTGATGGATCTTTGGGCTCACTCGTTTTTGAAAAGTTTGAGACATGCGAACCATGTCTATTGGTGTATATGCATGAAGAAACTCCATGCAAATGGACCGTTTGGACTCACTTGATTTTGAATCACTTGAGACATGCAAATCATACCACATGGGCAAGATGACTGAAAGCCTCGTTTTTAGTAAAATGGAACTAGAAAGCAACTTGTTGGAAGTAATACATTTTGATGTGTGCAGTCCAATGAGTGCTGAGGCATGTAGTGGACATCGTTATGTTCTTACTTCACAGATGGTTTGAGTAGATGTTGAGTACATTTACTTGATGAATCACGAGTCTGAATTATTGAAAGGTTCAAGTAATTTCAGGGTGAAGTTGAAAGATCGTCTTGACAAGAGGATAAAAGATCTATGATATGATCATAGAGATGAATATCTGAATTACGAGTTTGGCACAGGATTAAGACATTGTGGAAATTGTTTCACAACTAATACAGCCTGGAACACCATAGTGTGATGGTGTGTCCGAACATCATAACTGCACCCTATTGGATATGATGCATACCATGATGTCTCTTATCGAATTACCACGATAGTTTATGGGTTAGGCATTAAAGACAACCACATTCACTTTAAATAGGGCACCGCGTAATTCCGATGAGATGACACCATATGAACTATGGTTTAGAGAAACCCAAGCTGTCATTTCTTAGAAGTTTGGGGCTGCGACGCTTATGTGGAAAAGTTTCAGGCTGATAAGCTCGAAGCCAAAGAGGATAAATGCATCTTCATAGGACACCCAAAACAGTTGGGTATACCTCCTGTCTCAGATCCGAAAGCAATAAGGGATTGTTTCTAGAATCGGGTCCTTTCTCGAGGAAAAGTTTCTCTCGAAAGAATTGAGTGGGAGGATGGTGGAGACTTGATGAGGTTATTGAGCCGTCTCTTCAACTAGTGTGTGGCAGGGCACAGGAGTTGTTCCTGTGGCACCTACACCAATTGAAGTGGAAGCTTATGATAGTGATCATGAAACTTCAGATCAAGTCACTACCAAACCTCGTGGGATGACAAGGATGCGTACTACTTCAGAGTGGTACGTAATCCTGTCTTGGAAGTCATGTTGCTAGACAGCAATGAACCTACGAGCTATGGAGAAGCGATGGTGGGCCTGGATTCCAAAATGGCTCGAGGCCATATAATCCGAGAGAGGATCCATATATGAAAACAAAGTGTAGACTTTGGGAGAACTACTTGATGGTCGTAAGGCTGTTAGGTACATATGGATTTTAAAAGGAAGACGGACAATGATGGTAGGTATCACCATTAAGAAAGCTCGACTTGTCGTTAAGATTTTTTCCGACAAGTTCAAGGAGTTGACTACGATGAGACTTTCTCACTCGTAGCGATGCTAAGGGTCTGTTGGAATTATATTAGCGATTACTGCATTATTTATGAAATCTTGCAGATAGGATGTCAAAACATTGTTTCCTCGACGATTTTCTTGAGGAAAGGTTGTATGTGATACAACCGGAAGGTTTTGTCAATCCTGAAAGATGCTAATAAGTATGCAAAGCTCCAGCAATCCTTCTACGGACTGGAGTAAGCATCTCGGAGTTGGAATGTACACTTTGATGAGATGATCAAAGATTTTGGGTGTATACAAAGTTTATGAGAAACTTGTATTTCCAAAGAAGTGAGTGGGAGCACTATAGATTTCCGATAAGTATGTATGTTGTTGACATATTGTTGATCAGAAATGACGTAGAATTTCTGGAAAGCATATAGGGTTATTTGGAAAGTGTTTTTCAATGGAAAGCCTGGATTAAGCTACTTGAACATTGAGCATCAAAATCTATAAGGATAGATCAAAACGCTTAATGGTACTTTCAAATGAGCACATACCTTGACATGATCTTGAAGGTGTTCAAGATGGATCAGTCAAAGAAGGAGTTCTTGCCTGAGTTGTAAGGTATGAAGTTAAGACTTAAAGCTCGACCACGGCAGAAGAAAGAGGAAGGACGAAGGTCGTCCCCTATGCTTTTGTCATTGGCTCTATACGGTATGCCATGCTGAGTACCGCACCTGATGTGTGCCTTGCCACATATCTGGCAAGAGGGTACAAAGTTAATCTAGGAGTAGATCACCAGATAGCGGTCTAAATTATCCTTAGAGGAATAAGGATATGTTTCTCGGTTATGGAGGTGATAAAGAGTTCGACTTAAAGAGTTACGTCGATGCAAGCTTAACACCTATCCGGATAGCTCTGAGTAGAGATACCGGATACATATAATGGAGCAACAATTTAGAATAGCTCCAAGTAGAACAGTTATTTGAAATGGCTCCAAATATAGCGTAGTAGCTGCATCTACAAGATGACATAGAGATTTGCGAAGTACATACGGATCTGAAAGATTCAGACCCGTTGACTATAACATCTCTCACAAGCATAACATGTTCAAACCCAGAACTCATCGAGTGTTAATCACATGGTAATGTGAACTAGATTATTGACTCTACTAAACTCTTTGGGTGTTAGTCACATGGGGATGTGACCTTGAGTGTTAATCACATATCGATGTGAACTGGATTATTGACTCTAGTGCAAGTGGGAGACTGTTGGAAATATGCCCTAGAGGCAATAATAAATTGGTTATTATTATATTTCCTTGTTCATGATAATCGTTTATTGTCCATGCTAGAATTGTATTGATAGGAAACTCGGATACATGTGTGGATACATAGACAACACCATGTCCCTAGTAAGCCTCTAGTTGACTAGCTCGTTGATCAATAGATGGTTACGGTTTCCTGACCATGGACATTGGATGTCATTGATAACGGGATCACATCATTAGGAGAATGATGTGATGGACAAGACCCAATCCTAAGCCTAGCACAAGGATCGTGTAGTTCGTATGCTAAAGCTTTTCTAATGTCAAGTATCATTTCCTTAGACCATGAGATTGTGCAACTCCCGGATACCGTAGGAGTGCTTTGGGTGTGCCAAACGTCACAACGTAACTGGGTGGCTATAAAGGTACACTACAGGTATCTCCGAAAGTGTCTGTTGGGTTGGCACGAATCGAGACTGGGATTTGTCACTCCGTGTAAACGGAGAGGTATCTCTGGGCCCACTTGGTAGGACATCATCATAATGTGCACAATGTGATCAAGGAGTTGATCACGGGATGATGTGTTATGAAACGAGTAAAGAGACTTGCCGGTAACGAATTGAACAAGGTATCGGGATACCGACGATCGAATCTCGGGCAAGTATCGTATCGCTAGACAAAGGGAATTGTATACGGGATTGATTAGGTCCTTGACATCGTGGTTCATCCGATGAGATCATCGTGGAACATGTGGGAGCCAACATGGGTATCCAGATCCCGCTGTTGGTTATTGACCGGAGAGTCATCTCGGTCATGTCTGCATGTCTCCCGAACCCGTAGGGTCTACACACTTAAGGTTCGGTGACGCTAGGGTTATAGAGATATTAGTATGCGGTAACCCGAAAGTTGTTCGGAGTCCCGGATGAGATCTCGGACGTCACGAGGAGTTCCGGAATGGTCCGGAGGTAAAGAATTATATATAGGAAGTGCTATTTCGGCTATCGGGACAAGTTTCGGGGTCACCGGTATTGTACCGGGACCACCGGAAGGGTCCCGGGGGTCCACCGGGTGGGGCCACCTGCCCCCGGGGGCCACATGGGCTGTAGGGGGGTGCACCTTGGCCTACATGGGCCAAGGGCACCATCCCCTAGAGGCCCATGCGCCAAAGGGACAAGAGGAGGGGAGAGTCCTAAAGGGGGAAGGCACCTCCGAGGTGCCTTGCGGAGGATGGACTCCTTCCCCCATTGGCCGCACCCTTCCTTGGAGGAAGGGGCAATGCTGCGCCCTCCCCCTCTCCCTTGGCCCTATATATAGTGGGGGGAAGGGAGGGCAACCATACCTGAGCCCTGGCGCCTCCCTCTCCCTCCCATGACACATCTCCCTCCTCCCGCAGCGCTTGGCGAAGCCCTGTTGGAATCCCGCCACTTCCACCACCACGCCGTCGTGCTGCTGGATCTCCATCAACCTCTCCTCCCCCCTTGCTGGATCAAGAAGGAGGAGACGTCGCTGCTCCATATGTGTGTTGAATGCGGAGGTGCCGTCCGTTCGGCGCTAGGATCATCGGTGATTTGGATCACGACGAGTACGACTCCATCAACCCCGTTCTCTTGAACGCTTCCGCGCGCGATCTACAAGGGTATGTAGATCCACTCCTCCCTCGTTGCTAGATGACTCCATAGATAGATCTTGGTGACACGTAGGAAAAATTTGAATTTATGCTACGTTCCCCAACACTACCTATATACGGTATCTACCTGCCGTTCCAAGTAAATTTGTATGTGCCAAACTCTAAACCTTCAAATAAATATCCTGTTTTGTATGCTTGAATAGCTCATGTCTCAACTAGGGCTGTCCGTATCTTCATGTTAGGCGGGTTATTCTCAAGAGGAGTGAACTCCGCTCCTCACTCACGAGAAAATGGCTGGTCACCGGGATGCCCAGTCCCATGCTTTATGCAAATCAAATCAAAATAATTGCGAACAAAAACTCCCCCTGGGACTCTTGTTAGTTGGAGGCACTCGTTGTTTCGAGTAAGCCATGGATTGATGCTTGTTGGTGGAGGGGGAGTATAAACTTTACCATTCTGTTTGGGAACCGCCTATAATGTGTGTAGCATGGAAGATATCACCATCTCTTGGTTGTTATGTTGACAATGAAGTATACTGCTCAAAATATTATTCACCTCTATTTTAAAACCGAGCTCTGGTACCTCTACAAATCCCTGCTTCCCTCTACGAAGGGCCTATCTATTTACTTTTATGTTGAGTCATCACCCTCTTATTAAAGAGCACTAGCTGGAGAGCGCATCTGTCATTTGCATCCATTACTATTAATTTATATTGAGTATGACTATGATTGGATCTCTTTTACCATGAATTACAATGTCTAGTGATACGTCTCCAACGTATCTATAATTTTTGATTGCTCCATGCTATATTATCTACTGTTTTGGGCAATGTTGGGCTTTATTATCCACTTTTATATTATTTTTGGGACTAACCTATTAACTGGAGGCCCAGCCCAGATTTGCTGTTTTATGCCTATTTCAGTGTTTCGAAGAAAAGGAATATCAAACGGAGTCGAAACGGAACGAAATCAACTGGAGAAGTTATTTTTGGAACAAAAGCCACCGGATAGACTTGGACTCCACGTCAGGAGATACGGGAGGTGCTCACGAGGGTGGGGGGCGCCCCCCCTAGGGCGTGCCCCCTGCCTCATGGGGCCCCCGTAGCTCCTCCGACGTACCCCCTGCACCCATATATACCTACGTATCGTAAAACTTCCAGAACGGAGAATAGATCGGGAGTTCCACCGCCAGAAGCCTCCGTAGCCACCGAAAGCCAATCTAGACCCGTTTTGGCACCCTGCCGGAGGGGGCAATCCTTCTCCGGTGGCCATCTTCATCATCCCGGTGCTCTCCATGACGAGGAGGGAGTAGTTCTCCCTCGGGGCTGAGGGTATGTACTAGTAGCTATGTGTTTGATCTCTCTCTCTCTCTCTCGTGTTCTTGATTTGGCACGATCTTGATGTATCGGAGCTTTGCTATTATAGTTGGATCTTATGTTTCTCCTCCCCCTCTACTCTCTTGTAATGAATTGAGTTTCCCCTTTGAAGTTATCTTATCGGATTGAGTCTTTAAATATTTGAGAACACTTGATGTATGTCTTGCCATGGATATCTGTGGTGACAATGGGATATCACGTGATTCACTTGATGTATGTTTTGGTGACCAACTTGCGGGTTCCGCCCATGAACCTATGCATAGGGGTTGGCACACGTTTTCGTCGTGATTCTCCGGTAGAACTTTGGGGCACTCTTTGAGGTCCTTTGTGTTGGTTGAATAGATGAATCTGAGATTGTGTGATGCATATCGTATAATCATACCCACGGATACTTGAGGTGGCATTAGGGTATCTAGGTGACATTAGGGTTTTGGTTGATTTGTGTCTTAAGGTGTTATTCTAGTACGAACTCTAGGGCTGTTTGTGACACTTATAGGAATAGCCCAACGGATTGATTGGAAAGAATAACTTTGAGGTGGTTTCGTACCCTACCATAATCTCTTCGTTCGTTCTCCGCTATTAGTGACTTTGGAGTGACTCTTTGTTGCATGTTGAGGGATAGTTTTATGATCCAATTATGTTAGTATTGTTGAGAGGACTTACACTAGTGAAAGTATGAACCCTAGGCCTTGTTTCCTAGCATTGCAATACCGTCTACGCTCACTTTTATCATTCGTTACCTTGCTGTTTTTATTATTTCATATTACAAATACCTTTATCTACTATCCATATACCACTTGTTTCACCATCTCTTCGCCGAACTAGTGCACCTATACAATTTACCATTGTATTGGGTGTGTTGGGGACACAAGAGACTCTTTGTTATTTGGTTGCAGGGTTGCTTGAGAGAGACCATCTTCATCCTACGCCTCCTACAGATTGATAAACCTTAGGTCATCCACTTGAGGGAAATTTGCTACTGTCCTACAAACCTCTGCACTTGGAGGCCCAACAACGTCTACAAGAAGAAGGTTGTGTAGTAGACATCATCTAGTCAGTCCTTGATCTTTAAAGGTGCTCTGCATTTATGTTTTGCGGTCTCATAAAGGGCTAGCGGGATACCATCTTGTTATACCATATTATGATTGTTTTGAGAAAGTGTTGTCATCTGAGATTTATTATTATTGCTCGCTAGTTGATTATGCCATTGATATGAGTAAACATGAGACCTGAGAGCTATTGTGAATATGGTTAGTTCATAATCTTTGCTGAAAACTTGAATGCTGGCTTTACATATTTACAAAAAAAGAGCAAACAGAGTTTGTAAAAGTTTTTCTTTATCACTTTCAGTTTATCAACTGAATTGCTTGAGGACAAGCAAAGTTTTAACCTTGGGGGAGTTGATACGTCTCTGTCGTATCTACTTTTCCAAACACTTTTGCCCTTGTTTTGGACTCTAACTTGCATGATTTGAATGGAACTAACCCGGACTGACGCTGTTTTCAGCAGAATTGCCATGGTGTTATTTATGTGCAGAAACAAAAGTTCTCGGAATGACCTGAAACTTCACGGAGCGTCTTTTTGGAAATAATAAAAAATACTGGCAAAAGATCAAGACCAGGGGCCCACACCCTAGCCTTGAGGGTGGGGGGCGCCCCTACCTCGTGGGCCCCCTGACGCTCCATCGACCTCAACTCCAACTCCATATATTCACTTTCGGGGAGAAAAAAAATCAGAGAGAAGGATTCATCACGTTTTACGATACGGAGCCGCCGCCAAGCCCTAAAACCTCTCAAGAGGGCTGATCTGGAGTCTGTTCGGGGCTCCGGAGAGGGGAATCCGTCGCCATCATCATCATCAACCATCCTCCATCACCAATTTCATGATGCTCACCGCCGTGCGTGAGTAATTCCATCATAGGCTTGCTGGACGGTGATGGGTTGGATAAGATCTACCATGTAATCGAGTTAGTTTTGTTAGGGTTTGATCCCTAGTATCCACTATGTTCTGAGATTGATGTTGCTATGACTTTGCTATGCTTAATGCTTGTCACTAGGGCCCGAGTGCCATGATTTCAGATCTGAACCTATTATGTTTTCATGAATATATGTGAGTTATTGATCCTATCTTGCAAGTCTATAGTCACCTACTATGTGTTATGATCCGGCAACCCCGAAGTGACAATAATCGGGACCACTCCCGGTGATGACCGTAGTTTGAGGAGTTCATGTATTCACTATGTGTTAATGCTTTGGTCCGGTACTCTATTAAAAGGAGGCCTTAATATCCCTTAGTTTCCGCTAGGACCTCGCTGCCATGGGAGGGTAGGACAAAAGATGTCATGCAAGTTCTTTTCCATAAGCACATATGACTATATTCGGAATACATGCCTACATTACATTGATGAATTGGAGATAGTTCTGTGTCACCCTATGTTATGACTGTTACATGATGAACCTCATCCGGCATAATTCTCCATCACCGATCCAATGCCTACGAGCTTTTCACATATTGTTCTCCATTTATTTACTTTTCTGTTGCTACTGTTACAATCACTACAAAACACTAAAAGTATTACTTTTGCTACCGTTACTTTTGTTATCATTACCGTTACTTCCATATTACTTTGCTACTAAATACTTTGCTGCAGATACTAAGTTATCCAGGTGTGGTTGAATTGACAACTCAACTGCTAATACTTGAGAATATTCTTTGGCTCCCCTTGTGTTGAATCAATAAATTTGGGTTGAATACTCTACCCTCGAATACTGTTGTGATCCCCTATACTTGTGGGTTATCAAGACTATTTTCTGGCGCCATTGCCGGGGAGCATAGCTCTATTCTTTGAGTCACTTGGGATTTATATCTGCTGGTCACTATGAAGAACTTGAAAGACGAGAAAACAAAAATTTATCCCTCAACTACGAGGGGAGGTAAGGAACTGCCATCTAGCTCTGCACTTGATTCACCTTCTATTTTGAGTAAGCTTGCGACACCTAAACCTGCTTCTGCTATTCGTTCTGATATGTCGCATGTTATTGATGATGCCACTTCTGCTATGCATGATACTTATGATGAAACTACTTCTATGCTTGATACTACTGTGCCACTTGGTGAATTTCTTGATGAACAACTTGCTAGGGTTAGAGAGAATGAAATTATTGAAACTGATAACATTGATGGAAGTGATGATGAAGACTCTCCCCCTAATAAATATGAATCGCCTGTTATTCCCGAGGGTTATGTTTTGGAAAAAGAAGCTGCTCTAGCTATTTTAGCTTGCAAAGATAGACATGAGCTCAAGAGGTTATTAGCTAAATGGAAGAAGCAATCTCTTAATGCTAGAATGAAACCTGACCCTGCTTTTGCTACTTCACCTATCTGTGTTACTGATAAGGATTATGAATTCTTTGTTGATCCTGACATAATTACTTTGGTCGAATCTGATCCTTTTCATGGCTATGAATCTGAAACTGTTGTGGCACATCTTACTAAATTAAATGATATAGCCACCCTGTTCACTAATGAAGAGAAATCCCGCTACCTTTATATCCTTAAATATTTCCGTTCTCATTAAAGGGTGATGCTAAGATATGGTTCAATTCTCTGGATCCTGGTTGTGTGCGTAGTCCCCAGGATATGATTTATTACTTCTCTGCTAAATATTTCCCTTCTCATAAGAAACAAGCTGCTTTGAGGGATATATATAATTTTGTGCAAATTGAAGAAGAGAGTCTCCCACAAGCTTGAGGGATATGACTTATTACTTCTCTGCTAAATATTTCTCTCAAGTTACTTAATGCTTTGCCTGATCATCCTCTTAAGAAAATTGAAATACTTGATATCTTTTATAATGGACTAACCGATGCTTCCAGAGATTACATGGATAGTTGTGTTGGTTCTATTTTCAGGGAAAGAACACCGGATGAAGCTGAAATTCTATTGAATAATATGTTGACAAATGAAAATAATTGGACACTTCCTGAGCCAGTTCCTGAGCCTATTCCTAAACCAACTCTGAAGAAAAGAGGTGTTCTATTCAGTCCTGAAGATATGCAAGAGGCAAAGAAATCTATGAAAGAAAAAGGTATTAAAGCTGAAGATGTTAAGAATTTACCTCCTATTGAAGAAATACATGGTCTTAATTTACCACCTGTTGAAGAAACATATGATCTTAATCCATTACCTATTGAAGAAAAACATGGTCTTGATAACCCGACACAGGTAGTAAAGGTAAATTCTCTCTATAGATATGATAAAGCTGAAATCCCTCTTACTAATCTATCCCCCTAGGAGCATGCGCGTAATACTTTGTTTTGATAACTAATAGATTTTTGCAACAAGTATATGAGTTCTTTATGACTAATGTTGAGTCCATGGATTATACACACTCTCACCCTTCCACCATTGCTAGCCTCTCTAATACCGTGCACTTTTCGCCGGTATCATACACCCACCATATACCTTCCTCAAAACAGCCACCATACCTACCTATCATGGCATTTCCATAGCCATTCCGAGATATATTGCCATGCAACTTACCACCGTTCCGTTTACTATGACACGCTCCATCATTGTCATATTGCTTAGCATGATCATGTAGTTGACATCGTATATGTGGCAAAGCCACCGTTCATTATTTTGATACATGTCACTCTTGGTTCATTGCATATCCCGGTACACCGCCGGAGGCATTCATATAGAGTCATATCTTGTTCTAAGTATTGAGTTGTAATACTTGAGTTGTAAGTAAATAAAAGTGTGATAATCATCATTATTAGAGCATTGTCCCAAGTGAGGAAAGGATGATGGAGACTATGATTCCCCCACAAGTCGGGATGAGACTCCGGACTAAAAAAAAGAGGCCATAAAAAAGAGAAAAGGCCCAACTAAAAAATGAGAGAAAAAGAGAGAAGAGACAATGTTACTATCCTTTTTCCACACTTGTGCTTCAAAGTAGCACCATGATCTTCATGACAGAGAGTCTCCTATGTTGTCACTTTCATATACTAGTGGGAATTTTACATTATAGAACTTGGCTTGTATATTCCAATGATGGGCTTCCTCAAATTTCCCTATGGCTTCATGAGCAAGCAAGTTGGATGCACACCCACTTAGTTTCTTTTGTTGAGCTTTCATACACTTATAGCTCTAGTGCATCCGTTGCATGGCAATCCCTACTCACTCACATTGATATCTATTGATGGGCATCTCCATAGCCCGTTGATATGCCTAGTTGATGTGAGACTATCTTCTCCTTTTTGTCTTCTCCACAACCACCATTCTATTCCACCTATAGTACTATATCCATGGCTCACGCTCATGTATTGCGTGAAGATTGAAAATTTTTGGGAACATCAAAAGTATGAAACAATTGCTTGGCTTGTCATCGGGGTTGTGCATGATTTAAGTATTTTATGTGGTGAAGATAGAGCATAGCGAGACTATATGATTTTGTAGGGATAACTTTCTTTGGCCATGTTATTTTGAGAAGACATGATCGCTTAGTTAGTATGCTTTAAGTATTATTACTTTTATGTCAATATTAAAATTTTATCTTGAATCTTTTGGATCTGAATATTCATACCACAAATAAGAGAATTACATTGAAAATTATGCTAAGTAGCATTCCACATCAAAAATTCTGTTTTTATCATTTACCTACTCGAGGACGAGCAGGAATTAAGTTTGGGGATGCTTGATACGTGTCCAACGTATCTATAATTTTTGATTGTTCCATGCTATTATATATTTTGTTTTGGATGTTTAATGGGCTTTATTATACACTTCTATATTATTTTTGGGACTAACCTATTAACCAGAGGCCCAACCCAAATTGCTGTTTTTTTGCCTATTTCAGTGTTTCGCAGAAAAAGAATATAAAACAGAGTCCAAACGGAATGAAACTTTTGGGAACGTGGTTTTTGGAACAAACGTGATCCAGAGGACTTGGAGTGGACGTCAAACAACCAACGAGGAAGCCATGAGGTAGGAGGCGCGCCTACCCCCTGGGCGCGCCCTCCACCCTCGTGGACCCCTCGTGGCTCCACCGACCTACTTCTTCCTCCTATATATACATACGTACCCCCAAACCATCGAAGAGAACCACGAAAACCTAATTCCACCGCCGCAACCTTCTGTACCCGTGAGATCCCATCTTGGGGCCTTTTCCGACCCTTCGTCGGAGGGGGCATTGATCATGGAGGGCTTCTACATCAACACCATAGCCTCTCCGATGATGTGTGAGTAGTTTACCTCAGACCTTTGGGTCTGAAAGTGCTAGTGACCGACTAGAGGGGGGGTGAATAGGTGATTTTTATGAAAGTCTTCAAAACATGGAAGTTTCGAAGACAACCGATAGAAATGAACCTATTAACATGCAGCGGAAGGTAGACTACACTAGATAAGCCATAGTCAAATATTCAATGAAGTGAAAGCACAAGGACTAATAGCAGCTAGGCAGTATGGATCAGAATGGAAGACAGTATGAAGCCAATCAGAACAAGCAGTCACACAGTGAAGACAAATAGATAATGCAAATAGGCAATGACTTCACAAGGGCCAACTGTGAATAAAGAGATGGGAAGGATAGAACCAGTTGCTCGTTGAAGACAAGGATTTGTTGGACCAGTTCCAGTTGCTGTGACAACTGTACGTCTGGTTAGGGAGGCTGAGATTTAACTCAGAAGACCATGTCTTCACCTTATTCCCCTTGAGCTAAGGACACCCAGTCCTCGCCCAATCACTCTGGTAAGTCTTCAAGGGAGACTTCCAAACCTTCACAGACTTCGTTCACCGGCGATCCACAATGACTCTTGGATGCTCAGAATGCGACGCCTAACCGGCTAGAGGATTCACAGTCCTCAAGTGTAACAAGTCTTCAGATCACACAGACAGGAAGACTTCAGTGATGCCTAACACTCTTTGGCTTTGGGTGTTTAGGGCTTTGTCCTCACAAGGATTTCTCTCTCAAAGGATTCGAGGTGGGTTGCTCTCAAATGACCAAAGTCGTGCACTAACTCTGAGCAGCCAACCAATTTATGATGTAGGGGGTGGGCTATTTATAGCCACTAGGCAACCCGACCTGATTTGTCTGAAATGACCCTGGGTCACTAAGGAACTGACACGTGTTCCAACGGTCAGATTTCAAACACACGCGGCAACTTTACTTGGGCTACAAGTAAAGCTGACTCATCCAGCTCTGGATAAGATTTGCTCTCATTGTCTTCGCTCGAAAACATAGTATATTGGTTAAGCATCACTTCAGTCACTCTGACTTTGTTCACTGGGACCCCACTTAACAGTACGGTGGTTCCTATGACTCAACAAAGAAGAAAAGGAAACAACGAAACAACTAAGTCTTCGTGCTCCATAGTCTTCACTCAATGTCTTCTCTTGTCATAGTCTTCAATGTGAATATCTTCACATACCACCTTTGTCTTCAATGTCTTCATACATTTTTAGGGGTCATCTCCGGTAGGAAAACCGAATCATTGAGGGACTGCTACCTGTGTTATCCTGCAATTCTCACAAACACATTAGTCCCTCAACCAGGTTTGTCGTCAATACTCCAAAACCAACTAGGGGTGGCACTAGATGCACTTACAATCTCCCCCTTTTTGGTGATTGATGACAAACTGGTTGAAGTTTTCAACGGGGATAAAAGTATGTGAAATTGTAAAGGATTTAGACATTGTCTTCGAAAGTAGTAGAAAGGCTCCCCCTGAAGATGTGCATATAAATATTTTGCTTTTGAATGCAAATGCATATGGTGGGTTGTACTTGCGGAGCTCCTCTTCTACTTATGAAGACAATTCATCATGCATGAAAGGATATAACAAAGATAATGACATGCATAATGAAAAATGGACGTCTGCAAGATGACTTCGTGCGGAATTTATCGTCGCACATGCGGAATTTATCATCGCATCACATAGTGTCGAAAAAGGTAGCAGACGACCATCAAGTTTAAGTGGTACAACTCAAAACGAACCAAATGTTTCAAAAGCGAGAGTTGTAAGCACTTGGAAAATGTAGGAAAAGTAAAGCAACCACCCATATGGACCCGCTTGAAGACTATCAACTCATATGCTTCTCCCCCTTTTGTCAGTAATGACCAAAAAGGTTTGAAGACATAGAGCTTCTACTCGTTCCCATGAGGAGTAGGTGAAGCAGCAGGGTCGTCATTGAGGTTCGGTGGTGCGGAAGAACTTGGTGCAGTGTTGACACGCGCTGAAGTTGGAGGTGGTGAAGTAACGTCATCTTGATCATCTATGACTCTGGCATTCACTGTTGCAGCGGAGGAGGAATAGTCAGAGTCTTCCAGTGAGGGAGTCCGACGCAAGTGAGCATTCCTTGGAGGAGTTGAGTCAAACTTGAATCTCTCTATGAAGCCATCGTCTTGCAGATCAGCTTTAGCACTAAGCAATGTCAAGCTCTTCCAAGAGCTCCGACAGGTTTCATGTGTAACAAAGGCATTCTTGGTGGCAAGATTTCGAACGCGATTGACGTCCACCAAGAGGCTTTGCATCTGACGCTTGAGCCAGTCATGATGCTTATCCTGTTTCTGATGTAGAGCAACGAGAAGCTCTCGGTCATTGAGAACACGAGATCGCTTCCGAGGCCTTTGGGCAATGGTGCTTGCAGTGGCTTCAGTTTGGGTGCGAGGGGCACGTGTGTTTCCATCCAAGGGATAAACACAAGAGACGGCCTGAACTCCTTCAATGGGCTGGCTGAAGCTTTGACGATCAACATTGTGAAGATAAACTGGCTCCTTTGCAGGCTCTGGGTAAATAGCTTCAGCAGACAGATCAACCTCTGGCAAGAACACGAGATGATTGCGCGCAGATGGCTGATAGTTGAAAGCAGAGTGAAGCTTGATAAGGCGCATTACCCATGGAGCATAGAACTTCAGACCAAAGATATTGGAGCCAGATGCAGCCAACTGCCTGATGAAGAAGTCTTGAGCATTGAAGCTGATGACATTGAAGATATAGAAAACCAAAGTCTTCATTGCTCCTTCAAGCTTCGCTGCAGATGAATGTCCTTTGACAGGCCATAGAGTTTTCCTGATGATATGGTAAATGGTGCGGGACAGATACTCTAGGTCTTCGACAAAGAATTCCATTGGGTATTCAGCGTCGCGTGGCAGAGGCTTCATCATGCTCAGCATTTAGCTCATGTTAGGCTCTGGCTTCTGGAAAATGCTCTCCAAAGCATTCTGGTGTTGCTGACAACCTGGTTCATAATATTCGCCAGGAGTGGGCAGGGCTGTAAGCTCAATGATGTCTTGGGCTTTAGCTTCATGATGAACATCACCCGTCATCCACTCAAGGATCCAAGTCTTCGGATCCCTGTTGTATCCACAAATGTGGAGGGTAGCATAGAATTGAAGCAGAAGTTCTTCATTCCAGTGTTCCTTGGCAGTCACAAAGTTGTGCAGACCCGCATCACGGAAGCAGTCAAGAGCTTCTTCAAGGCAAGGCAATCCAGCAATGGCTTCGCAGTCTAGACACATATGAGGGAAAATGTGCCCCTGATTGTATAAGATGCAAGAATAGTAGCTGTGTTGCTGATAACTCCAGAATTGATCTGAGGAGATTCTTGGCCTTGTGTAGGGGTTCTTGTCACTGTCAAAGAATGTGTTGTGTGCCTTGAAGCCATTCAGATTAAACGATCCTGTTGACATTGCAGTACCTGGAAACCGTGGTAGCCTTGGCTTTGGCTTCTGGACCTGAGGCCTGTGCTCCACATGATAGTCAAATTGAGGTCCGGGAGCAGGCGGAGGAACCAGAATTGGCCAGCGAACGGTAACAAGATGACCACGATCATATGCTTGCTCGATGGTGTGTGGCCTGGGAGGTGGTACAGGAGCAGAGGCATTGGCTTCAAGCTGCAGATTTGCATCAGGTGCAGTGACATTTGGCACCACATTAGCTACAGGCGCCACATTAGCTTCAGACATGACAACGTCATTGGCTTCAGTGTTGGTGGCTGCCTCAGTATTGGTAACCTCCACTTCAGGAGCAGGAGGGTCAGACACGTTCTCCTCGAGAACAACTTCAGGATTGGACGGGGGTGAAGCAACTCTTTCTTCATCTCTTGGTTCTTCTTCTTGGTCATCGGCTGATGCAGCCGGAATATCTTTAGCCGTTTTGGCTTCAGATTCAGGGATGTTCAGAGTAGGAGAGGCTTCAGGAAAGACTTCGCATGAAATGGACTGACGCTCTTCTCCTTCTGGAACACTTGACAATGTGACCTGTGGGCTTGGTCCTTTGCGAAGCCTGCGAAATGCTAGCGACGCCTGTGGAGATGGAGTTGGTTGGGCCACAAGGTCTTCATTGTCAATCACCGGAGTGGTGACCTGGGTTGGGGAAGTAACTGGTGTTTCTTCATCACGAGGGGATTCTTGAGGGTGATCAGCCCATGAGCATCCTAAGCAATTGGCGTCAATGGACAACCAATGCTGATGAGTGTTGGGGAACGTAGCAGAATTTTAAAATTTTTCTACGCATCACCAAGATCAATCTATGGAGTCATCTAGCAGCGAGGGAGAGAGGAGTGCATCTATGAACCCTTGTAGATCGCGCGCGGAAGCGTTCAAGAGAACGGGGTTGATGGAGTCGTACTCGACGTGATCCAAATCACCGATGACCTAGTGCCGAACGGACGGCACCTCCGCGTTCAACACACGTACGGTTGGGAAGACGTCTCCTCCAACTTGATCCAGCAAGGGGAAAGGAGAGGTTGATGAAGATCCAGCAGCACGACAGCGTCGTGGTGGATGCAGCAGGATCCCGACAGGGCTTCGCCAAGCGCAAGCGGGGAGGAGAGGTGTTACGGAGGGAGAGGGAGGCGCCAAGAGCAAGGGTGTGCGGCTGCCCTCCCTCCCCCCTCTTTATATAGAGGCCTTGGGGGGCGCCGGCCCTAGGGAGATGGATCTCCAAGGGGGCGGCGGCCAAGGGGTGGCTTCCCCCCAAGCCAAGTGGGGGGCGCTCCCACCCCTAGGGTTTCCCAACCCTAGGCGCAGGGGAGGCCCAAGGGGGGGCACACCAGCCCACTAGGGGCTGGTTCCCCTCCCAATTCAGCCCATGGGGCCCTCCGGGATAGGTGGCCCCACCCGGTGGACCCCCGGGACCCTTCCGGTGGTCCCGGTACAATATCGGCGACCCCCGAAACCTTCTCGGTGGCCGAAACTGGACTTCCTATATATAAATCTTTACCTCCGGACCATTCCGGAACTCCTCGTGACGTCCGGGATCTCATCCGGGACTCTGAACAACTTTCGGGTTACTGCATACTAATATCTCTACAACCCTAGCGTCACCGAACCTTAAGTGTGTAGACCCTACGGGTTCGGGAGACATGCAGACATGACCGAGATGACTCTCCGGTCAATAACCAACAGCGGGATCTGGATACCCATGTTGGCTCCCACATGCTCCTCGATGATCTCATCGGATGAACCACGATGTCGAGGATTCAATCAATCCGTATACAATTCCCTTTGTCAATCAGTACGTTACTTGCCCGAGACTCGATCGTCGGTATCCCAATACCTCGTTCAATCTCATTACCGGCAAGTCACTTTACTCGTACCGTAATGCATGATCCCGTGATCAACCACTTGGTCACATTGAGCTCATTATGATGATGCATTACCGAGTGGGCCCAGAGATACCTCTCCGTCATACGGAGTGACAAATCCCAGTCTCGATTCGTGCCAACCCAACAGACACTTTCGGAGATACCTGTAGTGTACCTTTATAGTCACCTAGTTACGTTGTGACGTTTGGCACACCCAAAGCACTCCTACGGTATCCGGGAGTTGCACAATCTCATGGTCTAAGGAAATGATACTTGACATTCGGAAAAACTATAGCAAACGAACTACACGATCTTTTAGCTATGCTTAGGATTGGGTCTTGTCCATCACATCATTCTCCTAATGATGTGATCCCGTTATCAATGACATCCAATGTCCATAGTCAGGAAACCATGACTATCTTTTGATCAACGAGCTAGTGAACTAGAGGCTCACTAGGGACATGTTGTGGTCTATGTATTCACACATGTATTACGATTTCCGGATAACACAATTATAGCATGAACAATAGACAATTATCATGAACAAAGAAATATAATAATAACCATTTTATTATTGCCTCTAGGGCATATTTCCAATAGTCTCCCACTTGCACTAGAGTCAATAGTCTAGTTACATTGTGATGAATCGAACACCCATGCAGTTCTGGTGTTGATCATGTTTTGCTCTAGGGAGAGGTTTAGTCAACGGATCTGCCACATTCAGGTCCGTATGTACTTTACAAATCTCTATGTCTCCATTTTGAACACTTTCACGAATGGAGTTGAAGCGACGCTTGATATGCCTGGTCTTCTTGTGAAACCTCGGCTCCTTGGCAAGGGCAATAGCTCCAGTGTTGTCACAGAAGAGAGTCGTCGGGCCCAACGCATTGGGTATGACGTCGGTAATGAACTCCTTCACCCAGACTGCTTCTTGTGCTGCCTCCGAGGCTGCCATGTACTCCGCTTCACATGTAGATCCCGCCACAACGCTCTGCTTGCAACTGCACCAGCTTACTGCCTCACCATTCAAAATATACACGTATCCGGTTTGTGACTTAGAGTCATCCAGATCTATGTCGAAGCTAGCATCGACGTAACCCTTTACGACGAGCTCTTTGTCACCTCCATAAACGAGAAACATATCCTCAGTCCTTTTCAGGTACTTCAAGATATTCTTGACTGTTGTCCAGTGTTCCATGCCGGGATTACTTTGGTACCTTCCTACCAAACTTACGGCAAGGTTTACATCAGGTCTGGTACACAGCATAGCATACATGATAGACCCTATGGCCGAGGCATAGGGGACGACACTCATCTTTTCTCTATCTTCTGCCGTGGTCGGGCATTGAGCCGTGCTCAATCTCGTACCTTGCAATACAGGCAAGAACCCCTTCTTTGACTGATCCATTTTGAACTTCTTCAATATTTTATCAAGGTACGTAATCTGTGAAATACCAATGAGGCGTCTCGATCTATCTCTATAGATCTTGATGCCTAATATATAAGCAGCTTCTCCAAGGTCCTTCATTGAAAAACACTTGTTCAAGTAGGCCTTTATGCTTTCCAAGAATTCTATATCATTTCCGATCAACAGTATGTCATCCACATACAATATGAGGAACGCTACAGAGCTCCCACTCACTTTCTTGCAAATGCAGGCTTCTCCATAAGTCTGCGTAAACCCAAACGCTTTGATCATCTCATCAAATCGAATGTTCCAACTCCGAGATGCTTGCACCAGCCCATAAATCGAGCGTTGGAGCTTGCACACCTTGTCAGCATTCTTAGGATCGACAAAACCTTCTGGCTACATCATATACAATTCTTCCTTAAGGAAACCATTAAGGAATGCTGTTTTGACGTCCATTTGCCATATCTCATAGTCATAGAATGCGACAATTGCTAACATGATTCAGACGGACTTCAGCTTCGCTACGGGTGAGAAAGTCTCATCGTAGTCAACCCCTTGAACTTGTCGATAACCCTTAGCGACAAGCCGAGATTTATAGATGGTTACGTTACCATCCGCGTCTGTCTTCTTCTTAAAGATCCATTTATTTTCTATGGCTCACTGATCATCGGGCAAGTTAGTCAAAGTCCATACTTTGTTTTCATACATGGATCCTATCTCGGATTTCATGGCTTCCAGCCATTTGTCGGAATCCGGGCCCACCATCGCTTCTTCATAGTTCGAAGGTTCACCGTTGTCTAACAACATGATTTCCAAGACAGGGTTGCCGTACCACTCTGGTGCGGAACGTGTCCTTGTGGACCTACGAAGTTCAGTAGCAACTTGATCTGAAGTTTCATGATCATCATCATTAACTTCCTCTCTAGTCGGTGCAGGCACCTCAGGAACATTTTCTTGAGCTGCGCCACTTACCGGTTCAAGAGGTAATACTTCATCAAGTTCCACTTTCCTCCCACTTATTTCTTTTGAGAGAAACTCTTTCTCTAGAAAGGACCCATTCTTGGCAACAAAGATCTTGCCTTCAGATCTGAGGTAGAAGGTATACCCAATAGTTTCTTTAGGGTATCCTATGAAGACGCATTTTTCCGATTTGGGTTCGAGCTTTTCAGGTTGAAGTTTCTTGACATAAGCATTGCATCCCCAAACTTTGAGAAATGACAGCTTAGGTTTCTTCCCAAACCATAATTAATACGGTGTCGTCTCAACAGATTTCGACGGAGCCCTATTTAAAGTGAATGCGGCAGTCTCTAAAGCATAGCCCCAAAATGACAGCGGTAGATCGGTAAGAGACATCATGGATCGCACCATATCCAATAGAGTGCGATTACGACGTTTGGACACACCATTACGCTGAGGTGTTCCAGGCGGCATGAGTTGTGAAACTATTCCACATTTTCTTAAGTGTGTGCCAAATTCGTGACTCAAGTATTCTCCCCCACGATCTGATCGCAAGAACTTGATTTTCTTGTCACGTTGATTCTCAACCTCACTCTGAAATTCCTTGAACTTTTCAAAGGTCTCAGACTTGTGTTTCATTAAGTAGACATACCCATATCTACTCAAGTCATCAGTGAGGGTGAGAACATAACGATAGCCACCGCGAGCCTCAACACTCATTGGACCATACACACCAGTATGTATGATTTCCAATAAGTTGGTTGCTCGCTCCATTGTTCCTGAGAACGGAGTCTTGGTCATTTTACCCACGAGGCATGGTTCGCACGTGTCAAATGATTCATAATCAATAGACTCCAAAAGTCCATCTGTATGGAGCTTCTTCATGCGTTTGACACCTATGTGACCAAGGCGGCAGTGCCACAAGTATGTGGGACTATCATTATCAACCTTACATCTTTTGGTATTCACACTATGAATATGTGTAACATTACGCTCAAGATTCATTAAGAATAAACCATTCACCATCGGAGCATGACCATAAAACATATCTCTCATATAAATAGAACAACCATTATTCTTGGATTTAAATGAGTAGCCATCTCGAATTAAACGAGATCCTGATACAATGTTCACGCTCAAAGCTGGCACTAAATAACAATTATTGAGGTTTAAAACTAATCCCGTAGGTAAATGTAGAGGTAGCGTGCCGACGGCGATCACATCGACCTTGGAACCATTCCTGATGCGCATCGTCACCTCGTCCTTCGCCAGTCTCCGTTTATTCCGCAGCTCCTGCTTTGAGTTACAAATGTGAGCAACCGCACCGGTATCAAATACCCAGGAGCTACTACGAGTACTGGTAAGGTACACATCAATTACATGTATATCACATATACCTTTAGTGTTGCCGGCCTTCTTGTCCGCTAAGTATTTGGGGCAGTTCCGCTTCCAGTGACCACTTCCCTTGCAATAAAAACACTAAGTCTCGGGCTTGGGTCCATTCTTTGGCTTCTTCCCGGCAGCTTGCTTACGGGCGCGGCAACTCCCTTGCCGTCCTTCTTGAAGTTCTTTTTACCCTTGCCTTTCTTGAACTTAGTGGTTTTATTCACCATCAACACTTGATGTTCCTTTTTGATTTCTACCTCCGCTGATTTTAGCATTGAATATACCTCAGGAATGGTCTTTTCCATCCCCCGCATATTGAAGTTCATCACAAAGCTCTTGTATCTCGGTGGAAGCGACTGAAGGATTCTTTCAATGACCGCGTCATCCGGGAGATTAACTCCCAGCTGAGTCAAGCGGTTATGCAACCTAGACATTTTGAGTATGTGCTCACTGACAGAACTATTTTCCTCCATCTTACAGCTGAAGAACTTGTCGGAGACTTCATATCTCTCGACCCGGGCATGAGCTTGGAAAACCATTTTCAGCTCTTCGAACATCTCATATGCTCCGTGTCTCTCAAAACGCTTTTGGAGCCCCGGTTCTAAGCTGTAAAGCATGCCGCATTGAACAAGGGAGTAATCACCAGCACATGACTGCCAAGCGTTCATAAAGTCTTGGTTCTCTGGGATAGGTGCGTCACCTAGCGGTGCTTCTAGGACATAATCTTTCTTGGCAGCTATGAGGATGATCCTCAGGTTCCAGACCCAGTCCGTATAGTTGCTGCCATCATCTTTCAGCTTGGTTTTCTCTAGGAACGCGTTGAAGTTGAGGACAACGTGGGCCATTTGATCTACAAGACATATTGTAAAGATTTTAGACTAAGTTCATGATAATTAAGTTCATCTAATCAAATTACTCAATGAACTCCCACTCAGATAGACATCCCTCTAGTCATCTAAGTGAAACATGATCCGAGTCAACTAGGCCGTGTCCGATCATCACGTGAGACGGACTAGTCAACATCGGTGAACATCTTCATGTTGATCGTATCTTGTATACGACTCATGCTCGACCTTTCGGTCTTCTGTGTTCCGAGGCCATGTCTGTACATGCTAGGCTCGTCAAGTCAACCTAAGTGTATTGCGTGTGTAAATCTGGCTTACACCCGTTGTATTCGAACGTTAGAATCTATCACACCCGATCATCACGTGGTGCTTCGAAACAACGAACCTTCACAACCGTGCACAGTTAGGGGGAACACTTTCTTGAAATTATTACGAGGGATCATCTTATTTAAGCTACCGTCGTTCTAAGCAAATAAGATGTAAAACATGATAAACATCACATGCAATCAAATAGTGACATGGTATGGCCAATATCATTTGCTCCTTTTGATCTCCATCTTCGGGGCTCCATGATCATCGTTGTCACCGGCATGACACCATGATCTCCATCATCGTGTCTTCTTGAAGTTGTCTCGTCATCTATTACTTCTACTACTATGGCTAACGCTTTAGCAATAAAGTAAAGTAATTACATGACGTTTATGTTGACACGCAGGTCATAAATAAATAAAGACAACTCCTATGGCTCCTGCCGGTTGTCATACTCATCGACATGCAAGTCGTGATTCCTATTACAAGAACATGATCATCTCATACATCACATATATCATTCATCACATCCTTTGGCCATATCACATCACAAAACACTTGCTGCAAAAACAAGTTAGACGTCCTCTAATTGTTGTTGCAAGTTTTTACGTGGCTGCTATAGGTTTCTAGCAAGAACGTTTCTTACCTATGCCAAGACCACAACGTGAATTGCCAATTTCTATTTACCCTTCATAAGGACCCTGTTCAGCGAATCCGATCTGACTAAAGTGGGAGAGACAGACACCCGCCAGCCACCTTATGCAACTAGTGCATGTCGGTCGGTGGAACCAGTCTCACGTAAGCGTACGTGTAAGGTCGGTCTGGGCCGCTTCATCCACAATGCTGCCGAATCAAGATAAGACTAGTAACGGCAAGATAATTGACAATATCGACGCCCACAACTACTTTGTGTTCTACTCGTGCATAGAAACTACGCATAGACCTAGCTCATGATGCCACTGTTGGGGAACGTAGCAGAATTTTAAAATTTTCTACGCATCACCAAGATCAATCTATGGAGTCATCTAGCAACAAGGGAGAGAGGAGTGCATCTACGTACCCTTGTAGATCACGCGCAGAAGCGTTCAAGAGAACAGGGTTGATGGAGTCGTACTCGACGTGATCCAAATCACCGATGACCTAGTGCCGAACGGACGACACCTCCGCGTTCAACACACGTACGGTTGGGAAGACGTCTCCTCCAACTTGATCCAGCAAGGGGAAAGGAGAGGTTGATGAAGATCCAGTAGCACGACGGCGTGGTGGTGGATGCAGCAGGATCCCGGCAGGGCTTCGCTAAGCGCAAGCGGGGAGGAGAGGTGTTACGGAGGGAGAGGGAGGCGCCAAGAGCAAGGGTGTGCGGCTGCCCTCCCTCCCCCTCTTTATATAGAGGCCTTGGGGGGGGCGCCGGCCC
This sequence comes from Triticum dicoccoides, assembly GCF_002162155.2. Taxonomy (NCBI): domain Eukaryota; kingdom Viridiplantae; phylum Streptophyta; class Magnoliopsida; order Poales; family Poaceae; genus Triticum; species Triticum dicoccoides. The sequence goes on along the minus strand of NC_041382.1, from coordinate 460,388,789 downwards.
TAGGAAGATGGATCTCCAAGGGGGCGGCGGCCAAGGGGTGGCTTCCCCCCCAAGCCAAGTGGGGGGCGCCCCCACCCCTAGGGTTTCCCAACCCTAGGCGCAGGGGAGGCCCAAGGGGGGGCGCACTAGCCCACTAGGGGCTGGCCCCCCTCCCAATTCAGCCCATGGGGCCCTCCGGGATAGGTGGCCCCACCCGGTGGACCCCCGGGACCCTTCCGGTGGTCCCGGTACAATATCAGCGACCCCCGAAACCTTCCCGATGGCCGAAACTGGACTTCCTATATATAAATCTTTACCTACGGACCATTCCGGAAGTCCTCGTGACGTCCGGGATCTCATCCAAGACTCCGAACAACTTTCGGGTTACTGCATACTAATATATCTACAACCCTAGCGTCACCAAACCTTAAGTGTGTAGACCCTACGGGTTCGGGAGACATGCAGACATGACCGAGACGACTCTCGGGTCAATAACCAACAGCGGGATCTGGATACCCATGTTGGCTCCCACATGCTCCTCGATGATCTCATTGGATGAACCACGATGTCGAGGATTCAATCAATCCGTATACAATTCCCTTTGTCAATCGATACGTTACTTGCCCGAGACTCGATCGTCGGTATCCCAATACCTCATTCAATCTCGTTACCGGCAAGTCACTTTACTCGTACCGTAATGCATGATCCCGTGATCAACCACTTGGTCTCATTGAGCTCATTATGATGATGCATTACCGAGTGGGCCCAGAGATACCTCTCCGTCATACGGAGTGACAAATCCCAGTCTCGATTCATGCCAACCCAACAGACACTTTCGGAGATACCTGTAGTGTACCTTTATAGTCACCCAGTTACGTTGTGACGTTTGGCACACCCAAAGCACTCCTACGGTATCCGGGAGTTGCACAATCTCATGGTATAAGGAAATGATACTTGACATTCGGAAAAACTATAGCAAACGAACTACACGATCTTTGAGCTATGCTTAGGATTGGGTCTTGTCCATCACATCATTCTCCTAATGATGTGATCCCGTTATCAATGACATCCAATGTCCATAGTTAGGAAACCATGACTATCTTTTGATCAACGAGCTAGTGAACTAGAGGCTCACTAGGGACATGTTGTGGTCTATGTATTCACACATGTATTACGATTTCCGGATAACAAAACTATAGCATGAACAATAGACAATTATCATGAACAAAGAAATATAATAATAACCATTTTATTATTGCCTCTAGGGCATATTTCCAACAATGAGTTCACTGTTCGTGAGAATAGGCGATGATACGACATTGTGTTTGATCTGAGGAAGTACTTCATCATCTTCAACATTGTCTTGATGACCAATGTCTTCAGTTGCGGTGGGGTCAACAGTTGGAGTGTCTTCAAATTCAGGAGCCTCTGTGGAAGCAGGCTCATGAACTACCAAATGACGCTCACGATGTTCAAATGCAGGACGAGCCACTGAGATTGGCTCGACAACAAGGGGCTCTGTGGGAGCAGCCCGGTCTCTCTTCTTTGTCTTTCTCTTCTTGGTTAGCGGAGCGTCGTCATTGGTGTGCTTGGTCTTGCGCTTGTGGGCTTCGTCTTCAGCTGCCCTTGTTTTCTTGAGTTCCGAAGCCACTGTGGGGACCTTAGGCTTCGAGCCTGTCATACTGGTCGGGAAGACAATGCGAGGTTCTTCTTGCCTTGATGCTTCTGGTTGGGCCACAGCTGGCTTCTTCTTCTTCTTGGCAGCCATTCTGGGGTCGATGCTTGGTCGCCCCAAAGCCTTGCGCTTTTCAGCTTCATTGTAGCCTTGAACACATTTGGCAGCAAGATTCTTCATGCGCTCATGAGAACCTTTTGCTTCTTCTCGTTTCTTGTGGAACGCCTCCTTGAGCTCATGCATCATGACCTTGAAGTTTTGAATGTCTTCAACACTGAGCTTGGCCATGTGCTTCTTGAACTGAGCCTTTTCATAATCAATCTTGTGCTTCAGCTCAACAATCTTCTATGCAAGAGCCAGCTCAGGAGCAATGGCTCCATGGAAGGAGACGCTGAGGCCAATTGGGAGCTGCATATCATCAAAACTGAGATCTGGGCTGTCAAACCACTCATCAATAAACTTTTACAGAATCTCCACATCAAATAGGGGAAGATCATTGAAGATTTCCGCCTCTTGCTCTTTATCAATTGCTCAAGAGCATCATCACCAAGATCGTCGTTGCTAGAAAGATCAATGACGTCATTCTCGTTTCTCAAAATAGCAGCAGGGGTCAATGCTTGACCAGTTGGTTGCATGGGCTTTTTCAACTTGTCAGACTTGGAGATGCGAGAGAGATCTTCAGACTGCACACTGGTTTCAGGAGGTGCAGTGGCCAGAGGCTTCGCCTGTGAGACCTTTGGTGCAGAGGAGGGCTTTGAAGCCTTTGGTTTCTTTTGCTTCACAGGCTTCGGTGGTGCAGGCGCTTCGTCAGAATCAGCGTCATCTGCAGAGTGATCCACGGCTGCCCCTTGAACCTGAATGTGAGTGATGAGTCCTTCTAAGTTGTAGAAGGGCCCAACTAGATTAGGTTCAGCATCGCGTGTCCCGTAGGCACGAGGAGCAGAGGGACCGGGGTTGAAGTCCAACCCTAGTGATTTCTTGTTCTCTTTGGCAGAAGTTTTGGCAAACTGGAAGTTGCGCTTAAAAATATTATCTTCACGACACCCTAACAGAGAGGATGGGTCGGCATTAGCAGGCTGAGGTCCATGAATCATGCAGGGGTAGAAGCCTTGAGCAATAGCTTCGTACTTCGACTTGGGCTGAAGACCTTTGTATATAATATCTCCCCAGGGGCCCTTGATGGCATTCTTTTCAGCATATGAACCATTCCTCTGCCCAATGTCTTCGAATCCACTGGATTCGGTTCTTGCATTCTCCGTAGGTCTCTTCTGGATCTGACTTGTATAACTCATAGAGATCCGGTGGCAGGTCCTTAGCAGTGTTTTCACGGCGCTGACTGCCACCCTTCCTGACTGATTTTTCTATTGCCATGAAGTTTAGACTGAAAGGCTTCAACACTGTCAAAGTCTTCCGTCTACTGGTCAGACATGAACTGGCTTTAGGAGAATTTATGTGATTCTGTCAGAACTCTGCAAATGAATGCAGACTATGAGAACCAAGGGATTCTCCCATGGACATGTACCTGTGACAGCATTAGAGATGCGAGGGAAGGGGAAGAGGTCTTATGCATTCTTAGAAGATTTTTGAAGATAAATCAGTTTAGAAGACATTGACCTCATAGTGCGAAGACATTCACTCATATGTAGAGAGTTGGTTCCAGATTTGTACGAATCCACGAATAAGTACAAGTGAGGAATCCAACTACTTTGTGAAGCATAAGTGAACATACTAGGCATGCTATGAGATGCATAACAAGATAGATCCAACTTTGTAGCAACAGAAACCACTTGTGGTTGAAAAGGATGAATCTATCGGATCAAAAAGACTGTAAAAATAGTTTTTATTTACCACTCGAGGAACTGCTAGACAGAGTAGGAGATGAGGCCGAGCAGTTCGATCTTCCGTGCCCTAACTTGGCGATGGAGGACACCTACGGCGGCGGCCGAGAAGACAATGTCCGCGGCCGGCGTGATGATGGCGTCGGTGAGGTCGCGGCAGCTAAGCGCTTCGTCGCCGGCGTTGTCGAGGGCTAGCGGTGGCGCTAGGGTTTGTGCAAGGAAGATAAGTGGAAGAAGAGATAATGACTGGGGTGTGGTGAGTACTTATAAGGACAGGGACGGCGCAGCATTATTACGCAGGTGCCCCTGGTGGTTCACATCAGAAAGACACGTGGCGATCATGCAACACATCGGAGGTTGTTCCACGTTCCCACGTACGCCTGGATTGTCGGGTAGTCATTCCCGCTTCTTCGAGTTTCAGGCAAACAGGATTGAGCATTTAAAACAGACTTAATGATTGTCTCTGTATCTTCTGCTGATAAGGACGCAGCGAAGACATTCGACAGTTTCAATAGAATGCATATGATTTGGATGGATAGATTTGAGACGGGAGCATAGAAAGGTTAGGGTCCGATCACATTCACTTAGTTCAAAAGATTCAACGAGAAGACATAGCTATAAGTGAATGCTATAGAGGACATAACACAATCATATGAATATATCCGAATAAGACCAAATCAATATAGTGAAGATAAACATGAAACTGTGTTAATATTGAAGACAAACCAAATGCGAAGACTTTGCAAATGTGACGCCAACAGAAAAATACTCCAAACAAAAGTTTGGTGGTGGTGTTACCCACCGTATAGGAAGTACTATACCCAGACACGGCGCACAATTATCGTGGCGCTCCGAAGTCAAAATCCGTGTTAATGTATTCACACTTAGAGTGTAAGTCTTCATTAGTTGAAGATATACGTTACTTCGTGTGTTGCACATCTAAGACATCAACATGCATAAGTGTTAGGATATGTGAGGGAGTCCTGGATTAGGGGGTGTTCGGATAGCCGAACTATACCTTCAGCCGGACTCCAGGACTATGAAGATACAAGATTGAAGACTCCATCCCGTGTCCGGAAGGGACTTTCCTTGGCGTGGAAGGCAAGCTTGGCGATACGGATGTTCAGATCTCCTACCATTGTAACCGACTCTATGTAACCCTAACCCTATCCGGTGTCTATATAAACCGGAGGGTTTTAGTTCGTAGGACAACATACACATCAACAATCATACCATAGGCTAGCTTCTAGGGTTTAGCCTCTCCGATCTCGTGGTAGATCTACTCTTGTACTACCCATATCATCAATATTAATCAAGCAGGACGTAGGGTTTTACCTCCATCGAGAGGGCCCGAACCTGGGTAAAACTTCGTGCCCCTTGCCTCCTGTTACCATCCGGCCTAGACGCACAGTTCGGGACCCCCTACCCGAGATCCGCCGGTTTTGACACCGACATTGGTGCTTTCAGTGAGAGTTCCTCTGTGTCGTCGCCATCAGGAAGGATGCCTCGCCCCGTCTTTAAAGACGGCACCATTGCTAAGGGAGCTTTGGCTATCGGCCAAACCCTCCGGCTAGGTGGTTTTCTTATGATCGCCTGTTTGGCTTCTGCGTCGATGATGACCTCTCGAGCCATCGAAAACAATATTCATGTCAGTTCGGAACTCGCCGAGCAATTAGATCCAATGGAGCTTTCCTCCATAAACGAGCTCTTGGATCGCTTCGCCGCCCTGGGAGTCGCTACGGATTACGACCAGATTGGGCCTAAAACCGATCTGAGAGAGATTAACTCTGCCCAAGTCACCCACCATGTTGCCGTGGTAGAGGGACAGTGCGGCGACCCTTCGTCTATCTTAAGGACTCACTACGTCCGGATTCCCGATCCCTCCAAGCCGAATACCCACGGAGGGGAGGATATCACTCAAGACCTGAACTTAAAGTCAGGCGACGGGCTGGATTCATTGGACAACACCCAGGGATCCAAATTTTCGAGTTCAGAAATTCCTCGACCTCTGAGCCTCAGACGGGGTGAGGCTTTGGATTTAACTCCACCCACCCACCCCAACATAAGCGATCTATCCAAAATCAGGCAAGAGCCTGACGAAACAGTACATCATTACTGGGCTAGATTCCTCCTAGTTAAGAACATGCTAAGGGACTGTCGCGAGGAAGACACAATCTTAATCTTCTGCAATAATTGCACGGACAAGGGAATACTCAACGCCATAAGTCACCGTGATATCACACGCTTCGCTGACTTGGCGTCCATTGTACAAAAGTATTGTGCGATGGAAAGCGCCTGGAAAACCAAAATAAAATTTTGGGACAATCCGGCCCTAAATACAAACCCAGTCTGAAATAAAAGGGTGCAACATAACCAGACACCCAGGTCAAATACCAAAAAGCAAAAACCCTCTATAGGGCATGGAACCGTACTGGAAGGATGGCTTAGCGGACCCTGTAAAATTCACAGTACAGAGGACGCCACACCAACTCACAGCCTTAGAGCATGTTGGATACTCCGGCAGGTGGCCAAAATTGGCGAAAACTTCCTAATTCCGGAGGCCACAGAAAGCCACCCCAGAGACACCCATACGGTATTAACAGTCTTCGAGACTTTCGCATCAAATAATATGCGAAAAAGGACACTCCATAGCCTTGCCAAAGTCTACCAAGTAGCAACAATAAACCCATGGAGTGACACGACTATTACCTTTAAAGCCAGTGATGAACCTAAATTCCGAACAGCCCGAGCACCAGCCGCATTGGTCCTCAGCCCAATAGTGGACGGCTTTCGTCTTACCAAGGTACTCATGGACGGCGGTAGCGGATTGAACCTCATTTACGAGGAAACCCTTCAAAAAATGGAAATAGACTGGAACCGGATTGAGCGAAGCAGCACAACCTTTAGAGGAATAATCCCCAGTCGGGAAGCGCACTGCACAGGAAAAATCATACTAGATGTGGTGTTCGGCACGCCGGATAATTACAGGTCCGAAGAGATCACGTTCCATGTGGCTCCGTTCAGCAGCGGTTATCACGCTTTGCTAGGGCGGGAAGCGTTCATAATCTTCCAAGCAATACCCCATTACGGGTACATGAAGCTCAAAATGCCCGGGCCTAACGGGATCATCACTCTTGCTAGTGATCTGGACATGGCACTCCGCGCCGAAAACAAGACAGCCGCACTGGCCCTCGAGGCACTATCCGAAGCCCTAGCGGCTGAGGAACTGACTGTGCTGCGCTCTACGGTGAATAGGGACGATGTGGTACTCGACAAAAGATCCAAGTCCACCTCCTTTAAACCGGCAGACAAAATAGTCAAATTCCAAGTCCATCCAACGGACCCAAATAAAACAGCTTCCATCGAGGCATAGTTATACCCTGATATAGACGCCGCACTGCGAGAGTTCCTACGAGAAAACTGGGACATTTTCGCCTGGCACCCTTCAGACATGCCAGGAATCCCACGTAGGCTGGCCGAGCACAGCTTAAATATCCAAACAGGATTCAAACCTGTCAAACAGGCTCTTCGACGTTTTTCTGAACCTAAGAGACAGGCTATGGGAGAGGATCTAGTAAAGCTATTGGAGGCCGGATTCATCAGAGATATAAAACATCCGGACTGGCTAGCAAACCTGGTGATGGTACCAAAGAAGGACAAATCCTGGCGCCTGTGCATTGATTTTAAAGACCTTAACAAGGCTTGCCCAAAGGATCCCTTCCCCCTCCCCTGCATCGATCAAATTATCGACGCTACCGCAGGACACGATTCGTTGTGTTTCCTCGACGCATATTCCGGCTACCATCAAATAAAGATGGCAGAATCTGACCAATCCGCAACGGCATTTATCACACCATACGGCCCATTCTGCTTCAACACAATGCCCTTCAGGCTCAAATACACCGGTGCAACATATCAACGCATGATTCAGACATGGCTGGCAAGCTAGATCGGCAAAACAGTGGAGGCATATGTAGATGATGTGGTCGTCAAAACAAGACATGTCGAATCTCTAGTAGACGACTTGAGGCTCACATTTGATAACCTCTGAACATACGACATCAAGCTCAACCCGGAAAGATGCGTTTTCGGCGTTCCAGCCGGAAAGCTCTTGGGCTTCATTGTATCCGGTAGAGGAATCGAAGCAAATCCGGCCAAGATCCGAGCTCTGTCGCAACTGGATATCCCCAAGGACCTCAAACAAATACAAAAATTAACCGGATGCGTGGCGGCTCTAAGCCGCTTTATCTCCCGCCTGGGAGAAAAGGCCCTACCCCTTTACCGCCTACTTCGGCGCACCGAACACTTCGAATGGACGGATGCAGCCACGACCGGACTCGAGGAGATAAAAGCCATACTTGCAACAAACCCAGTCCTGGCCGCGCCAAATATTGGCGAACCAATGCTATTATACATTGCAGCAACACATCAGGTTATAAGCGCAGTGCTCGCCATCGAACGAGAAGCGGACGGACACAGATTCCCCCTTCAAAAGCCGGTCTAGTATGTGTCCACTATCCTCACTCCTTGCAAATCACGGTACCCGCATTATCAAAAGATCGCGTATGTGGTATTCATGGCATCCCGGAAGCTATGACACTACTTTCAAGAGTGTTCAATAACAGTAGCCTCGGAAGTACCACTCAATGATATTATAAACAAAAGTGACACAACGGGCCGGATTGCAAAATGGGCCATTGAGCTCCTCCCGTTCGACATAACTTATAAGCCACGGCGAGCCATCAAGTCGCAAGTCTTGGCCGACTTCGTCGCAGAATGGACGGAGGCCGAACTCCCTAAAGAGTACGGCACATATTCAAATTGGATCATGCATTTCGATGACTCCAAGATGTTGGCCGGACTGGGGGCTGGCATCATTTTGACGTCCCCCATAGGATACACAGTTCAATACGTACTCAAGATTATGTACACGGACTCCAACAACGCAGCCGAATATGAGGCCCTTTTACATGGTCTCCGGATGGCAGTATCCATGGGCATTCAACACCTAGAGGTGCGCGGGGACTCGAACCTCGCTATATCCCAAATAAATGGAGGCTTCGATGCCAAGGATCCAAAAATGGCAGCTTACCGCAACGCCATCCTAAAAATGTCAGCTCGATTCGAGGGGCTTGAATTTCACCATATAGCCCGGGAAAATAATCAGGTGGCGGATGTCCTGGCACGCATCGGCGCAAAACGCGATGTAGTACCCCCCAACATCTTCCTGGAAAGGCTATTCATGCCATCCATAGTATGGGAAGGGGAGTCGAACAATAACACCCCGGACCCAACCGCACTGCCCAACACCGAACATTCTGACACAATCGAAGGCTCTGCCAATGAAATAACACCTTCAGCCCATGTAATAATGGCCGTCATCGCCCCGTGGACAGAACCATTCCTCGCCTACCTCACTAGGCAGGAACTCCCCGAGGACCAAAATGAGGCACGCTGCATAGTGCGGTGATCCAAAGCCTACAGAGTCCACGAGGGAGAGCTTTATAAAAAAAGCACTACCGGAGTCCTTCAAAGGTGTATCTCCGAAGAGGAGGGACGGAACCTCCTGGCTGAAATTCATGCCGGACTGGGCGGTCATCACGCTGCAGCTCGGTCCCTCGTAAGAAAGGCCTTCCGTACAGGCTTTTATTGGCCGACGGCCCGGGCAGACGCTCAGGACTTATTCCAACGATGCACCGGTTGCCAGCTCTTTGCAAACCAAAGCCATATGCCACCCACCGCCCTCCGAACCATCCCCATTACTTGGCCCTTCGCGGTCTGGGGGCTTGACATGGTTGGACCCCTTAAAGGCGGAACCCACAAGCAAAAATACTTACTGGTCATGGTGGATAAATTCACCAAATGGATAGAAGCCAAGCCTGTTAAGACGGCCGAATCCGGCCGAATCCGGACCGGTGATAGACTTTATATCCGGGGTCGTACACCGTTACGGCGTTCCCCACAGCATCATCACTGATAATGGCACGAACTTCACGGCCGACGAGGTAAAACTCTGGTGCAAAAACATGGGCATCAAGCTCGACTATGCTTCCGTCTATCACCCACAAACTAACGGCCAGGTCGAACGTGTAAATGTTCTTATCATGAGCGGCATTAAACCCAGATTAGTGCAGTCCCTCAAGGAATCTAACACGCACTGGGTAGAGGAGCTCGACTCCGTACTCTGGGGGCTGCGGACCACACCGAATCGCACCACCGGATACGCACCATTCTTTATGGTGTACGGCGCAGAGGCAGTTTTGCCCTGCGATATAATTCATGACTCACCTCGAGTGCGCATGTACGAAGAAAGAGAAGCTGAGCTCGATCGGCAGGACAGCTTAGACGCATTGGAGGAGGAGCGTGACGTGGCAAAAGCCCGTTCCGCATTCTATCAACAGCAGGCTCGAATATACCGAAGCAGAGAAGTACGGGCCAAAAATTACAACGCTGGCGAATTAGTTCTACGACTACCGGACAAGAAAAAGGACAAACTCAAGCCCAAGTGGGAAGGTCCCTTCATAATCGACCAAGTCCTGACTGGTGGAGCGTACCGCCTGCGAGATGCATCGGATAACCGACTCGAGCCGAACCCATGGAACGCAGCCCGTCACCGAAGATTCTATGCCTAGCGCCGGACTCTATGTTCGTCTCCTTCCTCTGTCCATTTTTTATATATTTTCTGTCTTGCATTTCTCTTCTTCTTTTCTCTCTCTCTTATAGCCCTTAAAGGCTCATACAGTGACGCGCCATCCGTGCTCATTAAACCTGGGGGCTTCTTTAAACAGAAGCTTATTCATACGGGCTTCATGCCCAACACATGCGTCACACTTCTGCATGTACCTTTTATTCACCATTATATGCATCGATATGACTTCAGTTTTGGCCAAGCTGGGTTGCCTGGCTCCTGTGCTTACCCCTACGTTCCCAATTGTTCGGCTAGGTGGTAAAGGGAGCACCTCTGCGATTGTTACTGCCGGGTCAGCCGGACGTGTACCTCAGACTGGGTGAAGCCGAAAGCTAGCGTTCTTAAGGGAATATTCGGTCGGTGAACTAAAGATGATCTTTTTTATTTTTTTACGCCCCCAGATGTTTTTCCTGCGTTTCTTTTCGCAGCATGGACATGCACCTTAGGGCATGCCTCCCAGGGAAAGGAACCTCTAACGGAACTATTCTCCCTGGAAGATGTTTCTTACTAACCATGTAATATAACATAACTAGTCGGGCACTTGTCTGTCACGCACTAATGACCCCTACGCCTGGTCTCCATGCATTCCCCGGTTCCTATATAACCGCATGGGAATTCGGACATACTCCAGACCGTCAGGTCCCGAGGCTGAAGCGAAAAGGTCGTCCATGACAAATGATCTACAATCCGGCTAGAAGGCATTATAAATCTCAACTAAATTACATAGTCATTTTGACTGATCATATTCCTCTTCAATACCATCTAACAGGCTGTCTAATTTACAGTCCTGCTGGGAATACTTTGCGGCCAACTCTACTTGGCCGTATACTAAGCTTGCAGGGATCTCCTTCCCATCGGGCCCTATAGGACCGACCTCGGCCATGTGGTTGGGGTCAGCCTTTGCGTACCGTGTCTTCACCATGGCCCAGGCCTCCCTAGTGCCTTGACGGCAGGCTGATATCTTCCACAATCGGAAGCACCACCGTGCTCCTTTTAGCTTCTCCGCAAGCTCTCCAAGACCTTCGGGCATGGAGACGGATGGCCACAGGGCCTGGGCGACGCCTCGCATCGCCTGCCGAACTTGATCGAGCAGTTGCGAGAGCTCGGGAAGAAGGTCACCCGTAGAACCAAGCATCTCCTCTGCAGGAGGCCTATCAGCACACCTACAGACATTGCTCTATTAGTTGACTTCCCCGCCGAACTTTCTTTTAAAAGGTTCGTTCAAGCACTTACTAAATATGTCGCGCCGAAGCCGCTGATTCTCCTTCACGGAGTCTGACAGTTGGGCACGAACATCTTTCAGCTCGACGCCCAGCTTGGTGTTGGCATCTCGGAGATCGTTCTTCTCCCCCATCACCTTCAACAGCACCCTCTCACTAGCCTTTAGCTGGCGTAGGAGATGTTGCCTTTCTGGATCCAATCCGGCGCCATCTGCAATTTCATTTATCAGATTCGCACCAAAGCCGTGCTTCGCAAAATACTTATCTTTCGAAGTGTATATTACCAGCGGGGGCCTCCTTAGGCTCCCCTGCCGCGGCTAGTGCGGCCTCAAGTTGGGCTTTGCACTCTTCCAGCTCCTTGGACAGTAGGGAATTCTTTTCTGTAAGAACCTGCATAACAAATGATCCTTAAATCAGTTATTTTAACTGTTTCAAGTCTCGGGGGCTACTGGTATATATATAATTACCAAAATTTTCTTACTCGTATGTCTTTTACATATTGCTCCGTGGCTCTGGTTAGACCATTTTGAGCGGCACGGAGGTACGCATCTCCCGACTTAAAGGCATCTAACGCCTCTTGGGAGAAACAAGCGTCACGAAGAATTGTCCGGCGACGCCTGTGGTTCATGGCACTCTCCACCTCAGAGTTGGTGGCAGACAACCTGTCCACATCCTCCGTTGGAGGAGCGTCCGGTGCGCGCCTTGTGTTCGGCCCCGCTTCCGGGCCAGGCTTTGGAGCCTGGCTGGTGGAGGCGCGATTGGCGGTCTCTCCGAATATAGTTCAGCGAGGTCTCTTTGTCCTGAAGAGGGCACAAGTGTTAATATGCCCTGAAGGTACAACACCTGGGATAAGGGGGTGCACCATACCTTTGCGCTGACGCCCCGGTCTGGACTGCACCTCTTTTCTGCCCACGGGGCCCTGCGGCCCCTCGTTGGCTTGTCACCGCAGGTTCGGCCTCCCGTTTCTGGGAGGCCGGGATTAGCCCTGGATAATCGGCCGTAATGGCCACCAGGGCATTGTCCTTGCTCAATTGATGGAACAATCCATCAATCAGATCCACCGAAAGCTCCGGATCCTCTTGCGAGTCCGGGTCGAGGGACCGTCGTGGGTCCTCGGGTTGTGGAGGAGGGCTGTTTATTTCTTTAACAGCCTGGCGCAGTTCCTGCGTCGAAATCGCTAAGATTAAATATTTAACAATGGGGATATAAAACGGATGGGCAAGATGTGATCACTCACCCAGCTTGGAGGATTGTACATGGAAAATCCACCCTTTGGGTTAACGCGGAGAAAATCCTCCTCTTCTCCCTTGTACAAAGCGGACAAGGTCTTTATTAGAGCCACAGCTGAATCCGGCCCCTTACGGCCGTAGCGGGTGGTGTCGTCCTCCCCGTTGAAATCCCACATGGGGTGGCTTCTATACTGTAGCGGTTGCACCCCTCGCATGATGCATGCGGCCATGACCCCGATCATGGTTAGTCCGAAATGAGCTAACAATCTTATCTGGCCCATCAGGTAAACAACGTCCCTGTCACTTTCCCTCTGAGGGCTCCATGGGCACCAGCTTAGGCGCTTCTTTAAGGGAGCATTGTTGAATTCAGGGAGGCCGATCCGGACAGGATCCGGCAGCGGGACGTCTTCTATGTAAAACCATTCCGAGGGCCAGTCTTCGGACGCCTTCTTTGGGGTTCCGGACAGATAGCCGGTCCCGGCGATGCGCCATACTTCGGCTCCGCCCACTTGATACATAGACCCCTTCTTGGAATGGGACACGAGGCAAAATAGCTCCCTCCATAGTCCGAAATGAGCTTCAACACCCAAGAACACCTCGCAGAGGGCTACAAAGCCCGCGATATGCAATACTGAGGCAGGCGTGAGATGATGTAGCTGGAGGCCGTAGAACTCCAGCAGCCCCCGGAGAAATGGATGGATGGGAAATCCGAGCCCCCTTATTAAATAAGGGACGAGGCACACCCGCTCTCCTTTGGAGGGATTAGGGGCGCTCTCCGCTTGCCCTCCGCCGTTATAGACGGCAAGACCGGCTCGAACCGGGATCATATAGGCCGGGGGGAGAAATCCCTTGGTCTGGAGCGTCACTAACTCGCTATGTGGGATGGAGCATCTTTCCTAATGTCCAGGCTTAGGTCTGGAAGGGCGGGAGGAGGAGTCACGACGGCTGGCCATGGTGGAATGGATCTTTGTCGAATGCGCTCTGATGAACACTCGCGAAAGGGGGAAGGTGCGGTTTGGATCTAAATCCTCGTCTCTTTAAATAGGTCAACTTGTTTACGCGACTAGGGGTGTGAATGTAAAAACACTCAGACCTTTCATATTCGTTTGACACATGGGGAGCGGCCATTATTGGGTGCAGAAGCTCAGGAGCGCAACATCTACAAGAAACCGGACTTTATTCAACAGGTACATGGAATTTGGAGGAGAACCTGCCTTGCAATGCCGAAGACAATCTGTGCGCCGGACTCATCGTCATTGAAGCCTAGTTCAGGGGCTACTCAGGGAGTCCTGGATTAGGGGGTGTTTGGATAGCCGAACTATACCTTCAGCCGGACTCCTGGACTATGAAGATACAAGATTGAAGACTCCGTCCCATGTCCGGAAGGGACTTTCCTTGGTGTGGAAGGCAAGCTTGGCGATACGGATGTTCAGATCTCCTACCATTGTAACCGACTCTATGTAACCCTAACCCTATCCGGTGTCTATATAAACCGGAGGGTTTTAGTCCGTAGGACAACATACACATCAACAATCATACCATAGGCTCGCTTCTAGGGTTTAGCCTCTCTAATCTCGTGGTAGATCTACTCTTGTACTACCCATATCTTCAATATTAATCAAGCAGGACGTAGGGTTTTACCTCCATCGAGAGGGCCTGAACCTGGGTAAAACTTCGTGTCCCTTGCCTCCTATTACCATCCGGCCTAGACGCATAGTTCAGGACCCCCTACCCAAGATCCACCGGTTTTGACACCGACAATATGTGCATGATCACAGGACATTTGAGGATTCCAAGATATTTAGCTCACACCGCAACTTGCAAAACCTTTTCTCATCCAAGGGCTTTGTGAAGATATCTGCCAGTTGCTCTTCAGTGTTGACATGAATGATATCAATGTCTTCCTTCATGACATGATCTCTGAGAAAGTGATGACGGATATGAATGTGCTTTGTCTTTGAGTGCTGAACTGGGTTGTTGGCGATCTTGATGGCGCTTTCATTGTCACAGTAGAGTGGCACTTGCTTCAGATGAATGCCATAGCCTTTGAGTGTTTGCTTCATCCATATCAGCTGAGCGCAGCAAGATCCAGCAGCAATGTATTCAGATTCAGCAGTGGAGAGATACACAGTTCTGCTTCTTTGAAGACCAACACACAAGTGATCGTCCCAGAAAGTGACATGTGCCTGATGTAGACTTGCGATCCACCTTGTCACCAGCATAATCAGCATCCGAGAATCCAACTAGATCAAACTCTGAGCCCTTTGGATACCATAATCCTAGTGTTGGGGTGTAAGCCAAATATCAAAGAATTCGCTTCACAGCTAAGTGATGCGATTCCTTTGGTGCTGCTTGGAATCGTGCACACATGCAAACACTAAGCATGATATCTGGCCTAGATGCACATAAATAAAGCAAAGAATCAATCATGGAGCGGTATACCTTTTGATCGAACTCTTTACCATTGGCGTCAGAATCCAGATGACTCTTGGTAGGCATTGGCGTCGTATAACCTTTGCAGTCTTGCATTCCAAACTTATTCATGCAATCTTTGAGGTATTTCTCTTGAGATATGAAGATGCCGTTGCGTTGCTGCCGTATTTGAAGACCAAGGAAGAACTTTAGCTCACCCATCATGGACATCTGATATTGCTCTTGCATCATGTATCCAAACTCATCACTGTATTTCTGGTTAGTGCAGCCGAAGATAATGTCATCCACATATATTTGACACACAAACAGTTCACCATCATATGTCTTCGTGAAAAGTGTGGGATCCATGGAACCAGGTTTGAAGCCTTTGCTCTTCAGGAAGTCTTTGAGTGTGTCATACCAAGCACGAGGGGCTTGTTTGAGGCCATACAGTGCCTTGTTGAGCTTGTAAACCATGTCAGGATGTTTTGGATCTTCAAAGCCAGGCGGTTGTGCAACATACACTTCTTCTTCAATCTTGCCATTGAGAAAGGTGCTCTTCACATCCATTTGATACAGAAGGATGTTATGATGATTTGCATAGGCTAGCAGTATGCGTATAGCTTCAAGCCTAGCCATAAGAGCAAATGTTTCATCGAAGTCAATTCCTTCAACTTGAGTGTATCCTTGAGCAACGAGATGAGCCTTGTTTCTGACAACTTGACCATGCTCATCTTGCTTGTTGTGATATATCCATTTAGTGCCTATGACATTGTGTTTACGAGGATTAGGACGCTTGACCAGTTCCCACACATTATTCAGCTCGAACTATTGAAGCTCTTCTTGCATAGCTTGAATCCATTCAGGTTCCATGAAGGCTTCATCAACGTTCTTGGGTTCAGATATTGAGACGAATGCAAAGTGCCCACAGAAATTTGCTAGTTGTGTTGCCCTTGAATGAGTGAGTGGACCAGGTGCATTGATGCTATCAATTATCTTCTCAATCTGTACTTCATTTGCAACACGAGGATGAACTGGACGAAGATTTTGCTCTTGCTAATCATTGTCATTGTTTGAAGGATTGTCTTCAGGCTGAGCATTGTCTTCAGGTTGATTAGGTGCAGAGATGATAAGTTCCTCTTCAGGATGTACTTCAAACGGTATGATTTCTCCAGTTCCCATAAGCTTGATGGATTCACTGGGTGGAATTTCATCTAGCACATTTGGCAGGTGCTCTCTTTGCGAGCCGTTAGTCTCATCGAACCGCACATCCACAGTTTCAACCACTTTATAGTGAAAGAGGTTGAAGACTCTGTAGGAGTGCGAATCCTTTCCGTAACCAAGCATAAAACCTTCATGTGCTTTTGATGCAAATTTTGAAGTGTGATGTGGATCCTTGATCCAGCACCTAGCACCAAATACTCTGAAGTAACTGACATTTGGCTTCTTACCAGTGAGGAGTTCATAGGATGTTTTCTTCAGAAGCTTGTGAAGATAAAAACGGTTGATGACATGGCATGCAGTATCAATAGCTCCAGGCCATACCTTTCTTGGTGTCTTGTATTCAACGAGCATTGTCCAAGCCATCTCAATGAGTGTTCTGTTCTTGCGTTCTGCGATTCCATTCTGCTACGGCGTGTAGGGAGCTGAGAACTCATGAGTGATTCCCAATGTATCAAGATAAGTGTCGAGGCCGGTGTTCTTGAATTCAGTGCCATTGTCGCTTCTGATGTGCTTTATCTTGACGCCATAGTTGTTCATGGCTCGATTTGCGAAGCGTCTGAAGACATCATGCACTTCAGTCTTGTAGAGGATTATATGCACCCATGTATATCTTGAATAATCATCAACAATGACGAAGCCATAAAGACAAGCAGTAGTAGTAAGAGTAGAGTAGTGAGTAGGGCCGAAGAGGTCCATGTGTAGCAGTTCGAAGGGTTGAGTCGTTGTCATGATTGTCTTCGAGGGATGCTTGGCCCTCGTCATCTTTCTAGCTTCGTAGGCACCGCACAAGTGATCCTTCTTGAACTTGGCGCCCTCGATGCCTATGACGTGCTTCTTCTTTGCAAGAGTATGCAAGTTCCTCATGCTAGCATGCCCTAGCCTCTGATGCGAGAGCCAGCACTCTAAAGCTTTTGCAAGAAGACATACGGCAAGTTGTGGTCCTGCTGACAAATCTACCATGTACAAAACATCTTTCCGATACCCTTCAAAGACTAGAGACTTGTCAGATTCCATTAGAACAAGGCAACGATATTTTCCAAATATCACAATCATGTTCAAATCGCAAAGCATTGAGACAGACATTAAGTTGAAACCAAGGGATTCAACAAGCATCGCTTTATTCATGTGTCGACCCTTTGAGATTGCAACTCTACCTAGACCCAATACCTTGCTTTTACCAGTATCAGCAAATGTGATGTGACTTTTGTCAAATGGACGTAAGGTTGAGTCCATGAGAAGACTTTGTTTGCCAGTCATGTGATTAGTACATCCACTATCAATAATCCATTCTGAAGCAG
This sequence comes from Triticum dicoccoides, assembly GCF_002162155.2. NCBI lineage: Eukaryota > Viridiplantae > Streptophyta > Magnoliopsida > Poales > Poaceae > Triticum > Triticum dicoccoides. The sequence continues at coordinate 460,371,226 of NC_041382.1, read as the reverse complement.
CTGGTGTCATACCCTACAGTGCAGTTAGGGGGATAGGCTTCACAAAGATTATTGTGAAGCATAAACATTTGACGAGCAAGTGGATTATGAAATCTTAGATCGAGGTTAGGACTGATAGGACAAATAGCAAGCGACTCAGGAACAAAATACCTAATAAGACCATTTGGGCATTTGATCTTGCGCCCTACAAGATGTTTTAGGTCCCCAACAATAGCTTCAGACACATTTGATTTTCGGCTGGAGACCTTTCCCTGCAAAAGAGAGTTAAGCTTTCTTAGCCACCCACATCTTCAAGGGTGACTTCGAAGCAATGAGTCTAAGTGTACCATCTGAGAACTTTGGCTTTGGAGCCCTAGCAAATAGTCTTGTAGGTGGAGAATAGTACTCATAAGAATAAGCAGAGTAGTTCTGGGTCTTATGAACATGGCGGTTTGATGAAACACGCTCATATTCATAGGCCTGAGTATAGTTTCCCTGCAAAACATTTGTGTTAGTGCGACTCATGTGAGTCCTCTGTCTATATGAAGCCTTTGGACCATATGAAGCCTGTGGTCTGGGGTTTGTCTTCTTCCCTTGTGATGTCATGACGACATTCACAGGAAGATTTTCTAGACACCTTTTGGGCACCCAGACTTTCTTCATAAGTGGCCCATTCCTGCAGTTAGTACCAATATACTTGGCAAACACTTCACCATTCTGATTCTTAAACAGTTTATAGTTTGCATCAAAGGATTCATCAATGACGATAGGATTAGCACAAGTGAAGCCAGATAGGGTAGATGGATCCACTGAAGGTCCCTTTGCAGCAACCCATGTGGCAACCTAGAATTTTCATCAGCAATAGCAGTGGCATCCTCAGTAGAGGGGTTAGTTACCACATCAACAGTTGAAGATATTGCAACAGTAGCAGCAGTAGAACATCCAGCAACAGAAGTAGCGTTATCACGCTCAAGGCATTTAAGACATGGTGGTTCAAATCCTTCCTGAGTGGGACTGATCTGTTCGGCGCAAAGTGACTCGTTTTCCTTTTGAAGATCTTCATGAGCCGCTCTTAATTTCTCAAGTTCTTGCTTCCTTTGAAGATAATCATAGGAAAGCTTTTCATGAGTTGTTCAGAGCGTTTCATGACGACTTTCAAGTTCCTCATACTTAACATGAAGATTTTTTATGTCTTCAATTAAGGACTGAGATCGAGTCATTTCAGCGTCCAACAAGTCATCACTTTTGTCTAACAGTTTTTGAATATGTTCCATAGCTATTTGTTGTTCAGTTGCAATTTTAGCAAGTGTTTTGTAGCTGGGTTTGGAATCACAATCAGAGTCATCTTCACTTGATGTTTGGAAGTAAGCATCACGTGAGTTTACCTTGGCACCACGTGCCATGAAGCAGTAGGTTGGGGAAGATGGATCGGGTTCGGGAGACATTGTTTTAAGTGACTCCTTGAAGTCGAGGAACCAGGGATCCTGACATGTCCGATGACCTTCATAAACATCAGAAATCCGATCCCATATAAGCTTTGCATTGCAGAGATGCATGATGCGCCTGAACTCATCTCTGGACGGAGAGGAGTAGATAACGTCCTTCGCCTTGACATCCAGCAGAGTGAACTTCTGAAATGTCTTTGGCATCCGCCATCTTGCATAAGTCGGTGAGGCCAATCTCCGTGACCCTCCAAAGCTCACTGTCCATTGCAAGGAGTCGCTTCCTCATCATAGTCTTCCATTTGGGATAATCAATTCCATCAAAGACAGGGCACGCAGCAGAGACTTTTGATTATCCCTGCAGTCGACATAGCTAAAACTCCAGGTGGTTAAACCGAATCACACAGAACAAGGGAGTACCTTGCTCTGATACCAATTGAAAGTGCTAGTGATCGACTAGAGGGGGGGGGGTGAATAGGCGATTTTTATGAAAGTCTTCAAAACATGGAAGTTTCAAAGACAATCGATAGAAATGAACCTATTAACATGCAACGGAAGGTAGACTACACTAGACAAGCCATAGTCAAGTATTCAATGAAGTGAAAGCACAAGGACTAATAGCAGCTAGGCAGTATGGATCAGAATGGAAGATAGTATGAAGCCAATCAGAACAAGCAGTCACACAGTGAAGACAAATAGATAATGCAAACAGGCAATGACCTCACAAGGACCAACTATGAATAAAGAGATGGGAAGGATAGAATCAGTTGCTCGTTGAAGACAAGGATTTGTTGGACCAGTTCCAGTTGTTGTGACAACTGTACGTCTGGTTAGGGAGGCTGAGATTTAACTCAGAAGACCGTGTCTTCACCTTATTCCCCTTGAGCTAAGGACACCCAGTCCTCGCCCAATCACTCTGGTAAGTCTTCAAGGGAGACTTCCAAACCTTCACAGACTTTGTTCACCGGCTGTAACACCCCGAGACCGATGTGCCAGGTGTCCTCCAATTATTCGCTGTTGTTGCCTTGTCATTTGCTTGCGTGTCATGCATGTCATATCATGTCATCATGTGCATTTCATTTGCATACATGTTCGTCTCATGCATCCGTAGTGGAGCCCAGTTGGGGTCGATCGGGGATCTGTGTAGCTTTTGGGGTAGTCTTCTTTTATTTTGGTTCCGTAGTCGGACCTTGATTGTATCTGGATGATGTAATGCTTTATTCATGTAATTGTGTCAAGTGGCGATTGTAAGCCATCTATGTATCTCTTTCCCTTATGCATTACATGGGTTGTGTGAAGATTACCTCACTTGCGACATTGCTTTCCATGCAGTTATGCCTCTAAGTCGTGCTTCGACACGTGGGAGATATAGCCGCATTGAGGGCGTTACAAGTTGGTAATCAGAGCCTTCCCTGACCTTAGGAGCCCCCTGCTTGATCGAATCGCTGGCGTTGTTGAGTCTAGAAAAAAGTGTTTTGAGTCTTTTAGGATTATATATATCGGAGAGTAGGACTTCTTTTACTCCTCAGTCCCTTCGTCGCTCTGGTGAGGCATCCTGACGTAGAGTTTTGACTCTTCTCTTCTCAAATTTCACTAAATTTTTTTAGGATCACGCGGGTATCTTGGAATCGCTCCGATGGTTTTGTGACGAGAACATTGTTCTTGGTGCCTCCTATCATTTAGGGGTTGTGGCAGTGTCCTGGGGAGTTGAGCTCCGAGGTGTTGTCGTCACAATTTTATCGTTGCAGTTCTAGAATACTTGAGTTTAGTTTCACTGACATCGAAAATCTCTTTTATGCAGTTGTTGGTGAGATAACCTCGACGCCACCCAGTACTGGGGCGGGAGTTCGGGAGTATTACCATAACTCGTATAACAGATGCTTTTCGAAGGTTGAGGTAAATGATTTCCGAAGGATTCTTGGTTATGTGTTGAAGGATGGATATAGCTGGATGTAGGATTTGTTAGTTTTGGGTGAGATATTACGCTTCCCCTGTATCCCCAACACCTGATTGCATAACCAGAAATTTCGGGAGTTTATAAGTGGGAATTCAAGTAGCTCTTAGGATATTCTTTCCGACAGATGTATGATATGAAATTGGGGTTCGACGTCTAGTGGTCCGCCTATTCACGATCGGTTTTACAGTGGTCTCGTTGTGTCTTAAAGAGTCCTTGGCTATGCCGACTCGGGGATGCTTCGTATGTCATGTGCACTGCCTTGTACATGATTGAAAGAACATGCGGTGCCCCCATGTTTAGTTTTGGTAATTGATGACAATCTCTATGGACTAATGGTTTCCTTGAGTTATATTTGAAGGTTTTGTCCATAGGCTTTTCTTGGAGTACATGTGTTGGTTTCAAGGAGAGTTTGTGTCGACCAAGGTGCTATTCAAGGAATTATCCAAAGATTGGTCATTTGAGAGTTGAGCTTATTGCAAGCATGTCTTGAAGAAGAAGATTGTGTGATCATTCATGTTTACCTTCAAGACATCATCCAAACGAAGAGAGTTGGAAAGATTCAAGGTTGATCAAGACTAAGTCAAGAGTGAATCAAGTTGATCAACTCACAAAGAGTAGAAGATGTACCGAGAGGGATCAAGTGATCCCATGGTATGGTAAGCATTGTCCATTGCACTTTGTGTACTAACCCATGGTCTATGTGAGAGTCTATGTGGGGTTAGGTACGTGTCCATGGGCTTGCGTCAAGAGGATGATATCATACAACCCATGGGAAGGATGACATCAAGTGGTGATCGTCATCAAGATTACCGTGTGCAATTTCAAGTGGAGAATCACGAAGAGATCAAGTGCTTGAAGCTTGCCATCCATTGTGGTGTCAATGGACTTGTGAAGATGTGCCGAAGAGTGGCTCACCCATAGTGGAGTATGGGGGAACAATCATCTAGTCTTCATCGACCCAACGCAATCAAGAAAGGTGGTCCATCTTGAGGAGGACAAGATTGTCATCATCTAACTCAAGTGGATCATGTGCAAGGCAAAGGTTTTCCCTTGATAGGTTTTCTATTTTACCGGTCTCATGGTGGTAGTTGGGAGACCGGGTTATAGGATCGATAGCCGTACTATCAAGGGGGGCTCTCAAGTGAGTAGCTTGATCGTATCGTTCGTCGAGAGCTCAAACCATTGCATCCTTGCATCATGTTTCTTGGTTCTTGTTTGGTTCTCTTTGTGAGTCTTAGATCTTATGGTCATCTTGATGACAAACTTGGTTTCATCGAAAATGGAGTTCGCATGCGTCTTCTATGATGTTTTCGGTGTTGTAGGTTTTACCTGTCTTATCCGAGGAAGGGTCCTCACCATTTTCTTATGGGCCTTTTATAATTTGCTTATTATTGATATTTCTTTCAAGATTGTGTTAGCCCTTGTCGCTAGCTTTCCAACAAACTTGGTTTCATCGAATTCGGAGTCCGTTTGCAAAAGTTGTGGCAGTTTTGGTGTTCTCAAAAGGCTGCAGCGGTACTACCGTGAATTGGAGCAGATGTAATTTTTTACTACCGCTCTAGAGCAGTACTACCGCGGCTCCTGCAGCGGTAGTACCGCTCCGGACCAAAAACTCGTCCCAAGTCTTGCGGTGGTAGGCCCGGATGTTTTTTTAGTACCGCTCGCAAGCAGTAGTACCGCTACCATTTGCGGTAGTACCGTGAGGTCGAGCGGTAGTACCGTGAGGACAAGCGGTAGTACCGCTCCGGCGGTTCTTCTAGCCTTTTGTCTCCTCGCTGTTGTTTTTCAAAGGGGTACTTCCGCCCTAGCGGTAGTACCGCTCCTTGGAGCGGTAGTACCGCTCTATGCGGGTTGTGAGCATAACGGTTGGATTTTTCCCCACCTATAAAAGGGGGTATTCTTCCCCAATGAACCTTATCCTTTTAGCTCGTGTTCTTCCCCCATTGTTGACCTTCTTCGAGCTTGCTAACTCTCAATCCCTCCAATGATTCTTGCTAGTTCTTGAGGGAAAAGAGAGAGGAGATCTAGATCCACGTTTCCACCAATCACTTTCTCCTCTAGGTGAGGGGAACCCCTTGGATCTAGATCTTGGAGTTCTTCGTGTTCTTCTTTCGTTCTTCCTCTCATTTTCTTCCCTAGCATTAGTTGCTTTGGTGGGATTGGGAGAGAAGGACTTGGGCACTCCGTGTGCCCTTGCCATTGCATTTGGTGCATCGGTTTGAGTTCTCCACGGTGATACGTGGAAGTGAAGTTTGAGAAGCTTATTACTCTTGGGTGTTTGGGCACCCTAGAGCTTGTTCCTCTTGGGTGCCTTGGCGCCCTAGATGGTTGGTGGTGTTCGGAGCTCAATCATTATGGTGTAAAGCTCCGGGCAAGCGTCGGGGTCTCCAATTAGGTTGTGGAGATCGCCCCGAGCAATTTGACGGGTACCGGTGACCGCCCCCAAGGGTTGGCAAAGTGTACGGGTTCGGTGACCGCCCCCAAGGGTTGCCATTTGTACGGGTTCGGTGACCTCCCTCAAGTGTCCCTTAGTGGAATCACGGCATCTTTCATTGTGCGAGGGCGTGAGGAGATTACGGTGGCCCTAGTGGCTTCTTGGGGAGCATTGTGCCTCCACACCACTCCAAACGGAGATTAGCATCCGCAAGGGTGTGAACTTCGGGATACATCGTCGTCTCCGCGTGCCTCGGTTATCTCTTACCCGAGCTCTTTACTTATGCGCTTTACCTTGTGATAGCCATATTGTTTCTTGTCATATATCTTGCTATCACATAGTTGTTTATCTTGCTTAGTATAAGTTGTTGGTGCACATAGGTGAGCCTAGTTGTTGTAGGTTTTGTGTTTGACAAATTAACCGCTAGGTTTATTCTGCATTTGTTCAAGCCTAAACCGTAATTATTTTAAAGCGCCTATTCACCCCCCTCTAGGCGACACACACGATCTTTCAATTGGTATCAGAGCCTCGTCTCTCTTTCTTAGGCTTAACCGCCTAGAGAGTAAAGATGTCGACTAGGGGATTAGGATTCTCTCACACTCTTAGTTTCGATGGCACAAATTTTGATATTTGGGTAATTCGCATGCTTAATCTCTTTAGGGTCATGGACCCAAATTTAGAGCGAATTGTAGATATGGGTTTTTCTCCTCCAAAGGATCCTCAAAGATTATCTTTAGAGGATGAGAAAAACTCTTATCTCAATGCTCAAGCTTCTAATGTGCGTTTCGATGCTTTGAGCAATGTAGTTATATTTCAACTCATGCCGTTCCGGGATGCTCACGATTTGTGGACAAAGCTTCAAGATAAATATGGCGTGTCCAAGTTTTGTGGGGATGATTGTTCTCCCTCCACATCCGGCCGTATAGTCTTCTCAACTTCTTCTAATTCACCTACATGTGGCTTGCCACAAGGTAATGATATGGTGAGTAGTGTTGGTCATTGCAATGATGATAGTATGTTTATTGTGGATGATCCTTCATCACTATCTTATTGCAATGCTCCTTCTTTGGGCTTTAACACTTCGAGCACTCCAAATGTTTCACATGCTTGTGTTGATAGTCCTTGCATATCATGTAGAAATTGCTTGACTAAGTCCCATGATGATATGTTTACTATGTCTTGTCGCCGTGATAAAAATTCATATATGTCCTCGAATTGTTGTGCTAACAATGTACAGGAAACCCAACACCCCATGGAACAAGATGTGGTATTGAATGGTGCTTCAACGGATCCTTCATCATCATCTATTGCATTTTGCCTTATGGCCAAGGCTTCAAAGGTATCTCCCACTTTGAATCCCAATATATCTTGTGATGATGGCAAGATTGATGATGATGTTGATTATGATGAAGAGAATGATAATGTTGCCTCCTTAAAAACTAAGGGGGAAATGATTTTTAAAGCTCTTCACAAAAATAAACTTGCTCGTTCCAACTTCATGGAAATCATGTCTCTTGCCATTGAAGGCAAGAAATACATTGAGGAGTTGGAATCTCATCTAGAGGAGCATGAGGTCACCATTGAGAAAATGGAAGCTCATGAGCGTGATTACGCAAATGAGATCGCGGAGCTATCTCAAGCTCTTGAACATGAACAAACCACATCCGAATCTCTTAAGGAGACCTTTGCTCTAGAATTATCTAGAATAAAGGAATCTCATGATAGAGCACTCAAGGTGGCCAATGATTTCAAAACTAAAAATGCTAAGCTTGAAGTTGCTCATGCTAGACTCCTTGAGGATTTTGAGCACCTCGAAAATGGCTCAAGGGTCATCAAGGGTGAGCTCATCAAACTCACCGAGTCTCATGCTCAACTTAAAGCTTCATATTCAAAAGAGCTTGCCAAGTTGTCTTCTCCTCTTGTTGCTAATGATGATGCTTGTGCTACTAACTCTATCTCTTGTGAAGCATCCATATTAAAGGAGAATGTTGAGCTAAGGGCTCAACTTGAGTTGCTATCTAGCAATTATGGGATGTTGGAAGAAAATCATGTAAACCTCACAAGCTCTCATGATGATCTTCTAGTATCCCATAATGTGCTAAAGATAGCTCATGGCCATGCTTGCTAAGGTAACATCGAGTGAGCCTCATGTGGATACTAGCACTACTTTTGGTCAAAATGCTATATTGCCTTGTGCTAGTCCTCACGATTCATCCATGCATAACATTGGTACATCTTGTGATGAATTGCTTTCCTTGCCTTGTTGCTCTAACGATGAAGCTTATACTTCCTCTAGTACTTGTGTTGAGACTAACCATATAGAGAAAATCAAAGAGCTCAAGGCCCAAGTCACTTCTTTGAAGAAAGACTTGGAAAAGAGTCATGAAGGAAAATTCACACTCAACAATATCTTGAGTGTGCAAAAAAAACCCAATGACAAAGGTGGACTTGGATTCAACTCCAACAATAAGAATAAGTCCAAAGTGAACAAAAAGAAGGGCCAAGAACAAGTCAAGAATTCAGCCAAGATTGTTTGCTTCAAGTGCAAAGTAGAAGGGCATCATGTTAGATCTTGCCCATTGAAGAAGAAGGCCATTAGTGACAAGCAACAAGGGAAGCAGCCACAAGTTCGATCTCATGCTCAACCACAAGTTGAAGAAAGTCCTCTTCCCAAGAATCCTCAAGCTAATGCTTCTCAAGTTGAGAAATCAAGTGAGAAGAAAGTGAAGAGTAGACGTTGCTACTTATGTCGTGAGAAAGGTCACCTCGCCTCTTCATGCACTAGTGGTAACTTATCCAACCCAATTATTATTGATGATATCTATTCTCTTGGGAAGGATAAGGTTGGCAATGTGTTTGCCAAAGTTGTTGGTACTCAAAGTGGTGTCAAGAAGAGAACCATTTGGGTAGCCAAGCCTATCGTGACTAACCTCTTAGGACCCAACTTAGTTGGGGACCAACAAGCTCAAACTTGATCAATAGGTGTTGTTGGAGGGCACTGGAGACTTGGCTACTTTATGAAGAATTAAGGGGACTTCATCATTCTAATTGTCTCAAGCCAAGTTATTCGAATTATCAAGTTTCTATCTTATATCCAATGTTTCTCCATGCGGTAACTCGTGCTTAAAGTGTTTACATTGATAGTTACTTACCCCTTTGCATGTTTGGTTTTGTTCCTTGCATGTGTTTGTATATGTTGTGCTTCCAACGTGATTATCTTGTGCAATCAAGTATGTGTGTGTTGGTTTGCACATCATGTACGTGTGTGTCATGCATTGAGCCTTTTGCATCTTGTTCTTTTCTTAGTTGGTTATTGTGAGAGATTAATGGAATATCCCATTATGGGGGAGTGATGTGCTTTGTGCACCTCACAATCCTATATATGTGTGTACATGAGTAATACCATCTAGTATTGATATTTCAAGATTATCTAGTCGCTATGTGGTATGTCTTCTCATGAGAAATTCAAATTCTATATTGTCCATTAATTATCTCGTGTTGGATCATTATTTTGCCTCTTGTTTATCTTTAATTGGTATCACATTATGGGGGAGTAATATGCTATGTGTATATTACTAGCCTAGAAAATATGTACATTTGAGATATTGTCACCTAGAATTGATATTGTAAATTATCTTGTTCCTAGGTGGCATGTTAGCTCTACAAGTTGCAATTTGCTTTTGTTTGATGTGAAGATGATGTCGGATATCCTTGTTATCTACCACCGGGAATTGTTTCCAAATACTTCTTGTCTTTTGACAATTGGTACTCACTTATGTGTGGTAGAAATTATTGATCATCTTTACATTGGCCTTTGCTTTTATTTGCTTTATCTCTTGCCTAGGATTGTGTCAAATCCCATTGTATTCCATACCACTTGTGGATCTTGTTAATTTCTTGACCTTGTCTAGTGTTTTCTAGATATAGTGAAAGTGGTGATCCCACCTCGTGCATTTTGTATTCAAATGCAAATTCTCTATAATGCACTAGTCTTGGGGGAGCTATCCTATTCTCTATAAAACACTCATCTTGTGATCCTTATCAAGTGTGTGTTTGTGGAAGGCAAGCCGTTTCTTTTTGGTGCTTTGTGCCATCATGAAACTTTGTAGAGGGCTTGGTTTGTTTGGAACCATTCTCTCTTTTGGGAGTTTGACATATTTTTTTTGAGTGTATCAATGGATATCTCATTCCTTGATGTATCTTTTATGGATGTCCTCCAAGTGATGATTTATTCATTTGGTATCTTTTCTTCGCTTGGTATTTCTTTGTCTTTTGGTCTCGGTTCTTGAAAGTCTTGAGCATACATATTTACTTCTTGTAGTTTCTTTGGCATGCTTTCTTTCTTTGACCCAATATATAGGGGAAACTCCACCAGGTCTCAAATTGGATGAGATGTGCATGAAATTCATTTTCATATCTATATGCACATATTTATGTGGAGTTTGTCCTATGTGTTGTTGGTTCTCTAACTCTTTGGTCCCAATGAGTTTGGGTACCATTTTATTTGTGTTGTTGTTCTAGGAACAAGTGGAGATGCATTGGATGCTCGGCTCACTCACAAGGAAGGTGGTGTCATCATGTGCTTATTGGAGTCAAGCTATGATGATTAATGAACTACTATCTACCTTTAATTGGTATCTACTACATCCATCCAATGGTATCTCAGTAACAAGTATCATCATCTACTTCATGCACACATTTCTTGCATCAACCTTTCGTAGGTTGTATCATGGCATGTTTTCCATTCTCTCTTGTGATACTTGTTTCCTTTCTCAAAGCATCCCAACAATGATGTATTGTTGCTAGTTGTGATGTCTTTGATGTTCGTGTGGTTGAAATTCATTTATATGCAATAAGACCATATCTAGCCTTGTGCTATGCTCTCAAGCAAATATCTTGTTGGTATATGTATGACTTCCTTTTGGATATCTTGTTCCTTCATGTTGTAACTATTTCGGGTGTACATCCTTCTTTGTAGATATATATCATCATGACTTTGTCTACCTAGAACCTTATACACTTGAGAGAAATTACATCTCTAGATGATATCCTTTCTTTCACGTCCACCTTGTCTCTCTTTTGTTATTTCTTTGGTGGCTCCGTGAAAGATTTTGCCTTGAGTGTGTGTCGTATCTCGTTGCATCTTGATGCGCTCTTGTGTGGTGAAGATTATTTTCCTCATGCTTATCTTTACGAGGTTTTTGCCATCTTAATTGGCATCCCTCGTCTTGATGCGCCTTTCATCTTCTATCTTCACCGCGGGTTGTCACAAACATAGGTTCTCTATATGCTTATTAGTAAGCTTGTGAACCCATTTGCTAGTTGTGTGTGGGAATGATAGGCCTTGCACCATGTGCCTCATTCTTTGAATACTTTATTGATGCTTAATGCTCTTCTGTACATTAGTCTTCTCAAGTGCATTGCCTTGACTCACACACATCTTTTTGGTTGAGCCCACTCTTAAGTTGCCTCTCTTACTTGTTTCTCAACCATGTGTTTGTTGCAAGTACTAGGCTTAGTTTCCTATATGCTCTCTTGCACTTGTTGTAAGTTTCTATTTATTTTGGGGGAGCTATGATCCTATTTTGTGCACTTTGTTTCCAAATTCAAATATTCTTATGTGTGCACTAATCATGGGGAGCCTCTCTAGTTTCTTTAGAACACTCCTTTGCTCATATCATAATATCTTTTATTCATGTGGCTCGTAGGATCATTGGCCTAGTTGGTTCAATTGGTATCTTTTGCTAGCTTGCTTCAATAGATATCTTTTGATTGCTTGTTTCTCTCTTTGTTATGTCTTTGTAGCATATCTTCCTTTTGCAATCTTTGGGCCTCAATATAGTTTGTCTTCCTCCAAGTATTACCGTTGGATATGTGTATTGCATTCCACTCTCTTGTTGAGAAATACACAATTTATGGAGGAACACAATTTATATTGGCCTTCTATGCTTTTCGCCCATTTTGGCAATCGATGCCAATGGGGGAGAAGTTTCAGAGAGTTTTGTGGAGAAGTCTTCAGAGTTTTCTCCTTGCTTTGGTTTTGTTCCTAAGCATTTGCATCTCATACACATGCATTATTGGTTGTTGCATTGCTTGGTGATGCATAATTCCTTGTATAAACTCTCGTGAAAGTGATTGTCATCAATTACCAAAATGGGGGAGATTGAAAGAACATGCGGTGCCCCCATGTTTGGTTATGGTAATTGATGACAATCTCTATGGACTAATGGTTTCCTTGAGTTATATTTGAAGGTTTTGTCCATAGGCTTTTCTTGGAGTACATGTGTTGGTTTCAAGAAGAGTTTGTGTCGACCAAGGTGCTATTCAAGGAATTATCCAAAGATTGGTCATTTGAGAGTTGAGCTTATTGCAAGCATGTCTTGAAGAACAAGATTATGTGATCATTCATGTTTACCTTCAAGACATCATCCAAATGAAGAGAGTTGGAAAGATTCAAGGTTGATCAAGACTAAGTCAAGAGTGAATCAAGTTGATCAACTCACAAAGAGTAGAAGATGTACCGAGAGGGATCAAGTGATCCCATGGTATGGTAAGCATTGTCCATTGCACTTTGTGTACTAACCCATGGTCTATGTGAGAGTCTATGTGGGGTTAGGTACATGTTCATGGGCTTGCGTCAAGAGGATGATATCATACAACCCATGGGAAGGATGACATCAAGTGGTGATCGTCGTCAAGATTGCCGTGTGCAATTTCAAGTGGAGAATCATGAAGAGATCAAGTGCTTGAAGCTTGCCATCCATTCTGGTGTCAATGGACTTGTGAAGATGTGCCGAAGAGGGGCTCACCCATAGTGGAGTATGGGGGAGCAATCATCTAGTCTTCATCGACCCAACGCAATCAAGAAAGGTGGTCCATCTTGAGGAGGACAAGATCGTCATCATCTAACTCAAGTGGATCATGTTCAAGGCAAAGGTTTTCCCTTGATAGGTTTTCTATTTTACCGGTCTCATGGTGGTAGTTGGGAGACCGGGTTATAGGATCGATAGCCGTACTATCAAGCGGGGCTCTCAAGTGAGTAGCTTGATCGTATCGTTCGTCGAGAGCTCAAACCATTGCATCCTTGCATCATGTTTCTTGGTTCTTGTTTGGTTCTCTTTGTGAGTCTTAGAGCTTATGGTCATCTTGATGACAAACTTGGTTTCATCAAAAGCGGAGTTCGCATGCGTCTTCTATGATGTTTTTGGTGTTGTAGGTTTTACCTGTCTTATCCGAGGAAGGGTCCTCACCATTTTCTTATGGGCCTTTTATAATTTGCTTCTTATTGATATTTATTTCAAGATTTTGTTAGCCCTTGTCGCTAGCTTTCCAACAAACTTGGTTTCATCGAATTTAGAGTTCGTTTGCAAAAGTTGTGGCAGTTTTGGTGTTCTGAAAAGGCTGCAGCGGTACTACCGTGAATTGGAGCGGATGTAATTTTTTACTACCGCTCCAGAGCAGTACTACCGCGGCTCCTGCAGCGGTAGTACCGCTCCGGACCAAAAACTCGTCCCAAGTCTTGCGGTGGTAGGCCCAGATGTTTTTTTAGTACCGCTCGCAAGCAGTAGTACCGCTACCATTTGCGGTAGTACCGTGAGGTCGAGCGGTAGTACCGTGAGGACGAGCGGTAGTACCGGTTCGGCGGTTCTTCTAGCCTTTTGCCTCCTCGCTGTTGTTTTTCAAAGGGGTACTTCCGCCCTAGCGGTAGTACCGCTCCTTGGAGCGGTAGTACCGCTCTATGCGGGCTGTGAGCATAACGGTTGGATTTTTCCCCACCTATAAAAGGGGGTATTCTTCCCCAATGAACCTTATCCTTTTAGCTCGTGTTCTTCCCCCATTGTTGACTTTCTTCGATCTTGCTAACTCTCAATCCCTCCAATGATTCTTGCTAGTTCTTGAGGGAAAAGAGAGAGGAGATCTAGATCCACGTTTCCACCAATCACTTTCTCCTCTAGGTGAGGGGAACCCCTTGGATCTAGATCTTGGAGTTCTTCGTGTTCTTCTTTCGTTCTTCCTCTCATTTTCTTCCCTAGCATTAGTTGCTTTGGTGGGATTGGGAGAGAAGGACTTGGGCACTCCGTGTGCCCTTGCCATTGCATTTGGTGCATCGGTTTGAGTTCTCCACGGTGATACGTGGAAGTGAAGTTTGAGAAGCTTATTACTCTTGGGTGTTTGGGCACCCTAGAGCTTGTTCCTCTCGGGTGCCTTGGCGCCCTAGATGGTTGGTGGTGTTCGGAGCTCAATCATTATGGTGTAAAGCTCCGGGCAAGCGTCGGGGTCTCCAATTAGGTTGTGGAGATCGCCCTGAGCAATTTGACGGGTACCGGTGACCGCCCCCAAGGGTTGCCAAAGTGTACGGGTTCGGTGACCGCCCCCAAGGGTTGCCATTTGTATGGGTTCGGTGACCGCCCTCAAGGGTCCCTTAGTGGAATCACGGCATCTTGCATTGTGCGAGGGCGTGAGGAGATTACGATGGCCCTAGTGGCTTCTTGGGGAGCATTGTGCCTCCACACCGCTCCAACGAAGATTAGCATCCGCAAGGGTGTGAACTTCGGGATACATCGTCGTCTCCGCGTGCCTCGGTTATCTCTTACCCGAGCTCTTTACTTATGCGCTTTACCTTGTGATAGCCATATTGTTTCTTGTCATATATCTTGCTATCACATAGCTGTTTATCTTGCTTAGTATAAGTTGTTGGTGCACATAGGTGAGCCTAGTTGTTGTAGGTTTTGTGTTTGACAAATTAACCGCTAGGTTTATTCCGCATTTGTTCAAGCCTAAACCGTAATTATTTTAAAGCGCCTATTCACCACCCCCCCCCTCTAGGCGATATCCACGATCTTTCAATGATGGCGCTGTATGATCGAGCCCGTGTAGGCCCCACCACAAAAACTTCGGACGAAATCTCTACCATATGTTTGTTCCGGCTTATTCCGCAAGCCAATCCTTTGTTTTGTTTTGAGTTGTGGTATTCGAGTTGCTTCAGAGACAAATGTTGATTCCATACCTTCTCTAAATGGTGTTATCATACTCTGATGTGAATATCAATCCTTCTTAATAATCGAGATTGTCATGTCAATCCTTTTCACCGGCGTGTTTCTCTTCAAGTGGATCCAATCATTTCAACATCAGTAAGATCAAGTATCAGTTCTTCTCAACGATGTTTGTTTCATCCGTCTCCAAGTTGCCTTTGTTTTTCCCGCCCACCCACCCTTTTTCTTCGAGGACTCAGAATTCTTAGTCAAGTATCCATCTTATTGGTTATGAAGCCTCTCCATTCTTTTCCGTCAATATTCTTACCCGGCGGCTCTCATGAAGATCCTAACGGAGCTTGAAGTTCATCATTCTTCATTCTTTTTCTTCTACAGTGGATTTGATTCAAGCTTTTGGCGTTGATCATACCCTTTCCTCATTTCAATGCTTTCTCATGCCGGTGCAATTCTTAATCAGTCACTTCTCGCTATTCATTTGTTCCGGAGTGCTGAAGATATCTCAGAAGATGCTAGTGTTTATTCTCATTCATTCAAGATCTTTCGAGTTTGTTCCTCATTCAAGCCATTTAATTCAACCGGTGCTTTCTCTCTTTTGAATCGTTCTACGGTGTATCTTTTTCAGTGGGCCATAACCCACAGGTCTTTTTCCAGGATCTTACCTGACTCTTCTAATTTTCCTGGAGCTATCCTCAAAAATTCTTTTCGAAGTTGACGTAAGAATGATCCATCATCAGTCATATGTATTTCTACAAGATCTTTCAAATTCTTTTCACTGTTGGCTCAACCTTCCTATTCGTCATCCCGGAGTATATAAATAATTCATGGTGGTGTCTCTCATCGTCTTTCACAACACTTGAAGACCGAAGAAGATTTTTCTCTCAATCTTGCTCCACTCTCTTCAAGATTCGTGGTTCTAGCTTAATGCCATCCTTTCATAATTGTTTTTCGATTGTGAGAATTCTTTTCACCTATCCGGAGCAATTCAAGATTCTTTTCAGTTTGATTCGTCCAAAGCCCATCATTTCAGAAGATTTATTCATTCCAGCTTTCAGCTCTCATACTCTAAATCATACCGGTGCTTAGATCAAGGATTCTCTAATCAGCTCGTAATCTCGTCGTTCTCATGGATCTAAATTCTCTCAAGCATCTTCGTGTATTTGCTAATCCTTCCCAGTGTTTCTTCATGTTTTATTCGTTCTTTTCCAATTCTTACGGTGGTTCGTTCAAGATCTCTCTTCCTTGTTTTTCATATCAATTCTTTCGCTGTTTTCAAATTCTACCGGTGGTTCGTTGAATATTTTCTAAAGTTTGCGCTATATCTCTTTTAATCCTTTCTACGAGAATAAGTAGTATGCCAAATCCGCTGCTTGTCATCAATTTAAATTGGTGAAGGATAAGCATAATATAATTCTTATTCTTGTTTCATCGAGTAAATTCAATTCCTTATTCCGGAGGCTCATCAAGCTCTCGGTTTTCAATTGTTTCATCTCCTCTTTTTCCCGGAGTTCCAACCTTTTTCAATTATTTCACCACGGAGATTCATCTAAATCGGTACAAGGATTCACCTTGTGTTTTCAACTTCTCTTTCGTTCGGTTTGATCATTCTTTTGTTTAACGGAGTTCTTCATGGAGGTTCTACATGATGGTTCATCAAGGATTTAATTCCTTCTCGAAGTTTTTCATCGAGATTCTTTTCTAAGGAGCTCAAGCATTCTTCATCTTGCTATCCGGAGTGCAATTCTTTTTTCCATATCATTGTAGGTGGTATTATGTCATTCTTGATTATTTGAGTTCATGTTTCATGATTCACATGTTGTTAAGAATGAGATATTTTAAATCCATCAACCTCTTAGTTGGAGTTACCTTGGGTTATATTTCACCTAAAGCCTTCCCTAAGGATTGTTGCTACTTATGGTGCTCATATATGATCCAAGTTCTTCATCTACCCTCCCAGTGAAATAAGTTTCTCGTCTCCTCGTTCATATTAATCCAATTCTTTTCCCGTAAGTGGCTGGTTGTCACCTCATAATTTGAGATGTATTCCATAAGACCATATTAAGCTTACTCTTTTTCGTTGTTGGTTTTCTAAGAACTCCGTTCAACCCTTCTCCAAAAGATGCCTTTTTAAGCTATGTTGTGACAGAAGTCGACATTTTCTTCTCCATTCTTTTCTTTCAATTATCTATCTTCTATTTCTTTCTTCCGGAGGCCTTGTGATGTTGCTCTTTTCAATCATTATCTCGAATTGTGAAGATCATGTTCTTTTCGTGCTTATCCATTTAACCGGAGTGTTGTGTCCCTTTGCTCAAGCTTTTTTTTCATGTTATCAAGTCTTTCATCTCTTTCCAATCGGAGTGCTGTTCGAAGTTGTTCTTCCTTGTTCATCTTTCCAAACGGAGTGTTTTCAACTTCGTTCATCTCCGTTGTATTCTTTTCTCGAAATGGCTTAACCTTTTCAAGGTTCTTTGGTTTCACTCGTTTGTCAAAGAAGCAACTTAGTTTACCTCTTCTCTTTCTCCTTCGTTTTTTCCCTCCGGTGATATTCTAGATCTCGGGACGAGATCCTCTCGTAGTGGTGGAGTGTTGTAACGCCCCGAGACCGATGTGCCAGGTGTCCTCCAGTTATTCCCTGTTGTTTCCTTGTCATTTGCTTGCGTGTCATGCATGTCATATCATGTCATCATGTGCATTTCATTTGCATACATGTTCGTCTCATGCATCCGAGCATTTTCCCCGTTGTCCGTTTTGCATTCCGGCGCTCCTATGTCCTCCGGTGTCCCTTTCTACCTCTTTTCGTGTGTAGGTGTTAAACGTTTTCGGATCAGACCGAGACTTGTCATGCAGCCTTGGTTTACTACCGGTAGACCGCCTGTCAAGTTTTGTGCCATTTGGAATTCATTTGATACTCCAACGGTTAACCGAGGGACCGAAAAGGCCTCGTGTGTGTTGCAGCCCAACACCTCTCCAAACTGGCCCAAAACCCACCTAATACCTCTCCATCATCTCGGCTGTTCGATCACGATCGCGTGGCCGAAAACCGCATCTCATTTGGACTCTCCTAGATCCCTCTACCTATATATATGTGTGCCTCCCCAAATTTTTCGCAGTCTAAACCCTAGCCTCTTCTCCACCGCGCCGCCGGACACGTCCGGGCGGAGCCGGACATGTCCACCGCCGCCAGCCACCTCGCTCCGCCCAATCAGGCGCTGCCACGTCATCAACCCCGCCACCTCAGCCTACCGCGCGCCGCCATGCGTCCCCGCGCCCGCGCCCACTTCGCCGCGCCACCCGGGGCCCAGATCCGGCCCGCCCTGGGCCGAACCGGGCC
>NC_041382.1:460350203-460352662 GCF_002162155.2 Triticum dicoccoides | reverse complement strand
TGCCAACCACGCCGGGCCCGCCTCTGCACTGCAGTGGGTCGCCGCGCCGCTTGTCTTCCGCGGTGCCCGAGCCCCGCCGCCCCTCGCGCGCCCCCGCGCCGAGCTCGCCGGCACCAGGAGCTCGCCGGAACTGCCGCCCGACCTCCAGCGAGCTCGCCGGAGCACGGGAGCCGCGACGCCGTCCGTTCTGCTCCCCCGTCTTCTCCGATGGGCGCCCGGCCTCCTCCGGTCAGATCCAGGCTAAGGATGGCCGGATCCGCCTCCTCGGGCCGTCTCCCGCTCTCTCCGACCGCCTTCCCTCAACTCCGGTGAACTGCTACAGTGTTTCCGGCGAGATTCGGATCTGGATCTGGAAGACAAGGGTTGACTTTTATCCCCGAAACCCTAATATTTTTTGCAATCTTCATCATGCCTTAACTCTGCATCCATAGCTCCGATTCATGCGTGTAGCATATCAAAATGTTCGTCTCAACGAGTACATCATTTCGCCTCATTGCATCATTTTCATTTGAGCTCATCTTGATGCCTGAAATGCTATTGTAAGAGGGCTATGTGATGATTATGTCAGATCTGTTTCAGCAAATGGCCTTTTGTCATTTTTGCCATGATTAATGTGTGCATGCTATGATGTTGAGCTCTACATGTGTTTTGTTGAATGCCATGCCATCTTTACAGAGGTGCTCGCCATGTATTTTTGTGATATTTGTGGTGACTAGCACAAGCATGCAAAGTAGCGTATTCGTTAATGCTGATTTCAAAAACTTAGAATTTCACTAAGTCCTTGCCCTGTCTTTATTTTTATGCCATATGTTCATGTTGTTTCCTAGTGATTCATGCCTCTTTTGAGGATGATCAGTAAGGATATTTTGTTTATATTGTGGTTCTCTATCCATACATGTCTTTGTTTGCAATTATGGAGCAACCTAGCTTGAGTCAATCGAGCTCTACTTTTGCTATAAAATAATCCTGGCAGATTGTTGACATGTTTAGCGATTTTGCCGAGGATGTTGCTATTGATCCATGCATGCTATGTTGTTGTTCTTGCCATGTCTAGCTTCTATGCTATGTATTCTTGATGGGTGTATGCTTAGTTTGTCATGCCATGCTCTGTAGTGAGTGCATCGAGCTCGTAAACATGCCTACTCGTTAATCTGTTTTGCATGCTCTAGTTTTTCACTAAGTTTGAATCTTTTATGTTTTTGCTATGTTCACATGCTTGCAATTGTATTTTCTGATCCCTTTTGGTTCAAGGTCAAGGGACTTTTGTTAAGTGCTTTCAGTAGATTCATGACATGCCTTGCCTTGCCATTTTAAGTTCCTGTAGCTTGTAGTTTTCATGCTCTAAAGTGTGCTTCCTGATGATAAATTCCAGACTTGTGTTAATTTCACTAAGTCTGAAGCCTGTTATCATTTGCACTTTTGCCATGCTTGTTTGAACCTGTTAATGGATGAATTAGTCGCAGCTCAGTGTTCATCTTTTGTCAAGCTTCATAAGTGGATCTCTGCCATGTATTTTGTTACTATGTTTGAGTGATGTAGCATATTTATCTTGATGCATTTAGATAGGTACTTGCTGTTAATCGCAGACCGGTGCCATATTTGTTTTGCTTGCCATCTCCAAAGCGTGCATCCGATTCCGGTGATCTTTATATCGATTTCGACCGAAATCACCTCACCTTTCCAGTGGCACTCTTGGATTTCCAAGTTGAGGCCAGGTTCAATCATTCCTTTCCAAATCATGCATATGCATCACATACCGCATCCTGCATATCATACCATGTTCATGTGTTGGTTGTTTACTATGTTGTGTGTTTCTTTCCGGTGTTGCTTCTTCGGGGTGGTTCCGATAACATCGCGTTTGTGAGGACACATTCGACTACGTCCGTTTGTCTTCTTCATGGACTCGTTCTTTTTCCTTGCGGGGTTTCAGGCAAGATGACCATACCCTTGAAATCACTTCTATCTTTGCTTGCTAGTTGCTCGCTCTTTTGCTATGCCTATGCTACGATACCTACCACTTGCTCATCATGCCTCCCATATTGTTGAGCCAAGCCTCTAACCTATCTTGTCCTAGCAAACCGTTGTTTGGCTATGTTACCGCTTTGCTCAGCCCCTCTTATAGCGTTGTTAGTTGCAGGTGAAGATTGGAGTTTGTTCCTTGTTGGAACATGGATATTTTGTTGTGATATCACAATATCTCTTATTTAATTAATGCATCTATATACTTGATAAAGGGTGGAAGGCTCGGCCTTATGCCTGGTGTTCTGTTCCACTCTTACCGCCCTAGTTTCCGTCATATCGGTGTTATGTTCCCGGATTTTGCATTCCTCACGCGGTTGGGTTATAATGAGAATCCCTTGACAGTTCGCCTTGAATAAAACTCCTCCAGCAAGGCCCAACATTGGTTTTAACATTTGCCACCTAGCCTTTTCTTTCCCTTGGGTCGGCCGGCTCAAGGG
>NC_041382.1:460312774-460349928 GCF_002162155.2 Triticum dicoccoides | reverse complement strand
TGGCCTACCGGAACCTTGGACAATCCGGTGTGCCCTGAGAAAGAGATATGTGCAGCTCCTATCGGGATTTGTCGGCACATTCGGGTGGCTTTGCTGGTCTTGTTTTACCATTGTCGAAATGTCTTGTAACCGGGATTCCGAGTCTGATCGGGTCTTCCTGCTAGAAGGAATATCCTTCGTTGACCGTGAGAGCTTGTGATGGGCTAAGTTGGGACTCCCCTACAGGGTTTTGAACTTTCGAAAGTCGTGCCCGCGGTTATGGGTAGATGGGAATTTGTTAATGTCCGGTTGTAGAAAACCTGAAGTTTACCTTAATTAAAATGCACCAACCGCGTGTGTAACCGTGATGGTCTCTTCTCGGCGGAGTCCGGGAAGTGAACACGGTGTTGGAGTAATGCTTGACGTAGGTTGTTCTAGGATCACTTCTTGATCATAGTTGTTCGACCGTGCTTTTGCCTTCTCTTCTCGCTCTCATTTGCGTATGTTAGCCACCATATATGCTAGTCGCTTGCTGTAGCTCCACCTCATACCTTTTACCTTACGTATAAGCTTAAATAGTCTTGATCGCGAGGGTGTGAGATTGTTGAGTCCCCGTGACTCATAGATACTTCCAAAACCAGTTTGCAGGTGCCGATGTTACCGAGCAGGTGACGCAACTAAGCTCAAGGAGGAGCTCGTTGAATATCTTGTCCTTTGTGTCGTTTTTTTCTAGTTGATCAGTAGTGGAGCCCAGTTGGGGTCGATCGGGGATCTGCGTAGCTTTTGGGGTAGTCTTCTTTTATTTTGGTTCCGTAGTCGGACCTTGATTGTATATGGATGATGTAATGCATTATTCATGTAATTGTGTGAAGTGGCGATTGTAAGCCATCTATGTATCTCTTTCCCTTATGCATTACATGGGTTGTGTGAAGATTACCTCACTTGCGACATTGCTTTCAATGCGGTTATGCCTCTAAGTCATGCTTCGACACATGGGAGATATAGCCGCATCGAGGGCGTTACACCGGCGATCCACAATGACTCTTGGATGCTCAGAACGCGACGCCTAACTGGCTGGAGGATTCACAGTCCTCAAGTGTAACAAGTCTTCAGATCACACAGACAGGAAGACTTCAGTGATGCCTAACACTCTTTGGCTCTGGGTGTTTAGGGCTTTGTCCTCGCAAGGATTTCTCTCTCAAAGGCTTCGAGGTGGGTTGCTCTCAAACGACAAAAGTCGTGCACTAACTCTGAGCAGCCAACCAATTTATGGTGTAGGGGGTGGGCTATTTATAGCAACTAGGCAACCCAACCTGATTTGTCCGAAATGACCCTGGGTCACTAAGGAACTGACACGTGTTCCAACAGTCAGATATCAAACACACGCAACAACTTTACTTGGGCTACAAGTAAAACTGACTCATCCAGCTCTGGATAAGATTTGCTCTCATTGTCTTCGCTCGAAGACATAGGATATTGGTTAAGCATCACTTCAGTCACTCTGACTTTGTTCACTAGGACCCCACTTAACACTACGGTGGTTCCTATGACTCAACAAAGAAGAAAGGGAAACAACGAAACAACTAAGTCTTCGCGCTCCATAGTCTTCACTTAATGTCTTCTCTTGTCACAGTCTTCAATGTGAATATCTTCACATACCACCTTTGTCTTCAATGTCTTCATACATTTTTAGGGGTCATCTCCAGTAGGAAAACCGAATCATTGAGGGACTACTACCTGTGTTATCCTGCAATTCTCACAAACACATTAGTCCCTCAACCAGGTTTGTCATCAATACTCCAAAACCAACTAGGGGTGGCACTGGAGGATCTCAATACAAAGTTCTCCTCGATTCTCTTGGATATCTATTTGATGTAACTCTTCTTTTGTGGTGTGTTTGTCGAGATCCGATGAATTGTGGGTTTATGATCAAGATTATCTATGAACACTATTTGAATCTCCTCTGAATTCTTTTATGTATGATTGGTTATCTTTGCAAGTCTCTTTGAATTATCAGTTTGGTTTGGCCTACTAGATTGATCTTTCTTGCAATGGGAGAAGTGCTTAGCTTTGGGTTCAATCTTGCGGTGTCCTTTCCCAGTGACAGAAGGGGAAGCAAGGCACATATTGTATTGTTGCCATCGAGGATAAAAAAATGGGGTTTATATCATATTGCATGAGTTTATCCCTCTACATCATGTCATCTTGCTTAAAGCGTTACTCTGTTCTTATGGACTTAATACTATAGATGCATGTTGGATAGCGGTCGATGTGTGGAGTAATAGTAGATGCAAGCAGGAGTCGGTCTACTTGTCACGGACGTGATGCCTATATACATGATCATACCTAGATATTCTCATAACTATGCTCAATTCTATCAATTGCTCGACAGTAATTTGTTCACCCACCGTAATACTTATGCTCTTGAGAGAAGCCACTAGTGAAACCTATGGCCCCCGGGTCTATCTTCCATCATATTAATGTCCTGACAACAAGCTATTCCTATCGCCGTTTATTTTGCTTTCTTTACTTTTATTCTTTATCATAAAAAATACCAAAAATATTATCTTATCATTTCTATCAGATCTCACTCTCGTAAGTGACCGTGAAGGGATTGACAACCCCTTTATCGCGTTGGTTGCGAGTTCCGTATTTGTTTGTGTAGGTGCATGGGACTCGAGGATGGTCTCCTACTGGATTGATACCTTGGTTCTCAAAAACGGAGGGAAATACTTACGCTACTTTACTGCATCACCCTTTCCTCTTCAAGGGGAAACCAATGCAGTGCTCAAGAGGTAGCAATCACGTGGTCATTTAGATGACTAGAGGGACGTCTATCTAAGTGGGAGTTCTTTAGTAATATGATTAATTGAACTTAAATTTATCATGAACTTAGTCCTGATAGTATTTGCATATCTATGTTGTAGATTAATAGCTCGTGTATAGCTTCCCCGTTTTATTTATGATATGTTCCTAGAGAAAACTAAGTTGAAAGATGATAGTAGAAATGATGCAGACTAGGTCCGTGATCTAAGGATTATCCTCATTGCCGCACAGAAGAATTATGTCCTTGATGCACCGCTAGGTGACAGAACTATTGCAGGAATAGATGCATACGTTATGAACGTTTGACAAGCTCGGTATGATGACTACTTGATAGTTTAGTGCACCATGCTTTACGGCTTAGAACCGGGACTTCAAAAATGTTTTGAATGACGTGGAGCATATGAGATGTTCCAAGAGTTGAAATTGGTATTTCAGACTCATGCCCATGTTAAGAGGTATGAGACCTCTAACAAAGTACTTTGCCTACAAGATGGAGGAGAATAGCTCAGCTAGTGAGCATATGCTTAGAATGTCTGGGTACTACATCGCTTGAATCAAGTGGGAGTTAATCTTCTAGATAAGATAGTGATTGACAAAGTTCTCTAGTCACCATCACCAAATTACTAGAACTTCGTGATGAACTATAATATGCGAGGGATGACGAAAATGATTTCCAAGCTCTTCGTGATGCTAAAATCGGCGAAGGTAGAAATCAAGAAAGAGCATTAAGTGTTGATGGTTGACAAGACCACTAGTTTCAAGTAAAAGGGCAAGGGAAAGAAAGGGAACTTCGAGAAGAATGGCAAGCAAGTTGCCACTCCTATGAAGAAGCCCAAAACTAGACCCAAGCCAGAAACTTAGTGCTTCTACTGCAAAGAAAATGGTCACTGGAAGCGGAACTACCCAAAATACTTGGTGGATAAGAAGGATGGCAAAGTGAACAAAGGTATATATGATATACATGTTATTGATGTGTACTTTACTAGTGTTCATAGTAACCCCAGGGTATTTGATACCGGATCAGTTGCTAAGATTAGTAACTCGAACATGAGTTGCAAAATGAACCAAGACTAGTCAAGGGCAAGGTGACGATGTGTGTTGTAAATGATTCCAAGGTTGATAAGATCACCATCGCACACTCCTTTTACCTTCGGGAGTAGTGTTGAACCTAAAATAAATGTTATTTGTTGTTTGCGTTGAGCATGAATATGATTGGATCATGTTTATTGCAATAGGTTATTCATTTAAGTCAAAGAATAATTTTTGTTCTATTTACATGAATAAAACCTTCTATGGTCATACACTTAATATAAATGGTTTATTGGATCTCGATCATAGTGATACACATATTCATAATATTGATGTCAAAAGATGCAAAGTTGATAATGATAGTGCAACATACTTGTGGCACTGCCGTTTAGGTCATATTGGTGTAAAGCGCTGAAGAAACTCCATGCGGATGGACTTTTGGAATCACTTGATTATGAATCATTTGATACTTGCGAACCATGCCTCATGGGCAAGATGACTAAGACTCCGTTCTCCAGAACAATGGAGCGAGCCACTGACTTATTGGAAATAATACATACCGATGTATGCGGTCCGATGAGTGTTGAAGCTCACGGTGGGTATCATTATTTTCTGACCTTCATAGATGATTTGAGAAGATATGGGTATATCTACTTGATGAAACACAAGTCTGAAGCATTTGAAAAGTTCGAAGAATTTCAGAGTGAAGTGGAGAATCATCGTAACAAGAAAATAAAGTTTCTACGATTTGATCGCGGAGGCAAATATTTGAGTTACGAGTTTGACCTTCATTTAAAACAATATGGAATAGTTTCACAACTCACGCCACTTGGAACACCACAACGTAATGGTGTGCCCGAACGTTGTAACCATACTTTATTGGATATGGTGCGATCAATGATGTCTCTTACCGATTTACCACTATCGTTTTGGGGTTATGCATTAGAGACAGCTGCATTCACGTTAAATAGGGCACCATCTAAATCCATTGAGACGACACCATATGAACTGTGGTTTGGCAAGAAATCTAAGCTGTCGTTTCTTAAAGTTTGGGGCTGCGATGCTTATGTGAAAAAGCTTCAACCTGATAAGCTCAAACCCAAATCGGAGAAATGTGTCTTCATAAGATACCCAAAGGAGACTGTTGGGTACACCTTCTATCACAGATCCGAAGGCAAGATATTTGTTGCTAAGAATGGATCCTTTCTAGAGAAGGAGTTTATCTCGAAAGAAGTGAGTGGGAGGAAAGTAGAACTTGATGAGGTAATTGTACCTTCTCTTAAATTGGAAAGTAGCTCATCACAGAAAACCATTCCCGTGATGCCTACACCAACTAGTGAGGAAGCTAATGATAATGATCATGAAACTTCGGATCAAGTTACTACCGAATCTCACAGGTCAAACAGAGCACGTTCCGCACAAGAGTGGTACGGTAATCCTGTTCTGGAAGTCATGTTACTAAGACCATGACGAACCTACGAACTATGAGGAAGCGATGATGAGTCCAGATTCCGTGAAATGGCTTGAGTCCATGAAATCTAAGATGGGATCCATGTATGAGAACAAAGTGTGGACTTTGGTTGACTTGCCCAATGATCGGCAAGCCATAGAGAATAAATGGATCTTCAAGAGGAAGATGGACGCTGATGGTAGTGTTACTGTCTACAAAGCTCGAATTGTCGCAAAAGGTTTTCGATAAGTTTAAGGTGTTGAATACGATGAGATCTTCTCACTCGTATCGATGCTTAAGTTTGTCTGAATCATGTTAGCAATTGCCGCATTTTATGAAATTTGGCAAATGGATGTCAAAATTGCATTCCTTAATGGATTTATTAAAGAAGAGTTGTATATGATGCAACCAGAAGGTTTTGTCAATCCTAAAGATGCTAAAAAAGTGTGCAAGCTCCAGCGATCCATTTATGGACTGGTGCAAGCATCTTGGAGTTGGAATATACGCTTTTATGAGTTGATCAAAGCATATAATTTTATACAGACTTTTGGAAAAGCCTGTATTTACAAGAAAGTGAGTGGGAGCACTACATCATTTTTGACAAGTATATGTGAATGACATATCGTTGATCGGAAATAATGTAGAATTTTTTGGAAAGCATAAAGGAGTGTTTGAAAGGAGTTTTTCAAAGAAAGACCTCCGTGAAGCTTCTTACATATTGAGCATCAAGATCTATAGAGATAGATCAAGACGCTTGATAATTTTTTTCAATAAGTATATACCTTGACAAGTTTTTGAAGTAATTCAAAATGGAACAATCAAAGAAGGAGTTCTTGCCTGTGTTGCAAGGTGTGAAGTTGAGTAAAGACTCAAAACCCGACCACGGCAGAAAATAGAAAGAGAATGAAAAGTCATTCCCTATGCCTCGGTCATAGGTTCTATAAAGAATGTTATGCTGTGTACCAGACCTATTGTGTACCTCACCATGAGTTTGGCAAAAAGGTACAATAGTGATCCATGAGTGGATCACTGGATAGCGGTCAAAATTATCCTTAGTGGAATAAGGAAATGTTTCTCGGTTTTGGAGGTGACAAAGAGCTCATCGTAAAGAGTTACGTCGATGCAAGCTTTGACACCGATCCAGATAACTCTAAGTCTCAATCTGGATACATATTGAAAGTGGGAGCAATTAGCTAGAGTAGCTCCGTGCAGAGCATTGTAGACATAGAAATTTGCAAAATACATACGGGTCTGAATGTGGCAGACCCATTGATTAAACTTCTCTCACAATCAAAACATGATCACACCTTAGTACTCTTTGGGTGTTAATCACATGTCGATGTGAACTAGATTATTGACTCTAGTAAACCCTTTGGGTATTGGTCACATGGCGATGTGAACTATTGGTGTTAAATCACATGGCGATGTGAACTAGATTATTGACTCTAGTGCAAGTGGGAGACTGAAGGAAATATGCCCTAGAGGCAATAATAAAGTTGTTATTTATATTTCCTTAAATCATGATAAATGTTTATTATTCATGCTAGAATTGTATTAACCGGAAACTTAGTACATGTGTGAATACAGAGACAAACAGAGTGTCCCTAGTATGCCTCTACTTGACTAGCTCGTTAATCAAAGATGATTAAGTTTCCTAACCATAGTCATGTGTTGTCACTTGATGAACGGGATCACATCATTAGAGAATGATGTGATGGACAAGACCCATCCGTTAGCTTAGCATTAATGATCGTTTAGTTTTATTGCTATTGCTTTCATCATGACTTATACATGTTCCTCTAACTATGAGATTGTGCAACTCCCGAATACCGGAGGAACACCTTGTGTGCTATCAAACGTCACAACGTAACTGGGTGATTATAAAGATGCTCTACAGGTGTCTCCGATGGTGTTTGTTGAGTTGGCATGGATCGAGATTAGGATTTGTCACTCCATGTATCAGAGAGGTATCTCTGGGCCCTCTTAGTAATGCACATCACTATGAGCCTTGCAAGCAATGTGACTAATGAGTTAGTTACGGGATGATGCATTACTAAACGAGTAAAGAGACTTGCCGGTAAAGAGATTGAACTAGGTATGAAGATACCGACGGTCAAATCTCGGGGAAGTAACATACCGATGACAAAGGGAACAACACATGTTGTTATGCGGTTTGACCGATAAAGATCTTCGTAGAATATGTAGGATCCAATATGAGCATTCAGGTTCCTCCATTGGTTATTGACCGGAGATGTGTCTCAGTCATTTCTACATAGTTCTCGAACCCGTAGGGTCCACACGCTTAACATTCGATGACGATTTGTATTATGACTTATGTGATTTGATGACCGAAGTTTTTTGAGAGTCCCGGATGAGACCACGGACATGATGAGGAGTCTCGAAATGGTCGAGAGGTAAAGATTCATATATTGGAAGGCTATATTTGGACATCGGAATGGTTCCGAGTGATTCAGAAATTTTTGGAGTACCGGAGAGTTACGGGAATTCGCCGGGGGAAGTTAATGGGCCTTATTGGGCTTTAGTGGAGAGAGGTAAGAAGGGCCACGAGGTGGCGCGCGCCTCCCCCCTGTCCAAACCGAATTGGACAAGGGGTGGGGGCGCCCCGCCCCCCTTTTCCTTGTCCCCCTCCCTCCTTTCCTTCTTTCCCACTCCGAAAAGGAAAGGGAATCCTACTAGGACTTGGGAGTCATGTAGGACTCCCTACACTTGGCGCGCCCCTAGGAGGGCCGGCCTCTCTCCCTCCTTCCTTTATATACGTGGGCAGGGGGCACCCCGAAGGCACACAAAGTCTTCTCTTAGCCATGTGCGGTGCCCCCCTCCACAGTTACACACCTCGGTCATATCGTCGTAGTGCTTAGGCGAAGCCCTGCGCTGGTAACATCATCATCACCATCGCCACGCCGTCGTGCTGACGGAACTCTCCCTCGTCCTCAACTGGATCAAGAGCTCGAGGGACGTCATCGTGCTGAACATGTGCTGAACATAGAGGTGCCGTACGTTCGGTACTTGGATCGGTTGGATCGCGAAGACGTTCGACTACATCAACTGCGTTACTAAACACTTCCACTTTCGGTCTACGAGGGTACATGGACACACTCTCGCCGCTCGTTGCTATTCTTCTCCTAGATACATCTTGCGTGATCGTAGGAAATTTTTGAAATACTACGTTCCCCAACAATTAGAGAGTTGTGGGTGAAGATGCGGTGGTGCTAGTTATGAAGATAGGTATTTTCTTAGATCTTTTGTTGGACCAAGTCATCTACAATGATATAGAGATAAGATGAGAGGGGTATCATTGCCTGAGACCATTTCGACAGTTTATTCAGTCTTTTGGAATCCCTTTAGAATGACTGATGTGTAGGTTGACAATACGTCATAGATCCATGACTAGAAAGTTTCAGGGAAACCATGGTGTCTAAGTATGGAGAGTAGTCATTCAGAGAGAGAGAGGGATAAAGAGAGAGAGAGGCCATTTTTATGGCAACATTAGGAAGCAATTTTGCAAGCACAATTCTAAACCAAAGTTGAGTATGGTCGCCACTCTGATGAACTACTTGGTAGCATGGGAGAAATAGTTTAGAAAAGCTGTACATAATGGTTAATGATGAACCAAGTATCAAGCAAAGAGTAGCTATTAGCGCTAGAAGTTGTTAAAACAAAAGAAATGTTTAGTAGGGTGGACATTTGCTTATTGACTTGTGTAAAGGAAGGATTTCTTGTTTTGTGAAGAAATAAAAGCATTTGGGTGTTGTAAATGGAGCTAGTAAAGCCAAGGTGGAGTATCTTGTGATAGAGATTTTACTATGAATTTCAAGAGAATGCAATTATTTTGTTGGCAGTTTTTTAATCCGAGACAACTAAACTTTTTTGGTTTACACACATTATTCAGAGCAATTAAGCACTGAGCACCAGTATAAGTTTCTTCCATACCCCGATAAAAAGGCACGACGAAAAGCATCAATAGTTTCGAGGACATTTTCTACGATCTGGAAAACAAACACAGTAAGTTGCTAGTGAATCGGTAACTCGTGAGAGAAGGATTAGTCGGTCCCCTTTAGAGAGTATCTTAGCTCACCACCCCGAGAGGAATTTTTTGGATCTTTGGATTATGGGAGAAGGGCACTGGGTGGTAGTCGAGTTGACGAGATGGGTAGACATAGGTAATTTTTTTGGAAATGGATACCTGGCAGTACAATATGTTGGCAATGTCATTCCCTAGCACGGGCGTTGCGTGCATGGCGACAAAAGTAGTTTTGCAGAAGTTTAAATTCGACCATGTAGCTAAGGAAAAGTCATTTCATACGGATTTAAGTGTAGGACTACAAGCGGGGATGCACGTGCAATGATGAGTGTATCAGCGGCGTATTAGAGAGTTGTGGATGAAGATGAGGTGGTGCAATTTATGAAGCTGTGTATTTTGTTGTACCAAGTCAGCTACAATGATATAGAGATAAGGTGAGAGGGGTATCGTTCCTGAGACCATTTTTGCAGTTTATCTGGTCTCCTGGAACCCCATTTATAATGACTGTTGTGTAGGTTGATAATACGTCATAGATCCATGACCAGAAAGTTTCGGGGAAACCACAGTGTCTAAGTATGGAGAGTAGTCACTCTGAGAGAGAGAAAGGAAGAGGGCGGGAGAGACAGGGAGGAGCGCCTTGTGGAACTCAAGTTATATAACCATTGTTGGTGGTTACTGCAAGTGGCGGGAGCTGGCCAGGTCGTAGCACCAAGTCGCAGCAAAAGACAAAGTTTTGAGCATTGTTTTGACCAGAAAAAAAATATGTTTGGTTTTCATGGATAATTGAAGGGATGCATGTTTTTTAGTCTATTTGTGAGTAGTTTTGTCATGCCTTTGATAATGAAGTGTCAATGCGAGATGGTATCGAATCCACCTCTGTTGTGCTTGAGTCTGGAAGAACATTCTGGAAACCTCAAAATCAATCCTATCAAGAGTCCATGACCTAAAAGGAAAGGAGCGAGTAGGCACCCATGGGCTCCCCAAAAAGAGATAGGTGAAACAACGACAAGGAAAGGTCAAGCCGTTTGTGACCATGACATCCGGGAAGGAAGGCATCCAATTGACCTACGGTCGGGTATAAATACCAAGGCATCAAGACGAAGAGAGGAAAACTTCCGCTTCGACAACCAAGATGATGAAAAAAATCCCTAGCCAAAGCCTATAGTCGGGCATCATTTCCTCTAGTCAGTGTCAAGCCTATAGTCGGGCATCATTTCCTCGAGTTGGGCAAAGATCACTAGTCGACCAGTTGGCCATCGAAGATGTCACGTATTAAGTACAGTCGTTTACGAACTGTGCAATATCTAGTTAATTGCGACAGTCGGTCGTGCATGGCCGTTATTACTAGCATTTATGCCAGCATGTTACCTCACCTTGAAAGTGCAACTAATCCCTGTGTGGTTTTGGTAATTAATAACAACATATATGTCATTGAAGTAATGCCTATTCAAAGATAGATTCCATGAAATTCGATGTTGGCATGGCAAGGACATGAGAAAGTGGACTCCTCAAAATGCTAAGGACATGAATTGGAAAAACCTTCAAGATTCTACATTTTTGGTTAAGTGATCCAAGATCACATTGAGTCCATAGGAAAGATAATACTATTAAAAGGGGGTGAGGTTTTGGTCATGACTCAATTGTTCAAGTTCTTGAAGATATTGCTCCAAAAACCCTCAACCACCTTCTTCAAATCCTATCTGTCCAAACCCTAAAAGTCTAACTCGGTCCCACTGAAACCTCTTCATCCGGACCCACCGAATTGATCCTAGACAGAGCCACAGCCAAACCCTAGAACATCGGTTCCACTGAGATGACGATCGGTCCCACCGATTTGCACCAAGTTTCTCTAACCCTTTTACATTATTTTAGAATTACTGTGATGTTTCGATTGGAATTACCAAAATGAGGTCTTGCTTAGGTCATCGTACATTGGTCCCACCAAGTTGTTCCATTTGGTCTCACAAAAAAGCCAACGTTCGAATCTTTTACACAGGTCGGTCTCATTGAGATTTTTTGTTTCGGTGCCACCGAGTTGAGTCAAAAGGTTGTAACGGTTGAATTCTTGGTGAAGGATACTTATACGCCTCCACCCCCACTTTCTCTTGGAAGGATCCATCCGAACGAAACTACACTTCCACCATTCATTTTTTGAGAGAGAACCACATACTCATGTGTTGAGATCAAGGCATTCCAATACAACCATTTGAACCTTGATTTCTAGCCTCCCCAAGTTGCTTTCCACTCCAATCCTTATCCTACCAAAGCCAAATCTGTGAGAGAGTGGTTGAGTGTTGAGGAGACTATCTTTTGAAGAACAAGAGCAAAGAGTTCATTGTCAACAACACCATCTATTACCTTTTGGAGAGTTGTGTCTCCTAGATTGATTACGTGTCACTTGGAAGCCTCCAAGATCATGTGGAGTTGAACCAATGAGTTTGTAAGGGCAACGAGATCGCCTACTTCGTGAAGATCTACCCCGAGTGAGGCTAGTCCTTCATGGACGTAAGTCATGGTGGAATAGACAAGGTTGCTTCTTCATGGACCCTTCGTGGGTGAAGCCCTCCGTAGACTCGCGCAGCTGTTACCCTCCATAGGTTGAAGTCCCCTTCAACATGGACATATCGGAACCACGCCAAAAATCACCGTATCTTCATTGCTTGACTTCTCCGATCCCTCATTTACGTTCATATGCAAAGACTTTACTTTCCGTTGCACAACTCTTAGACTTGCATGTGTAGGGTGCTGCTTGACTTGGTAGAAATGCTAAAACTTGCCTAAAACTAAAATTGGGAAATGACAAGTTTTTTATTTGGTCAAGTAGTCTAATCATCCCCCTTTAGACATACTTTCGATCCTACACACCTCCCGACGCACTCTATATATGTGGGGAGGAGGGCACCGGGCTTAGGGTTGAACACACCTATAATGCTACATGCAAGAGCAAGAACACCACACACATAAGTAGGGTATTACCTCTAGAGTAGAGGAGCCGAACCTGTCTAATTTTCTTGTGTGTACTCCCATCTCCATTTCTTGTAGATACGATGCTCCTCCACACACACCCCTATATGTATTGTTAGTGGCGACGATGACATGCTACAAATGGTCTGTTCGGTGGTCTTTCATGGCTCCAACCTTGCATAGTTCTTCTTCTTCTAAACTATCCTTCAGAGTTGGAGCTGCGCTTCCCTTAGTGTGGGTGTCTTAGTGTGGCACATGCCTTCTTGTGTTTCTGTACAACCTCTACGGTGAGGGTTGGGTCGATGTTCGTCTTCGCTGAAGTCGGGGTCGCTTGCTCAGATATTAGGGAGGGCGATGACGCATGTTAGGGAGAAGTGATGATGATGACTTCGGTGTGCGATCTTGGCGAGGGCCTCTATGTGAGGTGTGCGTGGGGTATTGTGCGAGTGCCGCTCAGCGGTTTGTGATGATTTTCACTCGGTATCCTATTAATTAACTGTGAACTCTCTTCTGTTTAATTAATGGATGGGGCTAAGCTTTTGCCTTTTTTTTAGGAAAAAAAAACTCTGCCATCGAGTATGTAGTGATTACTTGCACCAGTGACTTGATGGAAGTTTTCTTGCAACTCCTAGCCCCAGGCCCCCAGCTATGCATTTCTGTACCCAACCTTGAAAACTTTTTCAAATTCTGTTTTTCTTCAAATATGCAAAGACACGGTCTTTGGATCGGCTGACATCAGAGGGAAGGCCCAACCCAACCCAACTCTTCACACTGTTTGTTGCAGCCCAGTTGTCAAAACTATCTTCCAGGAAAGA
The DNA here is from genome assembly GCF_002162155.2 of Triticum dicoccoides. Lineage (NCBI taxonomy): Eukaryota > Viridiplantae > Streptophyta > Magnoliopsida > Poales > Poaceae > Triticum > Triticum dicoccoides. The sequence goes on along the minus strand of NC_041382.1, from coordinate 460,336,823 downwards.
AATGCAGATAGTCCAGGCCCACAAAAATGAAACCAACGACGACTGGGTCCTTCCCCTGCATCTCTGGAAGCATCCACTGCCTTCCAAAGCTCTCGCGCCCCCGCTCCCCACCGACCCTGATCTGATCTGGAAGCATCTCCCAATCCAACCCTCTCTCACAGGAACAGGAACCCTCTAGAACATCACATCGTTGAACGCAACAATCTCTGCTCCGCCCGCCATATAAGAAGCCAACGATCCGAGCCGCGCCATGCTCTGGCTGCAAACAACATCCAGAACGCACAGAGACACAGATCGCGAGCGAGCGCGCACCCGTTAATCGCTTCATCTTTTTGCATTCCACCTAGAGAGGCTTTCGCGTCCACGAACCGAACCAACAATGGCCGCCGTGGAGGATGAGACGCTGAGGGCGTTCGAAGAGGAGGACGACGCCATGATGAATGAGCCGGACGGCGAGCCCATGGACGACGAGGAGGAGGCCGACTCCCCGGCGACGATGAAGGTCGGCGAGGAGAAGGAGATCGGGAAGCAGGGGCTGAAGAAGAAGCTCGTCAAGGAGGGCGAGGGCTGGGAACGGCCCGAAACCGGCGACGAGGTCGAAGGTATGGATCACGGCACGGCTGTCCCCTCTGCATCTGATCACCCTAGTTGTCACGCAACATCAGACCCAACAGATAGATGATAACCGGAATGAACGAATGTTGTATGGCAGTGCACTACACGGGCACTCTCCTCGACGGGGCCAAGTTCGATTCGAGCCGAGACCGCGGGACTCCCTTCAAGTTCAAGCTCGGGCAGGGGCAGGTGATCAAGGGATGGGACCAGGGCATCAAGACCATGAAGAAAGGCGAGAACGCCGTCCTCACCATCCCGCCGGACCTCGCGTACGGCGAGGCGGGCTCCCCGCCCACGATCCCGCCCAACGCGACGCTCCGGTTCGACGTCGAGCTCCTCTCGTGGGCCAGCGTCAAGGACATCTGCAAGGACGGCGGCATCTTCAAGAAGGTCCTCGTCGAGGGTCAGAAATGGGAGAATCCCAAGGATCTGGACGAAGTTACTGGTACGTTGTGTCTAGTAACTGGGTTTCGACCAAATTACTGAATATTTTTTGATTCTGACTTGTGTTCTGCTAAACATCCCAAACTGTCGTCTGAAATTAGCTAACGAAATAAATTTGATATCGGATTTTTTTAATGGAACCTAATGATTTTGGGTTGCCGAACTGGAATGTACGTCGGTATATTCCAACGAAATGGTGAACTGATGTATAATTTCAATGAAATGGTTATCGATCTGCTCTTGCTACGCGCGTTGTCACCTCTCTGACATGTTCCATGTTTGCTCACGCAGTCAAGTACGAGGCCAGACTCGAGGATGGATCGGTCGTGTCCAAGTCAGAGGGTATTGAATTCGCAGTGAAGGATGGTTCGTATCTAGTCAATCCAGTTAGCCTTGGCAAATTGAACAGCAGGATTTAGCTCTGAATCGCTGATGCACAATTCTCCCTTTAAAATTACAGGTTACTTCTGCCCGGCACTTTCCAAAGCCGTCAAGACCATGAAGAAGGGCGAGAAGGTCCTCCTGACCGTCAAGCCACAATGTGAGCCATCTCTCCTCAAATCTGTTACCCTTGCTGTACTCCAAAAGTTTCTGACTGGCTTCATAAATTGATATGTGCTGCATCTTATGACGGACAGATGGTTTTGGCGAGCAAGGAAGGCCGGCTTCTGAAGTTGAAGGCGCCGTGCCCCCGAATTCCACATTGCACATCGATCTTGAGCTAGTCTCCTGGAAGACGGTCACCCTCATCGGTGAAGACAAGAGGATCTTGAAGAAGGTGCTCACGGAAGGAGCAGGCTACGAGCGCCCCAACGACGGGGCAGTTGTGAGTGGTGCGCGGCGCACTGCTAATTCATGCATGCATAACCTCGTGAAAATTGTCAGACAAGTTAATCTTGTGTTACTTGTTGCTTGCAGTGAGGCTGATCGGCAAGTTGGACGACGGCACTGTGTTCACGAAGAAAGGACATGAAGGCGACGAACCATTCGAGTTCAGGACGGATGAGGAGCAGGTCATCGAAGGGCTGGACACGACGGTGCTCACCATGAAGAAAGGAGAGGTCGCGTCAGCTAGAATACCACCTGAACATGCGTTCGGATCCACCGAGACGAAGCTTGATCTTGCTGTGGTTCCTCCCAACTCCACCGTCTTCTATGAAGTGGAGATTGTTTCCTTCGACAAGGTACTAACTGTGGTGGTTACTTTGTCTGTTGTTTACATATCCGTCTGACCGTCTCTACTGCTGTCAGAAAGTGAACGCATGTTCGTGTTACTGTTTCAGGAGAAAGAATCTTGGGACTTGAAGAGTAATGCTGAGAAGATCGAAGCAGCTGCTAAAAAGAAAGATGAAGGAAATGCGTGGTTTAAGATGGGCAAGTACGCCAAGGCTTCCAAGAGATATGAGAAGGTAAATAAAGGGCATGGGTCTCTCAACTAAAAGTCTCGTCCTGTGAAAAACGTATTGATACGGAATTGAGTTCCTGACTGACATAGATGTGCATCTTTGTCTTGTCCTTGGGAACAGGCTGCGAAGTACATTGAGTACGACAGCTCCTTCAGCGAGGATGAGAAGAAGCAATCCAAGGCAGTGAAGATCAGCATCAAGCTAAACAACGCAGCGTGCAAGCTGAAGCTAAAGGATTACAAAGAAGCAGAGAAGCTCTGCACCAAGGTTAGTGTTACCTTTCGAGTACGAGGGTTTCATCAGTGCAACCAATCAACAACACACCACATGATCCTAGACGGTGGCATTATTGATCAGGTTTTGGAACTGGAGAGCACAAACGTCAAGGCTCTGTACCGGAGGGCGCAGGCGTACACCGAGCTCGTGGATCTGGAGCTGGCAGAGCTAGATATCAAGAAGGCTCTGGAGATCGACCCAGACAACAGGTAGAGGCACCTTCCATCTCTCTGGAGATCAACAAGGCTACAAATATCGTATCGATTTCACCTATGGATTATGGCTGATTTTTCATGTTTGTTTCTGCCCCAGGGAGGTGAAGGTTGCGTACAAGGCGTTGAAGGACAAGCTGAGGGAGTACAACAAGAGGGACGCCAAGTTCTACGGTAACATGTTCGCCAAATGGAGGAAGACGGAGAACGCCGCCGGGAAGCAGGACGCACAGCCTATGGCCATCGACAGCACCGCGTGACGGGTCTACGGCGTCGTGGTACAGTCGGGTCTGGATGCACTAGTTTGTATCAGCGTTGTACCGTGGTTTTGGTTGTCTTGTCCTCTGTTCTGCAGCTTGTGCCTCGTCTGTGATCGGCTGCGTGCCTTGATAATGTACTCATAATTTGCTCACGTACGATTCTAGTAAAAAAAGAGTCCCTATTTCGTTTTAAACGTTTTTTCTGGAGCTTTTATTTGAAAATAAAGTGAAATGTGTCGTTAGTTCATCAACTCAAATTAATTGCACATTTTGGCTAAAGGACATTGGAAGTGATCGATCGTATATTGCGGAACCTGACGTGGAGTACCCGAATGCATGGGAAAGAAGGTCATATTAAAAGGATCTGGCCTAAAGTTTCTAGTCTGACCAATGATTTCAGCCATCCAATAGTAAAATTCAGAAGATAAAGCAAAAATGACTCCCATAAAACGTATTATCTCTGTTTCAAATTACTCGTTGTGGTTTTAGTTCAAATTTAAAACGTACGAAGTACATAATAGAAAAGTGCAACCGTAACATGTACTCCCTCCATCCGCGAAGCTTTTGTCTTTAGCGAAAGTTTTAAAATTTTAACCACATTTTTAGAAAATAGTACTAGATCCGTTTGGAAATGTATTTCATAATATATCAATTTGATGTCATATATATTACTAATATTTTCAATAAAGTTGGTTAAAATTTTAAGACTTTGACTTACATTTCATAATATATCAATTTGAGGTCATATATATTACTAATATTTTCAATAAAGTTGGTTAAAATTTTAAGACTTTGACTTAAAACAAAAATTAGATGTACACTTATTCTTCATGGACAGAGAGAGTAGAGCAATATTTAGCAAATATTCATTTCTGAGCCCGGCCTATCTGCACCTAGTTAAGAGAGATATTTAAAAACAATATAAAAGAAATTCAGAAGCATTTGACTTTTTTGTGTGCATGGAGGATGATTTGGTGCGTGTGGTCCGCTTCAAAGTTCAGCTTTTTTATATTTGACTTTTTTGTGTGCATGGAGGACGATTTGGTGCGTGAGGTCCGCTTCAAATTTCAGCTTTTTTAGACGTATGAGTAGCTCTCAGAAAAAAAATTAGATCAGAATAGTACATATTGTAAACCTTAAATTTGTCATTTTCGTACCGAGAGCTGCTCAGATATGAAAATGAGCTTAAATTTATCCTAAGCATTTTTCATGAAAAACTTGAATTCTTTGAGGATGATGGGGCATGCCTTTTGATTTTATCTTTTTGTTGTCCATTTCAATCACTAACTATCGGAGGTGTCTTGTACTCTTTATGACAATTACTAAATGACCAAAAAATAGAAGCCCAGAAAAGCTCTAAACTTTTTCCCATTGTAAGGGTCTGCTCGGATCGTGAGTCTTGCATGAACAGTAATGAAACCAAATTCTATTATAATATATTTTGCAAAAAATATTATAAACATTAAAGATATTTTTTTGTAAATTTGAAAATGTTGGCAATTTTTTTAAAAACATCACGAATTTAAACAATGTTCATAAATTTATATATTCTTCAAGAATATGAAAAACAATCATGAATCTAAAAAATGTTCACGAGATTTATAATTATTCATTATGTTTTTAATGCTCATGATTTTTAAATAATATTGGCAGTTTTAAATAAATGTTTGTAAATTTTAAAATCATTCACAGATTTTTGTTAAATGTCCATGATTTTGAATAAACCATTTATGAATTTTAAAATATGTTAAAGAATTAAAATTATGTTCTTGAATTCAAGGAATATTCATAAATTTGAAAAAAAGAAACATAAAAACAAATAGGAAAATAAAATAAGGAAAATAAAAAATAAAAAAAAGATGAACAAAACATTCCAAAACTGGAAGGACTTGCTTACATGGATAACGTAATAGGGCCTGCCTCCACATTATGCATGGAATGTGAATTGTCACAATAACTATTCAGACAAAAATAGAACTTATTCCAAAACCGAATAATGGCGCGGCAAAACGCGTGTTACCCTCTAGTTCAAATCATGGCCCAGTGGTAGAACTAAAAAAAAGTCATCTCTTGAGTCTTGAGGTTGGGTATGTTGGTCCTAAAAAGAACGCTACCCATAGATCGACACTGAAGTGCAAGGTCCCATGTGAGACATGAGAAAAACTATATGTGATGTAGGTTTTTAGTGTTGTTGCTAAACAATCATGTATAAGGATGGTGTCCGAATGAGGTATTATTCACTGCTTGGAGTTACAATTTGAGTTGCTCAAATGCAAAAGAAGCCAAGTCCCTAGCATAGATTGGAGGAATGAGACCATATTTGGTATGCTAATATGTCAGACATTTTGGAGACCTATTGTGTCGCGGTGGCAACATCATTTAGAATGGTGCACGGTGGCCAGGTATTTTGATCTGCTACTTGATTCATGAGGGAGGAAATTGGTGGGCCCTTTTTCGGAGATGCGGTTAAAGGAAGTGTAATAAAGTAGCCCATGAACTTAACACTTTTGCAAGCACAAACAAGCACTCCGTGGTTAGCAGTCACCAACCCTCCATGGTTTGGGGCCTCTTTTATTCATAGGAGAAGTGAACGGAAATTATATGAACATTTATGAACATGAAATGTTCATATGGTGATACTATTCTTCCATTTTACTCAAAGGAATGGACCATAAGATAAATAAATAATTTTTCATTGAATTGAGTTTCATAGAAAAACAATATACTTTTACAATCCATTCAAGCCTCTTTTTTTGCATTCTTATGCACAAAGAACAAGGCAAATTTCACAAGTAGCACAATATTAACTCCATCTCAATCTTGCATATTGGCCCTGTTTGGATACTCTAACTTAGCTAGAGGTTAGAGTTAGTTTCTAGCTTATGACTAACCCTGAACTAACTCTAGCCAAAGAGGTGTTTGGATGACAAGGTTAGATTGGCAATAAATACAATAGGAGAACTAGCTCCAATTAGCACCTATTGAGTGGGATAGTTTTTTTGGGTGGGTTAGATGCAACTAGCTCAAACTAGCCCTCATGTTTGGATACTCGAGGGATATTTGAGCCTAAACTAGCTCAAACTAACTTTAACCCATGGACCAAACAGGGCCATCTTTAACCTTATCCTCACCATCCATTGTTGGGATTACTGCGTTTTTTCTACTCCTAAAACTAAAACCCGATTCAGCACAATCATATGTATTCACAATCCTTTATTTAGCACAATTCTATCTTACACCTATGTTTTTCTATTTAACGTGTTCTTAAAATCCTACAAATAAAAGTAACCCTCGTTGTTTGCTTTGGAGAGCTTTGCTTTTCAAGAATAATGTGCTTTTTGGATATGAAAAGGCTTATATTGAGGCATCGTTTACTGTTTTGGACAATATGTGGACTACAAATGGAGCATCAACAAATTCTGTTTGTTCATGCTTGATATATGTAAACGAATAGTCCACTAGGTTGGCATTCTTTTTGTGTGATTTACAATATGCAAAATGGGAGGTGCCAAATGAGGGGCCGATAAAGATTAATGTTGATACAAGCTTCATTGCGATGAAGCTTTTGCTAGCGCCAGCGTGGTGGCTAGAGATCATGAAGGGGTGGTGCTTCTATCTTCTTTGGATTTCCATCCAATCTTTGCAATTGTAGAGGAAATGAAACTTCGAACTTTTTAGTAGGGTTTTATATAGTGGTCGTCATGCATAAGCCTATCTTCATGGAGACTGTTGTCTATTTGTGAAAAATTATTTGCCTGATAATGTTTTACATAGCTCAGTTCTCATTGATTTGAAGAGATGTGCATTCGGAATCTTTCAATGTATTCCTAAATTTTCCTTGGTGAATATCGTTTGTGACAAGAGCAAAGTAGCTTATTGGTAGATTTTTTATAACTTCTAAAGAGTTGATGTGTTGTTAGGGCATTTCTAATGGACTCCCCCATTTCTCGCCCATAAGTTGGACCCCTTATCTCGTCCCACACAATCTGGACTATCCGATATCCACCATTTCATATGTCTGTCACCTCCGTGATGGTCCAACCACAATCCCATTATTTCTACTCAACCGCTAACTCTCTCACCTAGCCCTACCACAACCCCACTTTTCTCCCTCTCTCCTCGATGCAGCGCACAAATAACGCACACCGTTGGGTACCCACACTCCTAGCAGATGTCCCTGAGCGAGTTCAAAAATTGTTCGTGGACAAATAAGGACTCTCTTTGAGGTTTTGCCTTGGGGATGCCCTCAGCTGTGGGTGTTTCATTCTGCGTAATGTATTGTGTACTGAATGATTATATAATTTCTTTCTTAATCAATATATGGAGTGTTTCTAGTGAAAACAATAGACCAGCCATACCAGAGAAAAGAAACAGAGTCCTAGCAGCTGCCACCAGAGGAACTTTTGGTCCCCTCACCTTCGGCTGCTATCTTGGTGCTAAAAGGTGAGGGGACCTCAGATCTTCAAGAAATTTGTGGTCTTGGTCGGCATCTATTGTTCATTGCGGTGCTTTTTTTTAAATAAAATGACCCGGGTTCCTGGCGATGCCATGGAGAGAGGTGTGTGTCCTCGCAGAGCTAATTATTCGGATCTGATGAGCTTATGTTATTGTGTCATGTTGCTTCTGTTTGTTTGATCTTTTGTGGAGTTAGAATATTTCCTTGGATTGGGCATAGTGGTGAGTAACTTGACTAGTAACATGCATATATTGCTAGTTTATGTTATAGAAATCCAATTTGTTTCTTGGGAGCATATGCTCTTGCCCGACAAAATTGTTTTTTGCAAATGTCATTTTTTTCTAAAATAAATAGATGTATTCATTATCACACCCAAATGCTACCCGCAGATTCTTAGTGGAAAATCTTAAGAATTCTGAATGTGCTGAAAAATTGAATACCAAATGTTACACTTAATTTTGTTTCTTTCATCAACGAAGCAGTGCTTTTCGTTTCGCATGAAAATTATCAAGCACGCTCATTAGACTAACATGAACGTCCACACAAAAAAAATCAGAATTTTTAAAATATGTTTACTATTTGTTTTAAACTTACTGTTCATCCGGGAGCATATGCTCCCAAGAGCCTAAACAACGCTCCTAATGTTATGTTACTACTTTCATAGTGGGTAGTGTCATATGTTATTTTATAGATTCAGTTTATTGGGAGGTTCTATGTGATGATACCATATATTATGTTACTTCATTTATCTCTCTTCTTTTTAATTACTTGTCACATCATCTTCTTTGTTGATGTGACAAGCATATTACTATCTATATTACTCTCACTCTGAGTAGTCTTACCATTATGGTGAATATTTTGTAGTTTGGCGGCATGCACTTCTAGGGGATCATCCTCGGTCCAAGTCCATTCAACGCTCACGGTTTTCCATCTTTTTGGATGGGTAGCTCACGAGGGTCGTCCAGAGACTTTCAAAAACCTTTGTTGGTAATCAAGTTTGTGTGGATGAGCGATTAGCATTAACATTGCTCTAGTCCAATTGCAGTATATTTATTCAAGTCTTGCTATTTTTTCCGCCTTACAAATATTGATACCACAAAGAAGATGTCTACAAAAGATTTCCTCGTAACTATAAGTATCGTGTGTTACTTCGTAAAAAAGGATGAAGTGGTCTAATTGAACGAAAATACCAGTTATGCTCCTCCACATATGTAGCAAAATATCTACATGAAAAATTTGAGCTATCGAAAAAGCCCTTGCGTCGCTCCCTCCATGGGGCGACACGGGCGGCGGCCCACCCCTGCTGTCCACCGCCTCCCCTTCTCAACCTCTCCCCCTCGCCGCCACTGGGTGAAGCCCGCGTGGATCCAACATTGGTGGGGCCTCTTCTTCCCGACGGCTCCTGCAGGCGCACAACATGGTACGGTTGGGCGTGTTGGAAATATGCCCTAGAGGCAAAAATAAAATGGTTATTATCATATTTCCTGTTCATGATAAATGTTTAGCATTCATGCTAGAATTGTATTGACCGGAAACTTAAATACATGTGTGAATACATAAACTACACCGTGTCCCTAGTAAGCCTCTACTAGACTAGCTCATTGATCAAAGATGGTTATGGTTTCCTAACCATAGACATGAGTTGTCATTTGATAACGATATCACATCATTAGGATAATGATGTTATGGACAAGACCCAACCATATGCTTAGCATCAGATCGTTTAAGTTATTTTCTATAGCTTTCTTCATGTCAAGTATCTATTCCTTCGGCCATGAGATCATGCAATGCCCGGATACCGGAGGAATACCTTGTGTGATATCAAACATCACTTCATAACTGGGTGATCATAAAGATGCTCTACAGGTATCTCCGAAGGTGTCTGTTGGGTTGGCATGGATCGAGACTGGGATTTGTCACTCCGTGTGACAGAGAGATATCTTTGGGCCCTCTCGGTAATACAACATCACAAGAAGCATGCAAGCATGTGATTAATGAGTTTAGTCACGGGATCTTGTATTACGGAACGAGTAAAGAGACTTGCCGGTGACAAGATTAAACTAGGTATGGAGATACCGATGATCGAATCTCGGGCAAGTAACATATCGCTAGACAAAGGGAATTGCATACAGGATTGACTGAATCCTTCACATCGTGGTTCAACTGATAAAGATCTTCGTGGAATATGTAGGAACCAATATGGGCATCCGGGTCCCACTATTGGTTATGACCGGAGAGGTGTCTCGGTCATGTCTACATGATTCTTGAACCCGTAGGGTTCGCACGCTTAACGTTCGATGACGCTAGAGTAGTATTGGGATATGTGCATTTGTAATTGAATGTTGTTCAGAGTCCTGGATGAGATCCTGGATATCACGAGGAGCTCTGGAATGGTCCGGAGGTAAAGATTCATATATAGGAAGTCTTGTTTTGGTCGCCGGAAAAGTTTTGGGCATTATCAGTATTGTACCGGGAGTGCCAAAAGGGGTCCGGGGGTCCACCTGCCCCCGGGGCCCACATGGGATGTAGGGGGTGCCCTAGCCTACATGGTCCAGGGGCACCAGCCTCAAGAGGCCCATGCACCTAGAACAAGGAAAATGGGAAGAGTCCTAAGGGGGGAAGGCACCCCCCTAGGTGCCTTGGGGAGGGAGGAGTCCTCCCTAGGCCGACGCCCCCTCCCTTGGAAGTGGGGCCAAGGCGGCACCCCAACCCTCCCCCTTGCCTCCTATAAATAGTGGGGGAGAGGGAGGGGCTGGACACACCAAATCCCATGCCCCGGCGGCAGCCCTACCTCTCCAAAAACTCTGTTTTCTCCTCAAATTGGTTCCGATAGCGTTTGGTGAAGCCTTGCCGGGATTGCACCACCACCATCTCCACCATGCCGTCATGCTGGTTGAGATCCCATCTACTTCTCGTCTCTTGCTTGCTGGATCAAGAAGGAGGAGACATCATCGAGCCGCACGTGTGCTAAACGCGGAGGTGCCGTCTGTTTGGCGCTAGATCAGATTGGATCGTGATTGGATCACGAAGAGTGCGATTACATCAACCGCGTTATATACGCTTCCACTTTCGGTCTACAAGGGTATGTAGACACACTCCCCTCTCTTTGCTATGCATCTCCTATATTAGATCTTGGGTGTTTGTAGGAAAAAAAAATTTGATTTTCATGCAACATTCCCCATCAGTGACATCATGAGCTAGGTCTATGCGTAGATGTATATGCATGAGTAGAACACAAAGTAGTTGTGGGCCTTGATGTTCAAATTGCTTACTTCCCTTGTCTTATTTGGATTCAGCGATATTGTGAGATGAAGCGGCTCAGACCAACCTTACATGTCCACGCACATGAGACCGGTTCCACCGTTTGAGATGCAACTTGTATTGCATAAAAGTGGCTTTGCGGGTATCTGTCTCTCCCACTTTAGTTGAATCTGATTTGACGAGGGCGGTCCTTGTAGAAGGTTAAAAGGCAACTTGTATATCACCATTGTGAATTTGCGTAGATAAGAATGGTTCTTATAGTTTATCCTAACAGCCACGTAAAAATTGCAACAACAAAGTAGAGGACGTCTAACTTGTCTTTGTAGGGATTGTTGTGTTGTGGTATGGCCAGAACATGATGTGATATATTTTGATGTATGAGATGATCATGTTTTGTAATAGGTTCACGACTTGCATGTCAATGAGTACGGCAACCGGCAGGAGCCATAGGGTTGTCTTCAATTTATTTTATGACCTGCGTGTCAACAATTAACGCCATGTAATTGCTTTACTTTATCTCTATGCATTAGTAATAGTTGTAGAAGCAATAGTAGGCGAGACGACCACGTGATAACACGATGATGGAGATCATGGTGTCATGCAAGTGACGATGGAGATCATGCCGACGCTTTGGAGATGGAGATCAAAAGCACAAGATGATAATGGCCATATCATGTCAGATATTTTGATTGCATGTGATGTTTATCTTTTATGCATCTTATTTTTCTTAGGACGATGGTAGCATTATAAAATGATCCCTTTACTTAATTTCAAGATAAATGTGTTCACCCTAAGTATGCACCGTTGCAAAATTTTGTCGTTTTGAAGCACCTCGTGATGATCGGGTGTGATAGACTCTATATTCACATACAATGTGTGTAAGCCAGTTTTACACATGAAAAATATTTGGGTTAAACTTGAAGATCCTAGCATGTACAGAAATGGCCTCGGAACACAGGAGACCGAAAGGTCGAACATGAGTCATATAGTAGATATGATCAACATGGAGATGTTCACCATTGATGACTACCCCATCTTACGCGATGATCGGACATGTGTTAGTTGATTTGGATCATGTATCAATTGGACAACTTGAGGGATGTTGATTTAAGTGGGAGTTCATTAGTAATTTGATTAACTGAACTAATTATCATGAACATAGTCTAAATTGTCTTTGCAAATTATGTTGTAGATCAGTAGCTCATGTTGCAGCTCCTTGTTTTTTTAATACATTCCTAGAGAAAGACTATGTTGAAAGATATTGTAAGCAATTATGCGGACTAGGTCCGTAGTCTGAGGATTGTCCTCACTGCTGCATAGAAGGGTTATGTCTTTGATTCACCGCTCAGTGTGCCAATCCCTCTAGCGTCGTCTGTGGATGTTGTGAACGTCTGGCAGACACGTTCTGATGACTAGTAGATAGTTCAGTGCGCCATGCTTTACGACTTAGAATCAGGGCTCCAAAAATGTTTTGAGCACCACAGAGCATATGAGATGTTTTAGGAGCTGAAATTGGTATGTCAAACTCATGCCCGAGTTGAGAAGCATGACACCTCTGACAAGTTCTTTTGCCTGTAAGATGGAGGAGAATAGTTGAGTTAGTGAGCATGTGCTCAGAGTGTCTGGGTGCTACAATCGCTTGAATCAAGTGAGAGTTAATCTTCTAGATAAGACAAAGGTTGACAAAGGTTTCCAGTCACTGCCACCAAGCCATAAGGGCTTCGTGATGAACTATAATATGCAAGGGATGGATAAGACGATCCCTGAGCTATTCGTGATACTTACGACCGTGGAGGTAGAAATCAAGAAAAGGCATCAAGTGTTGATTGTTAATAAGACCACTAGTTTCAAGAAAGGCAAGGGAAGAAAAGGGTACTTCAAGAAGAATGGCAAGGCAGTTGCTGCTCCCCTGAAGAAACCCAAGACTAGACCCAAACCTAAGACTAAGTGCTTCTATCATGGTGCTATAGAAATGGTTTTTAACCCCTTTCCGCGACGACATTTGGAACCGTCGCCAAGTGAGTGTGGGCGATAGGGGGGGTCCTTCCCACACGACCCAAAAACCGTTGGGGATAGGCCCTCATGGTGTCGGATTTCGGGTTCCGGCAGACCCTTGAGGTTCGAACACTGGGGTGCGCGCGGAGATTTCGCCTTCTACCTACCTGCACCCCTCCGCCTCGCTAAGATCTAAGCTATGGAAAGAACAACACAAGAGACACAGGGTTTATACTGGTTCGGGCCACCATTGTGGTGTAATACCCTACTTCAGTGTGTGGTATGGTGGATTGCCTCTTGGGCTGATGATGATGAGCAATACAAGGAAGAACAGCCTCGCGAGAGTCTGTTCTTGGCTGAGGGGATGAACTGCTAGGAGGAGTTCAGTCACCCTTCTCTCTCTCTCTCTCTCTCTTCTCGATTCTCTCTCCGATTTCGATCCCTCTACCCTGTGGGTGGCTAGTCCTATTTATAGGCAAAGGCCCTGGGCCTCTTCCCAAATATTGAGCGGGAAGGGTGCCAACAATTGGCCATTTTGAAGGGGAACATCTGGTACACTTATCCTGACTAAAGTTGGTCCTCGCCTGCCAAAGGCTCTGGTGGTAACGCTGGCTTGGGTTCCACAATGACTTCCTCCCTGCCGTTGGACTGGTCTTGGTCTCGTTACACCGAAACGGGTGCCTTTGCTTGATGCTCTCGCTTGTGCTTGCTCCCTTTGCACCAAAGAGGAAAGGAGGACACTGCGCGGGCTGGCGCCCGCCTGGCACCCTTGGTCGTCATGGCTTGCGTCACGGGCACCTCATGAGGTACCCCGCCTTGATCTCTCCGCCTCCTTGCGAGCTAGCCTGATGAGGCCGTGCCTGAGGAAGCTCCGTGTCGTCCGCCCCGCGAGGCTTGAACCCTCGCGAGGGTCTTGGGACTGTGTTGATGAGGATGGGCCGTGCTGGGCCCCTCCTCGAGCCACGCCGCAGACCGCAGGCAGGCAAGTCTGGGGCCCCCGTTCCCAGAACGCCGACAGTAGCCCCCGGGCCCAAGGCGTGCCCGGACTTGGCCGTGCAGGGAGGCGAAAGGGCAAGAGCGAAGCGCCGCAGGCCCTAACAGCCTGCGGCCTTGGGCGCCGCGTGGCGGTTGATTGGACGTGGGCGTATCCACTTCCCCATGGCACCTCGACAACTGCACGGATTGGATAAGTCCCTGCATGCAAAGCGGGTCATGATTACCTGCGATCGTGGGGGCCGACGGTTGGCCCTCGCCGGCTATAAGTACGGATCGGCGCGCGCCCTTCTAGTTCATCCCCCTTGCTTCTCCTTCTTCTTCATGGCCCCGTCGAGGAGGTTCTCGGCCGCAGAGAAGGGGAAGGCTCGCCAGGTTGAGCCTGCCTCTCCCCCGCCCAAGCGCGACCGAGGGCGCCCTCGCAAACATCCTGTGGCCACCACGGCAGCTCCCCGCGGCCGTGGAGACGATTTCTAGCACGGTGACGGGCGGACTGCTGCGGCCGAGGGGCGCGCTTCGGTCACGCATTCCCCTAGGCCGCGCTTTTGCGCTGCAGAGGTGCTGCCGGAGTTCGTTGTGTGGTCGGCGGAGCCGACTAGCACCCGGCTTCAACTTCCTCGCTTCCTCCTCGGCGAGCTCCCGGCCGGTGCCCCGGGCGGCCTTTGGCTTCAGGCAGATGGCTGCTGCAGCCGGGCCTCATGGGCTTCACTGGAGGTCTCCGTAGCCGGGAGCCTGGCCTTGACCCGCGGTTGGCAGACGTTTTCCCGCGCGCGTGGCCTGAGCCGTCGGTGCACCCTGCACTTCAAGTTTGACGGCGATGCCACCCTCTATGTGAGGGTGTTTGGGGAAGATGGTCGCCGCGCAGGGTGCTGCCCTGAGGACGACGACCACGGCCGGGAACCCAGCCCCGACGATGATGGAGAGGACAATGCTCGCGTGATTGGCGGCGCTCAGGGTTCCCCAAGCTTCACCGGTTCTTCTTCAGGCGGTGACTCTTCTAGCGGTGGCCGCGGTCAGCCTCCACGCCGTCGTACCTGCTTGGGAGGTGGTAGCGTGTCTGCCCGCCGTCGCGCCTCGATGAAGCGCGAGAGGGAGTCTGCCTGAGCCCCGGAGGCAGCTCGAGTCTTCCCTGCAGGCCGGTGTGAGGCGAGCTGCGCCTGATTTGTTCTTTCTTTTCCTTTTTCCTGCGTAAAAAGACAGTAGCGTGGAGCCCCGCGGGGCGTGTTTGGGTTATTGCTGTTAATCATCGCTTTGCTTCCGTTATCGTGCCTTCCGGCTACGTGCCCGTGCGTGGATAGTTCCCGGCCCTAGCCGTGGGGGGGGGGGCGATCGACCCAGGCCCTGTGTTCGTGTCGCGGTGCCCGTGGGGCACAGACTGGAGGGGTGCTCCTGTAATGGACCCAGGTCGCGAAACCTTTGAACGACTAGGACAAGAACACTCGTGGGGGCGCTCGGCTGCCCCCCTCGCGAGGCCTTGCATAAGAGAAATCGAGGCAGGAGAGTGAAAAGTCGAAGAACCACAAGCAAAAGACGGCAACAGCTTCAATAAAACTTCGAATGAGAATGAACAAGCCAACTGCGGAAAGCAAATGAAAAAGCCGCGTCCGGCACCTAATCTAGTCTTCGACGTCTTCTCACCAGTGCGGAGCTAACTGCTGCCACTAGGCGTGGGAGGGAGCCCCAGGGCCTGAGGCCGGCGCTCCTGAGACTCCGGGGCGTGTACAACCCCAACTCATTATTACGTGAGAGTGTCACGGGCGGCGAGCTTCACAGGCGTTGGCCTTCTTCACAGGCCCCAGGCCTTTCTTGGGGGAAGCAGGCTTCACGGGCATTTGCCCTCTTCACAGGCTCCGGGCCCTTTCCAAAACGCGACAGCTTCACAAGCATTCGCCTTCTTCACAGGCTCTTGGCCTTTTCCAAAACGCGACAGCTTCACAGGCATTCGCCTTCTTCACAGGCTATGGGCCTTTTCCAAAAAGGATAATCTTCACAGGCATTCGCCTTCTTCATAGGCTCTGGGCCTTTTCCAAAAAGGATAATCTTCACAGGCATTCACCTTCTTCACAGGCTCTGGGCCTTTTCCAAAAAGGATAATCTTCACAGGCATTCACCTTCTTCACAGGCTCTGGGCCTTTTCCAAAAAGGATAATCTTCACAGGCATTCGCCTTCTTCACAGGCTCTGGGCCTTTTTAGGGGTAGAACCTCCGGAGGTGCTGGATGTTCCATGCGTTCTGGACCGGCACCCCCTCCTGAGTCTCCAAGCGCGCGGAGCCGGGCCTGGAAACATGAAAAACCTTGAACGGGCCCTCCCACATGGGAGAGAGCTTGTGCAGTCCCTCCCTGGAGAGAACCCGCCTGAGCACGAGGTCTCCTACCTCGAGAGTTCTGGGGCAGATGTTGCGGCAGTGATATCGTCGCAGTGCTTGTTGGTACCTCGCCGCTCGCAGCGCGGCTTCTCGGCGACGTTCCTCCCCCAGCACGAGGTCCATCCCCCGCATGGCGTCTTGCTGCGCCTCGTCGAACGCCAGGACCCGCGCGGAGCGACGTCTGACCTCATGAGGGAGGACCGCTTCGGCTCCGTAGACCAGGAAGATCGAGGTCTCTCCAGTCGGCTTGGTCGCGGTTGTGCGGATGGACCACAACACGGAGTGAAGCTCGTCGTACCAACCTCTGCCGCAGGCCTCCAACTTCTTCTTGAACGTCCTGGTCTTGAGGCCCCTCAAGACCTCTGCGTTGGCTTGCTCGGCCTGGCCATTGCTTCGGGGGTGCGCCACCGAAGCGTAGCATATCTGCGTTCCAAGGTTAGCACAGTATGTTTTGAAGAGGTTACTGGTGAACTGTGAACCGTTGTCTATGATGATGCGGTTCGGCACCCCGAACCGGCTCACGATGCCCCTGATGAACTTGACCGCGGAACCCGCGGGGATGGTGCGGACGACCTCTACTTCAGCCCACTTGGTGAACTTGTCCACGGCGACATAGAGGTAGCGGTAGCCCCCTGGCGCCCGAGGAAACGGGCCCAGGATGTCCAGCCCCCAGACTGCGAATGGCCACGAAAGGGGTATAGTCTGCAGGCCTCCTGCCGGCTGATGGATCTGCTTGGCGTGGAACTGGCAGGCCTCACAAGCTTTGACCAGTTCGACGGCGTCGTTGAGTGCGGTGGGCCAATAAAACCCACTGCGGAACACCTTGCCGACGAGGGTCCGTGATGATGAATGATGTCCACAGTCTTCGCCATGTATATCTTCCAGCAGTTCCTTTCCTTGCTCCCTAGAGATGCAGCGCAGGGATACATCGTTTTGGTTGCTTCCGATAGAGCTCTCCATCCTTGATGCAGTATGCCGTGGCCTGCCGTGCCACACGCTCCGCTTCCTCCTCCTTCTCCGGCAGGGTCCCTTGTGTTAAGTAACTCCGGAGCTCCGTGATCCAGCACCCCTCCTGAGGTTCCATCGTCAGGAGCAGGCGTGCTCCTGAGGCCGGGCCACAGACCGGGGCTCCTGAGGCAGGTTGCTGGGGGAGCTCCTCCCGAGGCTGAACCGTGTTTGACAATGACGACAGGGCCGAGGGCTTGAAGAGCCGCTCCTCGAAGACGCCAGGCTCTTGAGGTAACCGCCTGGACGCCCGTTTGGCGATGTCGTCGGCCTCCTGATTGGTGCCACGGGGCACATGCTGCAACTCCAACCCCCAGAACTGCTTCTCCATCCTGCGGACCTCCGCAAGGTAGGCTTCCATGTGCTCATCTTTCGGCTCATACACCTTGTTGGAGAAATTGACAAGGAGCTGCGAATCGCCCTTGATGGTGAGGCGTTTCACCCCCAGGGCAGCTGCGGCCTTCAAGCCCGCTATTAAACCTTCATACTCCGCTATGTTATTGGAGACCTTTTCACCTTGCTGGAAACAGAGCTGTACAGCGTAGTAGAGCTTGTCCTGAGTGGGCGATATAAGCACCGCCCCAGCCCCAGCGCCATGCCTGGAGAACGCCCCATCTAAGTACATGACCCAGCCTTTTGGCGCCTCGCTTCCCGGGGAGAGGGACCGATCCTCGTAGGCCTTGAGGCCTGGTGCCTCCATCCATTCCGCCACAAAATCTGCTAATGCTGCTCCCTTGATGACTCTGGTCGTGCTGAATTCGAGCTGAAACGCTTGCAGTTCTATGTTCCACTCAGCGACCCTTCCAGCTGAGTTAGGGCTCCTGAGCACTCTCTCCAGGGGGTATGACGAGACAACCTTGATGGGGTGACCCTGAAAATAGTGCCGCAGCTTGCACGAGGCCACCAGTAGCGCGAGGAGGAGCTTCTAAGGCATGGGGTACCGTGCCCTCGCGTCCCGCAACACCGTGCGGACGAAGTACACTGGGTGCTCAACGAGGTTGGGTGCGTCAGTGCTGGTGGCGCCCTCTAGAGACCATGGTGCCTCCTGAGGCGATGAGGCCTCGTGAGGCTGGCCATCTGGGAGAGGGGCCTCTTCCGCCTCCGGTGCACTCCTCTGTGGCGGTTGATCCTCCTCAGCCGCGGTGGCGGTTTTTGTGGGCCTTCCTTGTTCCTGTTTTGCCTTGTCTCGGGCTGCTGCTGTGGTTTTGATTCAACGCTCCTCCCTAACCGCCACCAGGGCTGCGCTGGCGGAGAGGGAGTGGCGGCGAGGTAAAGCACCAGGGGCTCTTGAGGGCGCGGAGCCACCATGACCGGAAGGCTGGTCAGGTATCTCTTGAGATCCTGGAACGCCATGTCGGCCTCTTCAGTCCATTCAAAGGGCCCCTTTTTCTTCATTAGCTGGAAGAAGGGCAGCGCTCGCTCCCCCAACTTGGAGATGAAGCACCCTAGCGCGGTCACGCACCCAGTGAGCTTCTGCATTTCTCTGAGGGTCTTTGGCGGGCTCATGTCCTTGACCGCCTTGACCTTTTCCGGGTTAGCCTCGATGCCTCGGTGGGACACGAGGAAACCCAAGAGCTTGCCTAAGGGGACTCCGAACACACTCTTCTCTGGGTTGAGCCGCATGATCACTACGTTGAGGCTCGCGAAGGTTTCCCCCAGGTCTTGTATCAGGGTCCTGGCCTCCCGAGACTTCACCACAATGTCATCGACGTAAGCCTCAACATTCTTCCCGAGCTGCGGGCCCAAGGTGATGTGCATCAGCCGCTGAAAGGTCGCCCCTGCGTTACGCAACCCGAATGGCATGCAGGTGTAGTAGTACACCCCACACGGGGTTAGGAAGGCTGTATTTTCGTCGTCTTCTACCGCCATCTTGATCTGGTGATACCCAGAGAAGGCATCCAAGAAGCATAGCAGGTCGCATTCTGCGGTGGAATCGACAATCTGGTCGATGCGGGGGAGCGGGAACGGATCTTGCGGGCATGCCTTGTTGAGGTTGGTGAAGTCGACACACATGCGCTCCTTCCCTCCCTTCTTTGGCACAACGACAGGGTTGGCCAACCAATCCGGGTATCGGACCTCGCGAATGACCCCAGCGGCTTCTAGTTTGCGGGTCTCTTGGAGATGAAGGCCTGCTTTTCTGTGGACTGCCGCCTTGCCTTCTGCTTCACAGGGCGCACGTTGGGGCACACATTGAGGTGATGCTCGATTACGCTCCTAGGGATCCCAGCCAACTGGTCAGGCTCCCAAGCGAATACCTTCTTGTTTGCGCGCAGGAACCTGACCAGGGCCTCCTCCTGCTCGGGCTCGAGGTTGGCGCCTATGGTGAAAGTGGCATTAGTGGACCCATCCTCATCGACGGGTATCTGCTTGGTTTCTGCCTTGTCTTGGGTGAACAATTATTTCTTCTTGGCGGGTGCAGGCCCCTTGGGCTCAGGGGTCTCCGAGTCGGCGTGCTGTGCCGACGCCGCCGTCTTGAAGGCGAGCTTGAGCACTCGCAGCGCGTCTTCGGTGTCCCCGTGCACGGTGAGGACACCGCTGCTCCCGGGCATCTTCATGGGGTTGTACACCGGGTGCGTCGCGGCCATGAACTGGGCCAGCACTGGGTAGCCAAGGATGGCATTGTAGGGGAGGCCGATGGGGGCGATGTCGAAGTCGACCAGCTCCGTGCGAAGTTGTTGTAGGTGCCAAAGGTTACTGGGAGCTGGATCTGTCCCAAGGAGTTGGATGATCCGCCCCCAACGCATGAGAAGGGCCGGCTGGGTTGCAGCCATTCTAGGGGTATGCAGAGGAGGTTGAAGGCCTCAACCGAGAGCACGCTGAGGCCCGCACCGCCATCGATGAGAGTTCTGGTGACGGCCACCTGGCAGATGGTGGGGGTGCACAGCATGGGGAGCGCACCCGAGCAGGCCGAGTTGGAGGGGTGGTCCTCCGAGCTGAAGGTCAGGCCGGCCTTGGGCGCCGCCCGGTCCGGGAGAGCCCCGTGCCGCGTGGAAGCGGCGCTGACCCGGCGGATGAACGGCTTGACGTGGTGACTCATAGGTGGCGCCTGCGAGCCGCCCAGGAGGGCCGCGACGACTGGGGGTGTTGGTGTAGCGTGGTGGGCGGGGAAGAGGCTGCGGAGGTCTTCCCAAGAGGCCACGAAGGCTGCCGGCAGGTGGAGCAGCCATGCGTGCGGAGCGCCGGTGAGGGCCATGGGGAGCCAGTTGGCCATGACCCTATCGTCACCTCCAGCTTCGAGGATGGCCTCCTCGTACACCAACAAGAAGGCCAGTGGATCAGTCACGCCGCTGTAGCGCCGCGGCGTCGTTGGCTTGAACTTGTCCGGCCACCATACCCGTTGCAGGGCTGGGGCCAGGGCTCGGAGCCCCCTGGCCCCCGTGCTGGCGCCGGCGGCCGGAGCGGGCGGCGCGCTACTCATCGTGAGGCAGGTCGTGGCGGTGGCGGAAGGGAAAACTCCGGTGCACCCCTACCTGGCGCGCCAAATGTCGGATTTCGGGTTCCGGCAGACCCTTGAGGTTCGAACACTGGGGTGCGCGCGGAGATTTCGCCTTCTACCTACCTGCACCCCACCGCCTCGCTAAGATCTAAGCTATGGAAAGAACAGCACAAGAGACACAGGGTTTATACTGGTTCGGGCCACCGTTGTGGTGTAATACCCTACTCCAGTGTGTGGTATGGTGGATTGCCTCTTGGGCTGATGATGATGAGCAATACAAGGAAGAACAGCCTCGCGAGGGTCTGTTCTTGGCTGAGGGGATGAACTGCTAGGAGGAGTTCAGTCACCCTTCTCTCTCTCTCTCTTCTCGATTCTCTCTCCGATTTCGATCCCTCTACCCTGTGGGTGGCTAGTCCTACTTATAGGCAAAGGCCCTGGGCCTCTTCCCAAATATTGAGCGGGAAGGGCGCCAACAATTGGCCATTTTGAAGGGGAACATCTGGTACACTTATCTTGACTAAAGTTGGTCCTCGCCTGCCAAAGGCTCTGGTGGTGACGCTAGCTTGGGCTCCACAATGACTTCCTCCCTGCCGTTGGACTGGTCTTGGTCTCGTTGCACCGAAACGGGTGCCTTTGCTTGATGCTCTCGCCTGCGTTTGCTCCCTTTGCACCAAAGAGGAAAGGAGGACACTGCACAGGCTGGCGCCCGCCTGGCACCCTTGGTCGTCATGGCTTGCGTCACGGGCACCTTGTGAGGTACCCCGCCTTGATCTCTCCGCCTCCTCGCGAGCCAGCCTGATGAGGCCGTGCCTGAGGAAGCTCTGTGTCGTCCGCCCCGCGAGGCTTGACCCCTCGCGAGGGTCTTGGGTCTGTGTTGATGAGGATGGGCCGTGCTGGGCCCCTCCTCGAGCCACGCCACAGGCCGCAGGCAGGCAAGTCTGGGGACCCCCGTTCCCAGAACGCCGACACATGGGACACAGGCTTGGGAAAAATGAGCTCGTGTGCGATCGGGCGAGGCATCGAAACCCAATCATTTCCGTTCGTATGTACATCCCACACGGTGAATCCCAGAAAAGCATTTCCGTTCGTATGTATATCACACACAGTCAATCCAAGGAATACGTTTCCGTTCTTATGTACATCTCACATAGTCAATCCAGGGAAAACGTTTCCGTTTGTATGTATATCACACACAATCAATCCAAGGAATACGTTTCCGTTTTTATGTACATCCCACACAGTCAGTCCAGGGAAATCGTTTCCGTTCGTATGTACATCCCACACAGTTTTATGTGTAGGCTCGTGTGTGAAAGGTGTAACTATCACACACGCTCTGCCTTGGTTAACTGTTTGCTTTTATCAACTACATCACACACGATTTGATGAAGAAAACTGTGTGGCATTGGGCTATCCATCACAAGCGCTTTTACTGCTAGAACCGTTTGCAAAGTTCCATGACACATTTAGAAGGTTTATTAGTTTACAATAAATATAACTACAACAACATAGTGACAATGTTTGGATGACAGCAAATTGATACTAATAGGTGTGTACATGCACAAATTTAGTAATATTGAACTAATAGCACTAAGGCCGTCCACTATGTATGCCAAAACCGGTGTAAAGATAGCTGTAGCTACATCTCGCACCGGTGCCCTGCACTGGCGAGCCGATGCAGCAGAAAAATCAGGGACCCGGACTCCGGAGCACCTTGTTGCTCCGATGCCCAGTTCCTTCATGCCATACAGATTTAGTATTTTACTTCTTGGCTGCTCGGATGTGTGGACCAAAGTTGGCTGCACAAATTGCTGAAGCGGTGCCAAATAATTTTCTACTGGCACCGCTGATGAGATGACAACAATTTTAGATACTAGGTACAAACTGTGACACTGTCTTAGGATGCGTTTGGTTGAAGGTGTGGTATGAATGGGTTGGGACCATGAATCAGATCTAACAAATGATTTTTAACAACAAAAGAGGGTCTAACCTTCTCTGCACATGCCAGAAACTTCCTCCCACTGTCCACAGATTCAAACGCAACTAGCTTCACGCATGGAGTTTGATGGTTACAATGAGCAGGCAGATCTTCAGCCACCCCGCTCCATTCCTTGCCACTGATGGTCCTAGGGAGCTACAAGAGGAAGAAATGACTCAAATCGACCACCGAGTAAAAATCCTTCATTCCAAGTCATAGCCTGAGAGAGAGAAGAGAGGCATACCCGGGTGGTGAAGGAGTCGTCACCGGAGGAGGAGCCGCTGGAGAGGTCTTTGAAGAAGACCATGGCGACCCCGATGGTAGGATGCGAGATGGCAAGAGCGAGGAAGCGGCTATAGCTTAGGAAGGAAGGAAGGAGGAAACAGGGGAAATGTGACTTGTGGTCGGGGAGAAAAGGGGGTGGGGAAGGGGGGAGGGGGCGGGGGTAGATATTTTAGCGGTAGGCCAAAATTTTGGAAATCTGGAGGGAAACTTTGCGCGCGGTGCCGTCGGACCATTCACTTTGAACGATTGCGTGCATCGCAAACGATTCTTCTGCTTTAAGTGCATGGGATGAGTTTGATAATTCAAGTTTTGGTGGAAATTTCCCCGGGTACGCCATTGCATAATTTAACATCGCTTGCTAATTTGGGCACACAAAAGAGCGTACAATAGATAGACCACACTTACTGAATCGAGCAATTTTAGTAATTAAATAGAGCCAGTTGACCTAAACATTGCTCTAACAAAAGACCAGCATTAGAAACAAAGCCTAAGTATGCATAATTTTAACAAATCCGTCACCGCGCCGGCCTATGCATCGCCGCTGTGAGATGAGACGTCGATGACTTGTCCTGGCGACATGCTGCCGTTGGTAGACTCCGCCGTCATCGACTTGTCCTCGTCCTCATCCTCGGCGCCGCCCTCAAGGTTGTAGTACTCGTAGTAGTGGCTACGTCAGAGCTCGCGTTAGTACTCCACCGCTAATTCCTCGATGGATAGACTCTTCTCTACCTCGACCTCGGCCACGCGCAACTCCTCCTCCCGGCGCTCCTCGTTCTCTGCCGCCTCCTGCATCTCCGGCTCTCGCTCGGCGACCTCATGAGGAAGTAGGTGCTCCATGACCACGACCGCCTTTTCGGACGTGGGTTGCATGCTGGATTCCGAGCTGGCCTGGAATATCTTGGCGTGTGCATCCTCGATCTTGGCGTGGATGGCCTCGACCCGGGCCAAGGCGACATCAGCAGCACGGACGACACCTCGAGCGCTCTCGGTGCTTGCAGCCACCGTCGCAGCAGCAGTTGCAGCCGTCTCGGCTGCTGCAGCTGCTCTGTCGGCTGCCGTAGAT